>NW_017728964.1:3003338-3042963 GCF_001723915.1 Gavialis gangeticus
GCCTCCGGCCCCTGGCTTCAAGGAACGGGGGGAGGGAGGGGGGCAGGGCACAAGGCCAGTGGTGCTGGCCTTGCCCCCCAGCTCTGTCCCCTCCATCATGGTGGTGCCCTGGCCCCTCAGTCCCTATTACAGCAGTGCTCTGCCATATGTCCGTGTGTGTCCAGAGCACTCTGACAGGCTGCCAAGGCAACCAAATCTCATGCTTGACAGACAGAGAGACAGACTTTATATTGTAAGAATTGGGTTAGTGAAGTCCCACAGGTTTAGTCAGTCTTAGACGTATTTAACAGAATGGCATCTGAGAGATACATTAAGTTGATCCCTAGTCAGTAGTTCTCTCAAATCAGCTTAAAAAATGGAAGACAACTTGTACCACAGGAAAAAACAATGCTTTAAAATAGATGGAGATGGGGTAACTTTAAAACAGATGTGTAACCCTTAATTTGCCAGAACACACTAATCTCATTAGCAATGCTTGTGAGATCAGCTTGTGTATTTGTAAGGAAGCTATGCCAGTGGGCTATTCTCAATTACTTCAAAACAGAGAAATTAGCTATCTTTCACTTGATTGGACAATTCAGATTTTAATGCAAGCTTTGAAACTTCTGCAGCTTTTTAGGTTGTCCCTCAGCTTCCTTCCTCTACAGTTCCTGCACATCCTTTCTTTAGCTGAAAACTTTAATTATTTAAATTCTCAAAGGAGCTACTGGAACTAAAATGTCTATTCCAAAAGGCAGGCAGGGACTTTGACCCCATTAAACAAAGAAAAAACATACAAAGACAAAACTCCCATACAGTGTAACAAGTGCACAATTTAGAAAAATTCACTCACAACATATGAAGTGGTCACTTCCCAGATTAAAATAGCAGCTTCCTCCTCAATGCCATAATCAGCTTGCCCATAGCCCAAAGAAGCAGGTTTGTGAATTTTATTGCCAGCATGAGGCCCATCCACCACTTGAGGTCACATACACAAATGCACCCCTGAAGGTCTGAGATTTATCAATTCATACTCTTCCAGATGAACTGAAAAAGTTTTTCAGCAAAAGCCAAGGGTAAAGGCTGGTCTCCTTTAAATATGAGGATGAGAGATAGTTAAGTGCCAAGCTAGAACCAAGATCATGGATGAACTAGTTTGGACCAGTTTTGCTGCTTGGAGAAGAGATATTTGATCCATTCAAAGAGAATATATATTTTAATAATACCACCTCCAGGCACTTTGGGAATTTCTCCCTCTCCATTAGGTGCATATAGTTGTGCGAGCAGTTTATAACTTTGAAAATTCAGACTCTCTCAGATAATCAAGCTCTGCTTTAGGTGATGCCCAGTATTCCAAATTGGAAAACCTTAAAAAGCTTAGCCTACAGACCACTTTATTCAGACCTGAAAATAAGATTCTACAAACCAAACTTCGTCTTTATGATCAGCAAGAAAAATATGATCAGCAGGAAGAATAACAAAGCCACAAGCTGATCCTAAGCTTTCATTTAAAGTTATTCTGCTCTTTACAGCCGTGATGGGGGAAGCCGGGTGCAGTCATACATCTCCCTCCCTTTTGATTCCTGGTCCATGCTGACAGTGGCAGCAGTATTTCTATTCAGGCACCAGTGAGATAGTCAATTGACTTCATGACACTAATCTGCCCGATCCCTTCTAAATGCAGGCGTTAACAACCCTCTATCCTTTCTAAATGATCTTGATGTTCTTCCATCCTTTCTTTCCCGGAATTCTACTGTCTTTTAGGAGCTACATTACCAGGAGCAGCTATTTCACACAGGCTGTTTTTAAATCTAGATAAGACCATTAACTTGGTTATGGAAGTAACTTTCAACAAAGCACTGGATGCACTGTCAAGATGCTCAAGGCGGCTGGACTTTTTCCCTCCCCCAGAGTCATAAACAGGGACCTGGGTTTTCCTTTTCTCACAGAAAAACAGAGTAAAACACAGATTTCTCATTTTAGCAGAGAAACCTATGGATTTTGCAGTTTTCCAAAGAGCTCTCTGCAGGCTGGCAGAGTTCCAGCCTGCAGGGGGCTGGGAGGGAGGTCAGGCAGGGGGTGGCATGGGCACGCACATGTGAGAGGTACCAGCAGAGCTGGGGGGGAGGGGCACGCTTTAATATTAAATCATGGATTTTGGTGTTTAAACAAACCAAACCAAACCAAACCAAACAAGATAATTTGCCATTTTGTTAAAAACAAACAAACAAACAAACACACACAACACCCCCCCCAAAACCAAGATCCCTGGTCATAAAAACAAAGACGTCCATTTAATTCTAACGACTACAGGTCTAGTGAAAAAGAATCTTATGTATATGATAAAACTAGGCAAAAAATAATCATAATGCACATTCCAATGTTATATTTGTTTTTGCTTCAAATCTTAAACCAAATAATATCCCAAGTCCTGCAATGTTAGTAAA
Source organism: Gavialis gangeticus (assembly GCF_001723915.1). Taxonomy (NCBI): domain Eukaryota; kingdom Metazoa; phylum Chordata; order Crocodylia; family Gavialidae; genus Gavialis; species Gavialis gangeticus. Next base: position 3,005,765 of record NW_017728964.1, read on the forward strand.
GCTTTCAATTTCTTTTTAACTGGAAAAAAAATGTGTTGTTATATATGAATTTTTGGTTGTAGCTGTGTGTTGGACAAAGAACATAGGCAGACAAGGTTCTTTGAGCAGATGTGATATCTTATTAGACAAAATGAGTAGCTGGAACAAAGTTGTTAGTAAGCTTTTGGGCGCAATCACCCTTCTTCAAGCATAGGGAGTGTATGAGTTCAGGCATAGGGAGTCTCTGTTGTTCTGAAGAAAGGTGACTGCGTCCGAAAACTTGCTAACAACTTCCCCCACCCCCCAAATACTCAGTTGCTCTAATAAAAGATATCACATCTACTCAAAAGAACCCTGCCTGCTTATGTCTTTAGTCCAACACAGCTACAACCAAAAACCCACATATAAAACGCAACACATTAAAAGGTGCAGATCAAGCAACAGAATTGCCAACTCTGCAAGTACAATTTATTCTTCTGTATTCAACTGAGCACATGGCACGTTCATAATCTGCACTGTGGACCAAGACTTTTTTCTTATGTTAACATTTAGGTTTTGGCCATTTCATGGCTCAGAGCCTCTTGTACCATAAAGATAACTGATAGCAAAAGACCTGGATTTCCATGCAAAGTGGCCAGCACTCAAATCACCCCCATATACTGCCAACAGGCAGAATAATTTTGAGTCTAAAATCTCTAGTGGCCTGGTCCGTTGCATTAAAAAGGACTCTTTGATCTTCCATTAGGATGGCTAAAATGTCATTACTCTTTAGCAGGGGCAAACTTACCCGGGGCCCCAAGCCAGATGTGGACTGGACTGCTAGGGAACGGTGTTGCAAGGGTCTCCAGAGGAGGAACTGAGGGGCTCACCCTGCTGGAAGCCTTGCAACCTGTATACAGCAGTCCCTAAAAGGCATTTTAAAAGGCCCTGATCCACAGCTCCCTAGAGGCAGAAGCAGTCAAATCTGCCAGGTTAGCTAGCCATGCGCTGCAAATTAAAACCCACACCTACAGCCCCTCTGAGCTTCACACATGGGTTTTAAAAGGGGTTGGTGTCAGCAGGCCAGGATGAGGGAGAGGCTCTCAAAGATCCTGGCAGGCAAGGAACCCAGGATCAGAAAGCCACACATGCTGTTTTTAGATCCCACAGCACACAGAAACCCTGGGATTGCAGAAGATTTTCTAGGATACCTTAAAATCAAATGTGCAGCACATGCAGTTTTTTAGCCTCTCAGTGCCCTATGCTGTTTTCAGACTTCCTAGTGCAGAAACCCATAGGTTTGCAGCTGCTGACTGTGGGGGATGGAGTCTACCGACTCCCCCAACCAGCACTTGCAAGCCTATCCCTAGGTCAACTGACTGAGACTGGGGGCCCAATTCCAGCATGCCATGAAATGAACATATACAGTTCGTTAAACAGAAACCTCGCACTTGGAAAATATTTAAATGTCTGGACTTTAATTCTTGCTTTGCCCTGACAATGAAATCATGAAGGCATAGCATAAAATGAGAAGTCCATTGGCCAACAATACTTCCCATTTCTTTCTGAAAGGAATAAACAAAAAATAGTTCCGTATTGATGGTGGAAGAAAGGAGCAAAACAAACAAAATCTTTCTGAAGTTTCCCCTCAATTTAAATTTTGGGCCTAGCAATTTTACTTCAAACCATACGTATTACAGACACTTCCTACTTTCTCAAAACACCCTATTGCCTTTTGAATGATGGAACAAAACAATACTTTTCAAACTTCAAGCCTCCAAGGGTGGCTTCTTCAAACAAAGAAGTGTCTAATCTTCAGACCATACAGCTCCACTGAGCAAGAGACAGCTACTGTTTCAGGCTCTCTACAAAACTCAAACAAGCATCGGATGCGTCTCCCCATTTTCATAACTTAATTAGCAGCTGCAAGATCTACAGACTTTGGGCCAGCGACAGCACACACCTTGGCTAGCTTCTATTTACAGCCAGATATACCAGCAGGAACGTCTAGGTATAGGATTGGACTTCAGTGTCTATCATGCTCTGGACAGAACCTAAACCGACATGATTAAACTTTGATGTCATCAAAAACTTTGACATCAGCTCAGTCTGAGTCACATGGGCCAGATGGGTGAAGCCAGATACAGTACACAGGGTGGGTACAGCAGGCCCCGACCCCAAACCAGCTATGTAGTGCTTAAGGAATTTGAAAAAGACCAGTGCAGTCAGACTCATAAAACACCTTGCGTGTAAAAAGGAAGCATCTCAAGGTTCCAAATGCCAAAGCATCTGTGTCTCTAAAGTTGGAAGATTCCCACATTTAGAAGACAACAATGCTGCAATTTTACAAGGTGACAATGACATGCCTATGCTCAGATGCAAACCATTTCAATTTTTTGTAAACCAAAATTAGTTCTTACCTTGCAACATGCATCTATACGCAGACTCAGATATTGCATAAATGTGCGGTGGCATTTCATGGCGTTTCTTCCCTCTGTACATCTCAATAATGTTTTCTGAATAAATTGGAAGGTTCTTGTAAGGATTTATGACAACGCAGAACAGTCCTGAATAGGTCTAAAAGGAGACAGACAACATATCAGCACTTTGGAAAATTTAGTCAAAGAAGAAATATCTAACCATCTAAATCATAAATGCACTATTAAAAAGGAAGAAAAAGTGGTAAGGAAAGGTCCTTCTTTCCCCCCCAATTGTGAGCTATTTGCGTACCATTCTTGAACATTAAACCTAAAACTTACCCCTCAACATATTAATTACTTTAAAATACTGTTTTTTACTTCTCTTAAATGTCACATATAGTTTAAGCATCAAATAACAGAGTTTGGAGTATTTGACTGTCTCCTAAATGCAGCTATCTGAATTTCTGCAGTTTTCAAAACCAAAAAGGGACACTGCATTAGCACACTAAAACCACAAAGTAACTATTTAATTTTGACTCTTCCCCAAGCTTGGACAGCCAGCAATTTTGGCAGAAGAGAAGTATACAATTTCTTTCTTTGAAAGGAAAGACATTTTTGTATCAAACTTGTAAAGCTTATGAATATTTAGCTGCTCAGGTGCAATCTAAGCATGCGGATACTCAAAATGATCAAATACAGGATAATCACGTAGACACTTGGAATTGTGTTGTTTCTCCTGCTACCAGTGTAGGAGGGGAGGAAAAAAAAGTGTATGCTGTATGCCAGTGGTCTCCAACCTTAAGGTGAAAAATCACTTTTTGAAGTAAAGGGGCAATCCAGGATCTACTGCCTCCCCCACCACCCAGCAGGTCAGTCTGTAGGGAAGGGTAAATCAAGGTCCCCCACAGTGAGGGAGGGAGCAGGGCAGGGGTGAGTGGGGTCCCAGCCAGGCTGGACCAGGGGAGGGTCGGAGCCTGGGTGTCTCATACAGGAGCGTGTGTGTGTGTGGGGGGGGTCCTGTCAGTGCATGCACCCTGGCAGAAGACCAGGGAGCATGTGCACCCCCCAATTTGTGCACGGGGTGAAGTAGCTGCCACTGTGCACTGAGCTTTGCACCCCGAGCTACAGCATGGCTCAGGGTGCAAAGCCCGGTGCACAGCGGCAGCTGCCTCACCCCAAGAACAGATTGGTGGGGGCACGTACCCCCCAGGCCTCCTCCAAGGTGCGTGTAACAGCGGGAGCCCCTGTGTGCCTGGCCCAGCCACATGCACCCCACTGCTCCCAGACTCTGTCCTGGCCGCTCCCCACATGCGTTCTGCTGCTCCCAATCACAGAGCCTCTGACAGTAGATCTTAGTCTGGGGGGCAGCCCCCCCAGACTGAGACACTGTCAGGGGCTCCCCGATTGACTGGTTGGTGACCACTGCTGTACCCTCTTTCTTCAGGACATTTCCAAATTGCCACACTTTTGAAAAGACTTCAAAATGAATAGATCTGTATCAAGGTCTCAACAGTTGGCCTTTGTCATAGATGGGAAAGTCAATTGATAGTCACTGTAGGAGCAAAGTGGTCAAATTCCCCTGGCAAAGCGAGCTATATTCCATAACGAGTTGTTTTGTAGGTAAGGATCCAAAAATAATTTTCAACCAAGATTCCCCAGCTAATATTGAGGAAATTTTGAAGCGAGCAAGAAAAGACAAACTGTAGGAACTGAATCACTTACTACATTTAGCATTGCTCAGGAGAAGCAGCCTACTCTTCCCCAACCATTACATGTTCTCTCTTCCTCCTACACAGGTGTTTCTTCTTCTTCTTCCCATATACTTGTATACGGCAGTCCAACTTACAATGTTTTGCACTTGCAACATTTATAAAATCGGCACTGTTTCTACTTTATGATGTCAGTTTTAATTATACAACACTTGATCCAGTGTGATGCCACATCAGCGAACAAGTTTGCTGCACCGCTCATCTCCTGGAGAACATTTATCCAGACTTCCTCGGACACTTTCTTTAAGAAAGCAGACAAGACTCCAGAAAAAAAAACTGCAGCCAAGGCTAATGAGAAGACACCAGCCAAGAACCCTTCAAGAAGTCCAACCAAGAGCCTTTCAAAATGTCCAAAGTCACCTCAAAAAAGTCCTTCTAAATCAATATGATTGCTATTTACAATATAAATCCATTAATGTAGCTATATTACTCATCTATAATGGATAGAGGACAAAATTTTGGGGTAGTTTTGGTGAAAATAGGGTATCGGGCTTTGGTTCAGGAACCAATCCCCCATTTATAACATTGCTTCTTATGAGAAAACTGGTTCCGAGTTGCATTTCAACTTAAGACGCAGTTTTCAGGAACCAATTGTGTCGTTAAGTCTGAGAACTGCCTGTACCTCCTCTGATCTTCCTTCTGTATTTCTTTCTTATCAAAATACTCACGTTCCTGAAGGCCTCACAGCCATACCCATTCTATTCTAAAGCATGGAGTAGGAGTCAAGGATTCAGGAGCTAATGTAGACACTGAAGCATCAACTGTGTTTTAGTGGCAATACTCTAAAGAGGGGTTTGAAACACCTGGAGTTTACAGAAAGCATGATACAAGATGTTTACACTGTTCTCATCTGGAAGGTTCTCTCCGCCATAAGATTTAGGGGTTTTCAGGGCTTTTTTGTTTATTTGTTTGATTCTGGGTTTTAGAGAATGAGTTCATCATGAAAGTCATGAGCAGATTATGCCAACAAGGGCATATTTGATACATTGGTCCTACAAAAAGAAAATAAAGAAATGCAAGCTGAAATACCCCCCGTGCAGGAATTAACTAAAAATCATATCATAGGAAGGAAAACAGAAAAAGTGTGAGCAAGACTGTCCACTTTTTTACCTAGCTCACTAACAGAGGTTATCAATTAAAGATCTGTTATAGCAAGCCAAAAGGTTACACTCACCAAAAAGAGGTAAATATTAAAACTTTAAAATATTTTTATGGGTATCTATATTGCTTTCAGGAAATTTCCCTTCCAAGCCTGAGTGTCTAATTCCAAGTAAGTAGTTATCAACTTCAGTTAGTAAGTTCTCAGGGAGAAGGGAAGGTATCTTTGCTTGTGATATTACCTTTCAGGATTCATTGCTTGAAATATCAGTGTTAGCCTTAAGTTACTTTCACTGGGCTAAGAGAGCATCAGTCAAAAAACACTTTTTTATACTGATATACTAAGGAGTTTCTGAATCAGAGAATCAGTTGGCAACCTTTTGCCAGCATAGGCTGCTCTTTGCTACCCAGCCCTGACCACGGCCCACAAGTTTTATGATTGTATAAGTATTTCCTTGTTAATATTAGAAAATTATATGCTTAACAAAAATTTGCTAATTAGCAAAGTTTTAAGACTCCATTAGAATCAAGATAAAAGTGTCAGAGTTCCTAGCAAACTACAGGATGCAGTATCCCTCCATCGCTCATCTCTAGTATACTTTTTGATAAGTTAACCACTCATACATGTTAGCATTACCCTCACTTCTGCAAGCATAAGGGCTACATACTAGGGATGTAAATATTATTATTTTTTTAAATTATGTTTAACATCCTCCAATTACATTGGTTAAAAGGTTAACTGATAGCTCATACTTAGTTTAGTGACCTCCAGCAGGAACAGGAACAGCCCCAGCCATCTTTACCATGCTCCCAACACAGTTGGCCCCAGGCCACTGGTGGGGAGCCATGGGCAGGGGGCAGCAGGTGCACGAGTCACTAGGGAGCGCTGTCCAATTGCAGAACCATGGCTTCCCCTCACACCCACAGGCAGGACTGGGGCTGGGGATCTCCCCTGTGCCCAGATCCCACTCACACAGGGAGCAAGAGGTGCTGGGCCTTCCTGCCACAGCAGCGAGACTCCTGGTCATGCAGTGTTGGGGCCAGGGCAAGGGCAGAGGAACAGGCTCCCTGCACATCCCATCATGCTTGTGCCAACTGTGGCCAAACCTAGAAGCTCACCCCAGGGGCAGGAGGGGGAATCCACTCCCAGTGGGGCAGTCTCCACTGGGTGCATGCATCCTTCCCCCTCCCACCTGTGGCACTGGGGCCACACAGGGCTTGGAACAGCCACAAGGCGGGGCTGAGATACAGCTGAAGCAGACAGTGCTGGGTTTGAGGGGTTGCCACTAGCCTCTCATGCAGCAAGCGCAGCCCCAAGGAGTTCCTGGGGAGTGGCAGTGCAGCAGAGATCCTGGGGGAGTGTTAAGGCTACAACAGTGGCCTCCCACCCTCACAGTACTCTCCTACCCCCAACTCCCCCTGCCCATGCTGGAGACTACCACAAGAGCATAAGTTCAGTTGCCAGCCTTTAAAATAGGTACATTATATCATCCTCCCATTCACCACTCTCAGCCCAGAGTTTGAAGGGGGGTGGCCAGCCAGCATCTCTCACCTACACAAGACCAGGCTACTAGCCTCTGTTTGAGAATTTGCAGGCACAGCATCTGTAGGAGTTGACAGCTGCTCTACCTCAACTGGCAGAAGCTCAGGCAGAAGGGCTCCCCTGGCCTCACAGATACTGTGCAGCATACAGAGACCACAAACTGGGGCATGCTGAACTCATTGGCATTTACACGTGTCTTTAGGCACCCCCAGCAAGCCTCAAGAAGGCTAAAAGCATGTTCCACAGCCAGCTTCTGAGCTGGTAATTAAACAGTTCCTTCTGGGCATCCAGTGAAAGTCTTCAGCCTGGGATGCAGTGGGAAAAACTCTGCTCCATCACTTCGGGGATGAGGGAGCTCCTAAATATCCTGACACTGTGTGCCCTGCCACATTCAAATGCAAGAAACAGCCATGGTGGTCCCACAACTACCTGAAGCATGACTGAAGAGTCACCCTTCCAGTTGATGAATTCATAGCTATAATGCGATGGCATCACCACTAATGGCTCCAGTGCAGTTGGGGAACCCCAAGCTGGCAACTCTTGTCTATGACCTCCTGTGCGTTGGCAAGGTATACAATATGCAGGCCCATCACGTGTTGAATCACCAGCCATACCTTCTGCACTGCCTCTCTAGCCATTAACTTGCCCATGCCAAAATGGTTTGCCAGAGACTGGAGGCTGTCTGGGGTTGCCACCTTTCAAGGAGAAGCATATGGCAATCACTATATGGCTACAGACTCATTGTCAGATGGATTGCAGATTGGCTGAGGGGTCGCACTCAGAGGGTGGTGGTGGATGGGTCATATTCGACCTGGGGGGAGGTGGGTAGCGGAGTCCCCCAGGGCTCGGTCCTGGGGCCTGCGCTGTTCAATTTCTTCATCAGCGATCTGGATGATGGGGTGGAAAGTAACCTGTTTAAATTCGCTGATGACACCAAAATCTGGGGGGAGGTGAGCACGCTAGCAGGGAGTGAGAGATTGCAGAGGGATCTGGATAGGTTACAGGGGTGGGCTAACAGGAACAGGATGCGTTTTAACACGGACAAGTGCAGGGTGCTGCACTTGGGCAGTAGGAACCAGCAGCACACTTATACAATGGGGAACTCCTTACTCGAGAGCACGGAGGCAGAAAGGGATCTTGGAGTCATTATTGACTCCAAGATGAACATGGGCCGACAATGCGAGGTCATGGTTGGCAGGGCTAACCGGACCTTGTCGTGCATCCACAGGTGCATCTCGAGTAGAGCCAAGGAGGTGATCCTCCCCCTCTATGCGACGCTGGTCAGGCCACAGCTGGAGTATTGTGTCCAGTTCTGTGCGCCCCATTTCAAGAGGGATGTGGACAATATGGAGAGGGTCCAGAGGAGGGCCACCCGCATGATCCAGGGACAACAGGGCAGACTCTACAGTGAGAGACTGCGGGACCTGAACCTATTCAGCCTCCACAAGAGAAGGCTAAGGGGGGACCTGGTGACTGTCTATAGACTCACTAGGGGGGACCAGAGGGGTTTGGGGGAGACGCTGTTTCCCCTAGCGCCCGCTGGCATAACAAGGAGTAATGGGCACAAGCTGATGGAGAGGAGGTATAGATTGGACATCCGCAAAAACTACTTCACGGTTAGGGCGGCTAGGAGCTGGAACCAACTTCCAAGGGAAGTGGTGCTGGCCCCTACCCTGGGGGTCTTTAAGAAGAGGCTGGATGCCTACCTGGCTGGACTCGTTTGAGTCCCATTTCTCTTTTTGGGGTTTTTTGTTGTTCTCCCGCCCTGGCGGGGGGTCGGGCTAGAAGATCTACTAGGTCCCTTCCGACCCTTAATCTATGAATCTATGTGTGGTGCAAGGAACTTGTCTATCTATGCAAAAGTGCCCCTGAACATGCCAAAGTTTGTGTGCCACTGCTCATCCCAGGTGGCCACGATGATCCACTTCCACTAGTTGCTGGCTCATCTCCTCGGTCAAGAAATGCAGTCTCACAGTCTGAAGCTCCTCCCACATCTAGCTGGCCATTTCTGCTTCATTTTGCTCATAATGCTGGGCCAACAAGGTCTGCAAGGGGACAGGCATGTACAAATCAATCAACCAATGAGGGTGGAAGGTCTGGGTCACAGTCAATAGTTTCAGCAAAAATGCAGTTGAAATATAGCTGGGTGGTCAGAGGCACAAGCTGCGCAGTGAAATCGCCGATATCCCTCCCAGAAAAATTGCCGCCCACACACAATTTGAGCAACCAATGGATGCTTTGCTCAGTGCTGGCAGAGTTAGGGGAACCTGTGTGGCATGAGTATTCCCTCTGGCCACCCGCTGGCAGAACTGCGTTGGCCCATTCAGTCACTCTTAAAACTGGCTTGGAGGGCTGATGTGTAGACAGGCTGATCCTATGACTTCTCCATTCAGGGACAAGTAACTGCACAACTAGTATCACAGCAAAATATGCTGCCTGTTTGTAGCTTTAGAGACCAACTTGTTTAGAAGAGGCATAATACACTTTCATAATTAACAGCCTATGGCCCTATGCCAGGGGCAGGCAATTATTTCCGGTGGAGGGCCACTTACCAAGTTGCAGCAAGCTGTCAAGGGCCACATGGGTAGCCCCACCCCTTGACAGGTGCCCTGCCCCCTGGTCACCATCAGCTTGTAACCCACCCCTGCTGCTAGCATGGGCCCTGCACCAGCTCCAGGCTCGCCTGCTGGGGCTGTGCCACAATGGCAGCAGCTACAGCCCCCACCACTTGTTGTGCCGGGCAGTGTTTGCTGTTGCTACTGGCCCAGAGCTCACATGCTGGGCAGCAGAGAGGCAGTGGTGGCTGCAGCTGCTGCCGCCCCGGCACAGCCCTCACGGATGAGCCCAGAGCCGTATGAAGCCAAGTTACAAGGTAGTGTTAAGCGTTGGGGGGAAGGAAAGCAGGCCCTTGCCTGCCCCGTACTGCAGCCACTCGCAGCCTGCATGGGGCTGCCTGTGCCTACTCAGGACAGCCCCACGCAGGCTGCAAGCGGCTGCAGCAGGGAGCTCTGGGCACGGGACAGGGCACTTTTTCCCATGCTCCACACCAGCTAGTCCCCTGCCCTCCCCCACTTACCTGAGGTTCCCATGCTGGGACAGCCACATGGTCCCAGGCCAGAAGCCCCTCCTGGGACTTCCAGCTGTGGGGGCAGGGCCAGATGGGCCCTGCTGTTGAAGGAGCCTTTCAGGGCTTCCCCTGGGTCCTACTGCCCTTGGTTCTTGTCATCTTTGACAGGAACCAGGTACAGAAATTTTAATTTTTTTTTATTTATTTATTTTTTAGGGGCCTCACAGGCCAGATAGAATGGCCTCACGGGCCAAATCCAGCCCGCAGGCTATATTTTGCCCACCCCTGCCCTATGCCATCAGATGTTCATCAATAGTAAAAAGCTTATGCCCTTCTGAACAAGTTAGTCTTCAAGGTACAAGTGTACTCGTCTGAAGTCAGGCAGAAGGCTGAACTACCTCTTTACCCAAGGAGTCGGAATGAAAACCACTGTGCAATCTTAAGTCTTATTGGCTACAGCTCCAAAGCAAGTTTAACAGAGTCTGTTAAAATTATAAATGCCTGTATGTAAAGCCAAACAAAGATTTTGGTTCAACCTACGATTAAAAATTTAATTTCAAAACAGGCATTGGATTGTTGTACAATTTGGATTGTACAAAGTTTTGTTTTGCTGAAGAACAGGATATAAGCAGTATCAGTTGAGAGAGATCAGGAATGCTAGAATGTACTCTCTCTTGGCAAAGTTCCAGAGACAAACACCAAAGCAGTGCTATGATAGAGGCTTGTTTTACAAGAGTCTCCTTCAAGCCACTAATTGTGGAGCTTGAATGCTTCCAGATGCTTACAAGTCTTTAGCCAACAGTATATCATTTAGTAATTTGGATTTTGTTATACTATCCAATGATGGAGCACTAAGGTTCTTGGCACAGAGTTAACTGGCAACTGTGTTATATTTTACATAGCAATCTTGCCAATAAAGAGGTACTATCTAAATAATCTGTAACCAAATATATTCAGAGTTCATTATACCATTACCCCATAGCATGGGAGTTTATATTCTGACAGTGCCTTGCCTTTTAGTGCCATAGGGTTAAGAAAAAGAACATGAACAAGTTTAAAGAATCCTAACCTTATCGTCGGCCATCTGTGGTGTTCAACTATATAAAAACTATACAGTATAAAATTTCAACTTTGGTGGGTTTAAATTGCTGACTTGAAAAAAGAAAACCAAACAAACCCCACTTCTGGCTTTGATATAAACCACGGGTGGGCAAAATACGGCCTGCGGGCCGGATCCAGCCTATGGGGCCCCTAAAAAATTTAGAAAATTAATATTTATCTGCCCTTGGTTCAGGGCAGGGGAGGACCCTGGGGAAAAGCTGAGCATGGGGGGAGAAAAAAAAAGTGGCCCACGCGGGGCTGCCTGTGCCTGCGGGCTGCAAGCAGCTGCAGCAGGGAGCGCCGGCCATGGGGCGGGCAAGAGGCCACTTTTCCCCGCACCCCGAGCTCAGCTTTTCCCTGGGCTCCTTCCCTGCATGGGGGTTAGAGGCCCTTCCCTGCCCCGTGGCCAGCGTGCCCTGCTGTAGCCGCTTGCAGCCTGCGTGGGGCTGCCTGTGCCTGCTCCAGACAGCCCTGCGTGGGCTGCGAGCGCCTGCAACAGGGAGTGCCAGCCAAGGGGCGGGTGAAGGGCCACTTTGCCCCGTGCTCTGCATCAGCTTCTTCCCTGCCAGCAAGCAGAGAGTCGGGGCTCTGTGCTGCCCCCCGCCTGTACCATGGGGCTGGGGGGGGGGGGGCACTGGGAGTGAGCAGGTGCAGGAGTCAGTGGGAGCACGGGGCCCACACTGGTGTCCCAGGCCCAGGGCCGGCTGGGCCCAGAGCAGGGTGGCAGGAGTGCAGGGTCCCAGCGGGCAGGGGCTCTATGGAGCTGAGCCAGCTCCCCCCTTTCCCTGCTGGTGCAGCCCAGCCTGGCTCCACCAACCCCTGCCAGCCTGTGCCCTGCTTTGGGCCCCACTGGTGCAGGCCCTGGGACATTGGTCCCAAAAATGGTGATGGGGGGGGGGCAGGGCACCTGTCAAGGGCAGGGCTACCCATGTGGCCCTCGACAGTCTGCCAAAACTGGGTAAACAGCCCTCCACCTGAAATAACTGCCCTCCCCTGGTATAAACCTTGGCTACACTGGAGTTCCCATAGCCCCCCCACCCACCTCCCAGTAAGGCTGGTACACTATAAACACAAAAGAGCAGAAATCTAGTATTATTGTGCTGTCATCCAAGTTGCTCTCTCATTGCAACATGACAAATGCAAGCCAGATGGTTCTTTAAATGCCATTGTATACAGTGTGCTAGGCAAACAGTTAATTTTGATGTCTGTAACATACTAAACAGGCTTGAGCAACCAAAGCATCTTGATTGAAAGGCTTAAACATTTATCCACAATTCTTCTGTTAGGAGCAAAACATTTCAGATTCACCTCATTACAATCTATAATTAGACTGTGGTAGCACCCAAGGCTTCCATTCCATTAGTTATGGTACAACGCAATTAAAATCTAGTTTCTGGCCCACTGCACAGAAACATCCTATTATCATTTTGCTATAACATTACCTTTCAGACTTTGTGACTGAAGGAAAGGCACCTGTAGGTCAGCATACTGTGCTATACAAGACAGACCTCCTGTTCCAAGTTATTTAAAAAAAAAAAAAAAGTATTGATTTTGACATTCACTCTTCTTTTGCAATTATACTCAAAGGTCAATGACACTTTCTGCGCCCGCTTCTGATCCATTTTTAGCCACAATTTATTTCTCCTTGTGCAGCCTTTCCTCTAAACTCGATACAGTTGTCTTATGAGCTCAAGCCTTACAGAAGTTGAGAAAAGGTTCCTATATTTTATCTAACAGTTCACTTATAGAAATAATGTTCAAAGAGCTTATGAAAATACTTGACCAAGCAAGATGGCTCCTCAACCAACTGGCTGCTATACAGATTTTTCATTGCAGTACCTTAAATTGATGCACTGATTCATCACTCCATAAACTGCCCATAGAGCATAAGATTTTCAAATTATCTGCTGAGGGAAGAGCAACAGGGGTATGTAATGGTGGGTGTGTCCTACAGACCACCAGATGAGGAGGCAACTAGCCAAATGCCCTACTTTCTCAGGAAGAATTAGAAGGTCTCCTCCTGCTTGTGCTTCCTCCAGGTCATCCATTTCCCACTTAACTGAGCAAGGAGATGCCAGAACCAGTGCCATTGTCTCTGCTTGTACCAGTGAGGTCTGTCCAGGGAGGACTGCTCACAGTCAAGGCTTCCACCCAGATCCTGATCTGGTGCTGTGGAGACTGCAGCTTGCAGGTTCCTTCCAGTGACAGCCAGGTGGGTGAGTGCCTGTGATGTGTGCGATGCCTCCTGGTGGTGTCCCTTAGGAAACAGGCAAGAGCTACAGAAAGATGTGGTAAGGCTCCAAAGCATCCTCTACCATGAGGACCTCAAACTAGGGGTATGCATACCCCTGGGGGTACTTGGGAAGGTCCCGGGGGGTGCATAGCAGCAGCAAAGAGAAGTCGTGTTACTTGGGAAGTGACGGCCGCCATCCATCACCCCGCACTGCAGTTCCCCTGTGCCCAAGTACCCCCACTTCTCCATGCCACTGGGTTTGCGCCTAGCTGGCTGGGTGGGAGGGGGGCGTTGCCGACAGCCTGCTGGACAGAGGTGTTGGTGCGGAGAAGCAGGGGTACCTGGGAAACAGCAGCATGGTGGGGGGGGCGGAGCAGGGCTGCTGCTGGTGCCATTCATCACTCCATACCACTGCTGCCCAGCACTGCGTACCACTTTCCTGCGCTCAAGTATCCTCGCTTCTCCATGCCGCCAGCTTCACAGCTGGCCAGCCGGCAGGACCTCTGCCGCTGCATGCTGGGGGGGTGGGGGGGAAGGGGTGGGGAGCTTGCACGTGGTGGCTATCCACATCTATACACTCAGCGCCACCACCACACACCACAGGAGGAGGGTGTGCTGACATCTGGCCGGACACAAAGCTGGCAGCACAGAGAAGTGGGTATACTTGGACGTGGGAAAGCAGCACCCAGCAGCGACGGCCCAGCAGTGCATAGGTGGCGGTGGCAGGCATGTGCAAGCTCGCCATGCTGCCGGCTTCGGCTGGCCGTCTGTCAGCACTGCCCTCCCACCCCCCAAACCTCTGTGTCCAGAAGGAGTACCCTGCTTAAAAAAAAAAAAAAAAAAGGTTGAAAACCCTCCTATAGAGGAAGGACTGCCAGAGGCAGCACTAGAGAAGGAAGAGGATGCAGACTCCCCGGAAGGTGAGAACTGGAAGCTTGTGACTTCTGGCAGCAAGTAGAAGTCTTCATGTCTACCTGCAGTGATTTGCCTAGAGAACAGATATGGATCCCTAGCAACAGAACAGGAGAAGCACAATCTGTTGGTGGAAGAGTCCAGGCCAGGCAAGGCATAGCCAAAGTTGGAAGGATTGAGACTACTGCTACCAAGAGGAAGCAACATGTGGTGGTATTTGGAAACTCCCTTTCACAGGGAACAGACAAATCCATCTGCCAGCTCAACCTGTTGTCTTGGGAAGTCTGCTGCTTGCCTGGATCCAAGAAATCATGGAAGGATTACTGAGACTTATCGGGCCCTCTGACTACTACCCCAGGCTTAGTGTTCCGCATTTTCAGTTTTTACCAATTTTCACTGATAAATAACCTGATTTTTTTTTAATTGAAGTTATTTGTTTTTTACTGATTTATACTCATTTTTCAGTTCACTCAGTTTTACTGGGTACAGTCAAATCCCTGTCATCTGGGATTTTACTAACCAGAATTTCAGTGGTGGGATGCTCATGGCGCTTTCTTCCCTAGCTGCGTTCACACCCCTACCCCCTGCTGCCAGGATGCCCTGCTGCTTGGGGGGGGGAGTGGTGCACAGCTGGACAGGGAGATGGGGGTGGGGCACTACCCCAGCACTTCCCAGCCCACCTGGGATCAGAGCCAGGAGCCCCGCACCCCCAGGTGGAGGTGCTGGGTGCAGAACCCGCTGCAGGGGAGTGGGACTGGGCTCTCCTGCCTGTCCCTACAGTGGGGCTCACAACTCCCAGCACCCAGGGCATGGCGCAGCCCAGCGGCTGCAGGCGTCAGCCGCTCCCAGGGCTGCTGCAGCGTGGGATGGGGTGAATGTGGACAAGCTGTGCCATGACCTGTGCCCTCCAGGGCTCTGCTTGTTCCCACTCACCCCAGCCCCTGCTGCAGTGGTTCTGGAAGCAGCTGACACCAGCTGCAAAAGGAACTGTAAGTGTATGCAGGGCATGACTCTTGCTGCTACGTGCACCCTGGGAGGGCTTTGGGCTGGGCCAGGCTCTTCCCAGGGGGTGCGTGCCCTTGGATCTGTGTGCAAGATGAAAGCAGGCTGCCACTGCAGTCTGGAGCCAACACCAGGCACCAAGTGGTGTTCGGAGTGGGCAGCAGCCTGCTCTGGTCCCACACGCAGATCCCTGGGAAGAGCCCAGCGCAACCCCCCAGCCTGCAGCCCTCCCAGGATGCGTGTAGCAGCAAGAGCCATGCCCCTCCGTCCCATGCCCACTGACAGTTCCTCCCTGCTGCAACCCCAGGAGCAGCCGCTAAAGTGTGTTGCACCCCTCCCCTGCCCCCTTTTCTAGTCTCAGCCTTACTCCCTCTCTCACCCTCATGGGAACGTATTATTTTCCCCAATTTAAACCGATTTTTTCTCTCTTCTTCCTTTTATCCTGATTTCAACCCAATTTTTATGTTTGGAAGATAAACCCCAAAAAATTCCCGTAATTTTTTTTTTTCTTTTTGTAATAAAAACTGAAAATGCAGAATACGACCCCTGCTGCTCATCCATGTGGGCACCAAAGATACTGCCATAGGTGACCCTGAGCAGATCAAAAGTGATTACTGGGCTAAGGTGGTATTTTCCCAGGGCAGTAGTGGATGCATCCTGCAGATCAACACGTGGCTGCACAGATGACTGTTGCCAGGAGGGATTTGGTTTCTTTGACCATGGGGTGTCGTTCCAAGTAGGACCGCTAGGAAGACAGAAGATCAATCTGACAAAGTGAAGAACATCTTTGCACGCAGGTTTGCTAACCTGGTGAGAAGGGCTTTAAACTAGATTCACCAAGGGACGGAGACCAAAGCCCTGAGGTAAGTGGGGAAACAGGTGACCTGGAGGAAGCACAAGTAGGAAGGGGCAACAGGGGAGACCTTCTTGTTTTTCCTGAAGAAGTAGGGCAATTAACTAGTTACCTCAGGTGTCTGTACATGAATGCACGCAGCCCAGAAAACAAGCAAGAACTGGAAGTCCCTGCAGTCACAGAACTATGAAATGACTGGAATAACAGACTTGTGGGGATAGCTCAAATGACTGGAAGACTGTCATGGATGGGTAATAAACTGTTTACATAGAAGAGTTATATGATTGTTTAGAGCTCCAGTATGAAACTACAGATAGGCCTGTTGAAAGTGTCTGGGTTAGGGTGAGAGGGGAGAACAACAAGGGTGATGTTGTGGTATGTATGCGCTATAGACCACCAGACCAGAAGGAATTGCAGGATGAGGCTTTCTTCAAAAACAGATTGAAGAAGTTTCCCAAATCAGAAGCCCTAGTTCTCATGGGGGACTCCAAATCACCCTAACATCTGCTGGAAGAGCAATATAGCAGTGCAAACCCAATCCAGGAAGTTTTTGGAGAGTGCTGGGGCCAACTTCATAATGCAAGTGTTGAGACCAACTCTTCCTGTCATGGTGTGATGTGTTTGAATGCAATGATATCGTAAAGAGTGCCGGCCACACGGTCATAACTATAAATAAATAATTCGTACCCTGCTCCATCCAATCATACACATAACAAAAACCTTCAAACTTCCCACACAAAAAGAAAGCAAAAAAGCAGCCTGGTGAGGGCCCAGGACGCGACACGAGCTGGAAGTCATAGTCCGACACCAAGCCAGCCCGGTCACCCAGACCAGTCATGACATCAGAGCGCGCATTTAAGACAGCCGTCCTCCACATGGCACAGCGCTCCCTCAAGGGCCCAGTGTGTCTCAAAGGCGGGCACTGCCTGCAGTGCAGGTTGGATGAATGAACCATACAGTAGATGGAAAACTGGCTAAATTGTAAAGTTCAAAAGGGAGTAAATCAATGGCTCTATGCCTAGCTGGCAGCCAGCATCAACTGGAATGTCCCAGGGTTGGTCCTTGGACCAGTTTTGTTCAAATTATTTCATCAACAACTTGGAAGATGGGATGAAGTGCACCCCCAGCAAGTTTATGGATGACATCAAGCTGGGGGGAGTAGTAGATAAGTGGAGGGTAGGACTAGGATTCAGAGAGACCTCAACAACTTGGAGGATTGGACCAAAAGAAATCTCATAAGGTTCAACAAACGACAAGCGCAGAGTCCTGCACTTAGGACAGAACAATCCCATGCACTGGTACAGGCTGGGGAGTGACTCTCTAAGCAGTAACTCTGCAGAAAAGGACCTGGGGGTTACAGCAGACAATAAGATGGATAAGTCATTGTGCCCTTGTTGCCAAGAAGGCTAACGGCATACTGGGCTGCATTAGTTTGAGCACTGCCAGCAGATCAAGGGAAGTGATTATTCCTCTTTTTTACACTGGTGGGGCCACATCTGGAGTACTGTGTCCAGTTCTGAGCCTCCCACTAAAGAAAGGTTGTGGATGAATTGGAAAGAGTCAAGCACAGGACAATGAAAATGGTTCAGGAGCTGAGGTGCATGATTTATGGAGGACAGGTTGAGTGAGCTGGGCTTATTTAATCTGCAGAAGAGAAAACTGAGGGTAGATTTAATAGCAGCCTTCAAATAACCGAAGTGGGGGTTCCAGAGAGGATGGAGCTAGACTGTTCTCAGTGGTGGCAGATGACAGAACAAGAAGCAATGGTCTCAAGTTATAGCAAGAAAAGTTTAGGTTAGGTATTGGGGGGGGGGGGAAATCTTACTAGGAGGGTGGTAACACACTGGAACAGGTTACACAGAGAGGTTGTGGACTTTCCATCCTTGGGGGTTTTTAAGACCCAGCTAGACAAAGCCTTGGCAGGGATGATCCTCCTTTGGAGTAGGGGTTTGGACTAGGTAACCTCCTGAGGTCCCTTCCAACCCTAACTTTCTATGATGCTATGATCTTATCCTTTAGTCTTCATTTTTATTCACAGATTGAAGAAGAAAACCAGCTTTCCTTTTTCTTTAATTAATGCATTGATTTTCTTAGCTATGAAAGGCACTAGTCATTGAAATGAAGAAAACAAATCTCTACACTTGCAAAAGTAGCTACTGCTATTGGTTCCAGGTGCTTAGCCAACAGCTTCCTTTAGTCCAATTGGGTTTTTTTTCCCTTTAAAAGTTTCAGTAGACATGTAGTGGCTAGATTTAAGTAAAAACTGTATTCAAGCCATTTTTAATAAATTAAAGTTAAGTTCTAAATATTGACTGCCATAACATCAAGTGTGAAATATAACAACAGTTTCAACGCTCATTTTTTTTAGACCGCTCATTTCTTCACCCACTCCAATACATACTACACAGGGGGTTCCACTCTAGTTTGCAAATACCAATTTCTACCTTGGATAAAAAGCCTCCCATATTATTCAATGCAACTTGCTTCTATTCCAGTAACTTCTTTGGAAGATGAGGAGCTCTCTATTAACCATCTAGAACATGCAAGGGCTCAAATTCACAGTATTTTCTTCCATTAGCAACATTGTTTTCTCTTTCTTTTCACCAGAAGGTTCAGCCTAGAAAAGTTAGATCTTTAACTACTTGCCACTGTTATGCCCACCACTTACTAAGATGTGACCAGTTGTTTTGAGGAATTTTTCCCCTCTAGCATATCTGGACCCCAAAACTAAACAATATGGTATCTCCATGTACAAATCAGGTCTCATTTTACAGATCTGCTAAAATGTGTTCTTAATGAATTTTAAAGGTTTCTCTTCATATATCAAAAGTCTGTTTGTTTTTCTACAGACTGCATCAAATCAGTAGTCACAACATTCACAGGAAATCTTGAGTCTGGAGCTTTTAAATACAAACACAACTACTTTTGTCATGAAGATACAATCTTTGTTGGTCCCTGATAATTATGGAGCAATCAGGACAATGCCCTGAAGAGATGTGCAGAGAATCTGATCAGTTTAAGAGCTCCAAGCAACTTCCACTTTAGTTTGAGCTTTAAAGCCAGATCCTAAAGTTTGGCTATATACCCCAATAGAGTCTTGAGATTGAAGGCACAGTAAATAAGCATCATCCCCAGCTTCTGTGCAGTAGTTACCAAAATGCTGTCTCTAAAAGCTTAAGCAGAGGTCCCAGAGTGCCATCACACGAAGCAAAGCAGGTACAGGCATAATAAGGGCCCCTCTACACATGCAGGTAAAAGTGCAATGAGATGTAATGTGCAAACCACACAACCATGCCTCCTGCCATGCTACACATGTATGGCAGGAGGCGCAATTGTGGAATTGCAAATTAGATCCCACTGCACTTTACTGCCAGTGAAGGGAAAGCATGGCGCATAATCCCAGGCTCCCTCTCTGCACTGGCTGCTGTGGCTGTGAACACCGTGGCTGATGGGGTTTGGCAGGGCTCACTGCAGGGGCAGCATTCCTAACTGCCAGCCCTGCATCCAGTGTGGGCTGCAGGGCTCAAAGCATAGAGAATGCTGGCCCTAGCCTTGTTTTATCATGCTATTAAAATTGGCTGAACATGTAGCTGGGTCACAACTTAAGATGCAGTTACCTGCTTAGTCGCACCTTAAATGTAAAGTGTAGAGGGGGCCTAAAAGTAACATTTGCTCTGAATCCCGAAAACCTTATAGTTCCTTTTAAATGTTCCATAATTTGGGACCCTCAAGAAGTTTAAGATACTACAGCAAAGACAACCAAAGCAGTCAGAGTAAGCCATTCACTGGGAAAAAGCCGAAAAACGCCAACAAAAATAAAATAAAACACTGCTGGACCAGGAAAGCAGCAGGTGCTATAAACAGGTAAAGGAAAGCAGGGCAGGGTGGAACAGGGAGGGAAGGAAAGACAGTGAATGCTACACAACATAAAAAGAAAGACTCACCACTTTCTATAATAGAAAGCCAAGTCCTGTACTTGGTGGGCAGGAAGCTGAAAAATTAGTTATCCTTTTAAATCAAGGAGGTACCCAAGATTTATTCAGAGGCCAGGAGGAATGTTCTCATTGCTGTGTGTGACAGTGCTGGAAGGACAGAACATTATCCAAATCTTAGTCTAGTTACACTACAGCCTCTCCCCATCTGCATTATAGACTGTAACAATGCTACCCTTGAGGAGGGACAAAGTTAACACTCCATCTCAGGATGTGGATAAACATACATTTTGAGGCATTTTAGAAAGGGGAGGTGGAACTGCTGTTACTCTGGGGCACACAGTAGTTATGCTGTATCCTGCTGTAGCAATACAGATGAGCTAAACTGCCCTAATTTTGAACCTAGATAAAAGAAGGGTCTAAATCCTTGCTGTTATACTACCCTTGTATTACTATGGAATCTTGTAAATGTAAGTTAACATCTTGGACTGATGGTTTTGTTTTGTTTGTTAGTGTGATATAATTGTTAGCTCCATCTACACCTCCAAAAATGGGACTTTGAGGCTATATATTAGTTTCAGCTACACCCAACTGGCATTACAACTTGCCAGACAAAGATGCAGAAGTGGTATCAACTCTCAAGGAAGACCACTAAACTATTTATTTGAAATTAAATATGGAATACTGCAGGAGCATCTGTAGTCCAAGCAAAAATTGTGGGGGGAGGGGAAGGGAAGGAGGAGGACTGAACAGACTGATAAAGAGAAAGTATTAAAACTATCTTCTAGAACAGCAATTCACAACTGAGGGTCCGCAAGGAAGTTTCAGGGGGTCTGCCAAAATAAACTGCATCTCCCACTGCCACCCGCACTAGTACAAGCGTGCCCTGCTCAGCCATGAGATCCCTGTCATTTCCTACTGCAGCAGTGGCACCAACACCAAAGGCACCTATCAGGAGGCAGCAATAAGCATGGGTGGGCAGATAGATGGGATCCCCGCCAGCACACCCACCGCATGGTACACGTGCATGCACCTGGGCACCTGCACCTCTGCCCTGGATACACGTATACCCAGCCACCTTCCGAGTGCATGCACCTCTGTACTGGGTATCTCCACACCTGCCTGCCCCCAATTCATGGGTCTGGGCACACATACTTCTGCAGGGGACATATGCACACCCAGCTCCCCAGTATACTCCTCTGGGCCAGGTACATGTGCACCTACCTCCCTGGTGCATGCATCTCTGCACTGAGCACAAATGCATGCTCACCTCCCGAGTGCATGCACCTGGACACCTGCGCTTCTGCACCGAGTACACGTACACCTGCCTGCACCCAGTGCATGCATCTCAGCCAGTGGTTCCCAACCTTTTTCTGCTGCGACCCTAAATTAGTCACCAACAGGACCTCCTGACCCAGCGCTGCAGGGGCTGCTGGGAGTGGAGTCTGGAAATGGCAGGGGAGCTGCCGTTACCTTTCGTGTGCGGTAGCTCCATCCCACCCACCACTCCCAGGACGTGGGCGAGTGTGCATGTGGGCCCTTCGCGACCCTACTGAGGACCCCTGTGACCCTGATTTGGGCTGTGCCTCAAGTTTGGGGACCAATGATCTAAGCACACATGCACCCATCTGCTTAATGCACACACCTGGGCTCATACTTCTGCACTGGACACACATGCATTTTTCCCATCAAATGCCATTTTTTGCACCTATTCTTTTTATATTATGTACTGTGTGTGTTTAACTATATAACTATCAATTTAATATGGCTTTTAATCTTCTGGATATGCAGGAAAACTGTTCTTGTGGCACAGGTGGGCCATGACATGTTTTTGGAGCATGCTGGGGTGGGGGTGCAGCTGAGAAAGAAAGAGGTTGAGAATCCCTGTTCTAAGGATGGTTCAAATAAATAAAATAAAAGGGAGGGGGTGGGGGGGAATGACCCTCAGTTATCAGTGACCATCTTTTCAAGATTTAACCACTGAGCTCAGATAAAGAATGCCTTAAAAAGTCACTCTGGCTGGCATTAGCCAGCTTTGACACCTCCCAGTGCCCCAGCAGTTTTTCCGCTTTTGTCTTGAACTATGATTTATGGACGAGGGCCAGACCTTTTGCTGGGGTGGGGGAGGGCAGGCAAAACAAACCAAGGAACTGAGATCCATCCACTCTCACAGACAGTTACCTCCTAGTAGAGTGATTATAGCCACTTTTGTACTTTTTTCAAAATTCAAACACTGCATTTCATACAACTGTACACAACCAGTTCATAAGAAAAAAAAAGACTATAATAAAAAAAATTGACCGTCAGAGAATATTCTTTTTGCCTTCAAAGAAGTTACTTCTTCCTAACTGTAAAACAGCTGTTGCTGCTCTCATTTGTCTTTACTATTTAATTTTAATACTTTGGTAACTGCTCATAGCTTTGACTAACCAAACTTGTGACCTCAACTCAATTCACTCCGGCTGAAAAAAATAATACTATTCTTGGTAAGGGTAGCATCCATTAACACAACTCTTCACTCCGATCTTTAGTTTACCTCATGAAACTATGGCATCATCTTGATCTCAAGCTCTCCTCTTTCCACACTGAAGGAAAACTTATTTTAGTAAGATGCTGTTGCAGTAGCAATGATGTGACTCAAGAAATCCTGATAGCACAGACCACTTTTAGAGACAGCATCAATGGTCAGATTAAAGAATGGAAACAAACAAGCGCCTTTTTTGGAATTAGATGAGGCATAGGTATATCAGCTACATACAAGTTAAATGAAATCATATGTAAATACATGAACTCCTGTATGGAAGTGTTATTTTTAAAATTCATCACACAATTACACAATGTTTCAAAACACAGCACCATTTATTTAAATAGAAAGTGACAGGTTCTCAATTTTATCCAGAGAAGCACTCATATCTATATTTGTTGTTCAAGTCCTCACACTACATCTACTTTGACATTTAAGGTTTTCATTGTAAGTACTAGCCCACGGTGCATATAGAAATTCCTTGGTCAGCATCCAGTTTGTTTAGTCATAAAAACAATGTGAAATATTTCAAAACCAAACAGGTTAGCCCTCCAGTAGCGGGACGCAAGAATTGAAGAAGTTTGAGTTTGTTTGGAACTAGTGCCTACCAAAATGAGCCAAGCAAACAGATGTTACCATTTCTTTTTTGACAAGGAGTCTAGTTGTAGCTTGTAGACACTCTGACTTGGCAAGTGACAATTCAAATTTGCCAAAGAGAACAGATGCCAGTCTTACTATAGTCCTACAGACCTTCTTGTAACATTGACCCCATTGCTTTATTTCAAAGCGGAGGCAATCACCCCGTGTGACTTAACTCCAAAGGAAGATAGTGATAAACTAGATGTTTCACTTTCTATTTCCAACCCATTGAAAGAGAGAACTGTATCTTATCAGTTTATTTTAAGCAGTGAATACATTCTTTCCTGGCCTAGTAAGTTTATATTGGATTCCAAAAGAAACATTTAACATTCCTACCCCTACATTATTTAAAGATACCACAACATCTCATTACCATCTTTAACATGCAGCTAGTCAGACTAAAGCAAAACAGCTTGTTCATGCATTGTATTAATAAATGGCAATTCATTTATGTTAGATTTTGAAAGCTTTCTAGTGAACTTGTGCTAGCTATTTGATACTGTTCACTGTGTCACTTAGAGTACTTCCTCAGACATACTTAACTAGGAACACACCCAAGACTTGTCATCAGTATTATATCTTTAAAGCACATCTTGGTTATAGCATTTCAGTAGAAGAATTTATTCTGTGTGTTACAGTAGCCTTTAAGACTATAAACAGTATAACACAGAAAGAGTCCATGGCCAACACAAACCAAAGGCGAGGACACTTCCTCTTTTCCACATTAAAAACAAACAAATGAAGCAGTTTGATGGATTTTGGCTAAATCAATACTACATCTATTTCTAAAAGGAGAACTTAATGACAAATACTTACATAGATGAGTCCAGAATAATATCGATCCTTCAAATTATGCAATACAGAAGCTTCATTTAAACAAGTTAATTCTGCCATGTCTTCCACTTTAGAGAATTTGGGGGGATTCATCTTTTGAATATCATCCTTATTGACCAATGCTTTCTTTCCATTCTCTGCAAGTTCAACCAGCACTTCATCACCTCTCTCCTCCTTGATGCTGGCTGCCTCAAAACCATGGCGCTCTGAAGGTATCCACACCAATTTTTTAGCAGTCCAGTCAGCCTGGGTGGCAGGGTTGTAGATTACAGCCCTGTCCACAAAGAGATACCTCTCTGGGTCTTCCTGTCCAGATCTCTGCGCCATTACAGAAGTAGAGGTGTCCACTAGCAGTCACCTTGTTGGACAGAGAAGAGATACATCAGTCATAAGTAAAACTTCAGCATACATTATTTCATAATGTATTTCACAGAACTTGAAAATATTGGTTAACTATTTTATTACTACTTTTTTTTGGATGTCTAAGTTACAGTACATTTATAAAAGAATCCTGAAGTTATTGAGTTTCATGTTGCCAAATAAGGAACACAGTATCATTTTAGTTTGTATATAGCAGTACTATTAAGTATTAACACATGGAATGGCCTTTGTTAAAACGAAAGAGAGACAGAAAGAACCATGGCTAGGAAGTCTGGCACCCAGGACAAAGCCAACAGCAGCAGCCTACCCTCACCATGTGCACAAATCCAGGGGGCACACATTCCCACCACACTCTGCTTGTCCAGGAGTATACGCAGTGGCAGAAGCCACCTTCCCCCATTCCCCATGCCCCCCACCCCAACAAGGTGCTCAGGGCAGTCATCCCGCTCGCCCCCCACTTGCTACGGCACTGAGTCCATATATTGTAAGCAGGGACCTCAAAATGCCACAACCATAAAGCAAGAGTAGCTTTACAAAACAGTAACGTAAATATTTAGGTTATGTAAAGTTTAAAAGGAAACAGAGCCCGAGACCTACCACAAGGTGACCTACACCTAGTAAAAAACAAAACAAAACAAAACAAAAAAACAAAAAACCCAAAACCAAATACAAAAAGCCACCCCAAAACTATTTCTGATTAAATAACCAGATAAAAACCACAAAGCAGTAGAGTAAGATAATTTTTTTAGTTTAGCTTTAGGAAAAGTTAGAGTATTTTCCTTCAGAGGTACTTATACATTGAGTTGTGGCAGGTTGTAACCACACTCTCCTTCCTTATCTCACCTTTCTGCTATTTCAACTACAATAAGTATTAGCTTCTATTGTTCTAAAGTTTTTCCAAACTCTCCAACTATATAATTCAAAGTATTTTAGGTATAAAGATGTAAAGTAACTAAGAAATTGATTTCAGTTTTACTACAAGAACTGGAGGGGAGCCGAGAAAGAAGTCTCTTGATAAGCATTGTTGAACTTGTACCAATCTTGTCCCTTAGACTAAAACTGCGATTCTCAGCCAGGGTGCCATAGTACCATGGGGTGAACTGAGATCCTTTCAAGGGTCCTACAGGGTGCCACACGTTAGCACTGTTAGGTGTGCCAACATCATTGACAAGATCAACCCAGAGTTTTCAAACAGGAATTCAGTGTTCAAACATTCTGACCTGCTGCAGTAAGAGTTCTTTGCAATAGAAGAATTACTCTATTATTTTTCTGTAGTCAAAAGATGGAGTGAAAAGCAAGGACTGACATTTTCAGAGGGGTGTCTCATGTCCAAAAATGTTGAGAACCATTGGACTAGAAGACAGAATTAGATTCAGAAAAAGACACTATCTCCATGCAACTGCCATTATATTAAAAGTTCTCCAACTATACAATTTTAGCTTTAAGTGCCTAAGACCCAGAAGATCAAGTCAGATTATTTTTTTTAGAACAGGGAAAAGCAAAGAAAGAAAGAAAAAGAAATTGAAGTTCTTACTACACACCAAGTATTCAGGTCACTAAGTCTCTTGCTTTATTAATCAGAATTATTTTTATAGTAAATTTGAAACTATTCCAAACATTTAGGGCATTAGAATATCAAAGGATCAGCTAAGCTAACAAGTGGTTGAGTAAAAGGTAGTGAAGGTCCATTTTAGATATTACAGTACATTGGGAGATTAAATTCTTGCATACATCTACTCTCAAGTGAGCATACATACAGTTGTGTCCAGATCTACAGCGAGTCCACTTGATACAATGTTAAAGGAGGCTAGGGTAAAACAAGCATGAGGTCATTCAGTCAACTACAGAGCTGTGAAGCAAACAGCTTCACTTACTATATTCCAGTTAACTTTTGATCTGGTGATGCTTCTTTCAAATGGTGTGGAAGTTCATCAGTTTTGCATCAATAGATTTTTGTTAGCAGAAATGGAAAATGGGCTGCAGGAAGTGCCACAGATGCAGGAGTTCTAGCAGATTCTTTATCTCAGCTAGAAAGAGAGCTGTTATCCACACTGTACCCATCGCTTAGGTCAAGACAAGTTTAAAACATGAGCACCTTCCACTAGATTCCAAAAAACTACTCATCTCTTATATGATAGATCATGACTTCACTCTGTAGCATAAGGAGATCTGCAACAGCCTAGTTTCTTTCCTCTGTAAGGCACTCACCACCAAGAAAAATTAAGTCTGCCTGGCAAGTTGCTTCCTATAAATTTATCACTTGTAATATCAGTTAGTCCCATTTCCCTCCAACCTTATGTTTAATGAAAACCAGACCTCAGAAACAAATGAAATTTATAATCAAAATTAATCCAGAATATATTCTTAAGGAGCAGGTTAACTAGTATCAAACTGATATGCATTTTAATATTAAGGGACCACAAACTGAGGGGGGGGGAGTGTTACATTTCCATTTCTGGCATCAACTCAGAGGTTGCTGGGCGGCTCTGGGTAAGCTCAGTTTGCCAAAAGAGGGACACCTCTACAAAAAACAAAATCAAGGGTGGTTTGCTTTACTGAGGGCTTTCCACTAGAGAGTGAAATTTAAAAAAATACACCTTACATTTTCACATGTAGAAATCCAGCCCTCAGAAAAACACTACAACAGTCCCACATATTTTACTAACAATTAACTGCACAAGAGGAGAGCAAGCAGCGCAGAGATGGGGAGTGGCAGCGCTCAATGCAGTCGCCGCGTTTTCAAGGGCAGAAATATCCAGAGACTCTATTCTTCGTTCTCCGCAGAAACACGATCACCCTTCAAACCGTTATTGTTCTCCCAAAGCATCCGAGTGCCAGCCAGCCATTTTCCAGCTCCGGCTCCTTCCCCAATTTAGGCTCAATAATAACACAACGACTTGGGGAGGGAAGCGAGGGGCCTACAAATCCCACTTCCCAAGCGAAGGACAAAAGACCCAGCTCTGCGACTTGAACCGCGGTTTTCCCAGGGCAGACAAACCGCCTCCCTCCCACCCCCCTGCCCGATGCCCGTGGCATCTGCCGGTCCAAACGCCGGCGGACGGCCACCTCTCGCCCACGCCCCCCCAGCAAGAAGGACACGATCCTGGCGCGGCCGGACCCCTCCAGCCCCGCACACCAGCCCTGCGCAGCGCCCGCCCCGGGGACCCCACGCCCGGGCTGCAGGGGGAAATGGGGAAAATGGCCACCTCGCATGATCGATCCCGAGGAGGTGGGCAGGGAGCGCGCGGATCTCCCCGGCGGCAGCAGCTCGCAGGCGAGAGGGAGGGAGGCTCCAGGAAGCGGCGGGGTCTTTGTCTGCCGAGACACTCCCCCCCGCACCCACCCAGCGGCGGGGAACCGAAGGGGGAGGGGGCGCGCCATCGCCCCCGGCGCACCATGCGACCGCCGGGACCCCGCCACACATCCCCCCCGACAACCCCTCACCTGCGCGGCACCCCCAGAGCCGGCGCCTCCCGCCCAGTCCCTCAGCACACTCCCCGCTCCGCCCCCTCCTCGGGGGTCTTCTAGCGCCACTCAGACACCCCCCTCCTCCTGCCGCCCCCACTGCTCCCGCCCACACGGGCCGTACCAACACCTTCATTGGCCGGGAGCCACGTCCATCCAGCCCCGCGCCAATGCTCATTGGTTCCCCCCAGAGCCCATCTCCAGCCAGGCCATAGCAACCTCGCCAAGCTACCATTCTAGCACCTCCCCCTCCTTTGCCCCGCCCCACAGCTCCCATTGGGTGACCCTATCCGCCTATCAATTTAAATCTCCTCTCTCAATGGTGGGGGGTTGACGCCCGTCACGGGTGGCGGTTGGCGGCAGTAGAACCCGCCTTAGTGCTGGCAGAGGGGCGGTGGCCGTAGGTGGGTGGTGCTAGGGCGATGCGCGGGCCGGCGCCCGGCCTCTGTCCCTTGCTTCTCCCTGCCTGTGAGGGAGCTGCGTAGGAAAGACGTCTCTCCCTGGGGAGATCAGGAATGAGGAGCAAGGGCCTGTGTAGGGCCAGCACCAGTGGCTGAGAGAGACATTAAACAAGCTGGGACATTAAGCAAGATATTATTAAACAAGGCGAGGCGGTGGGAGAGACATTTGACAAGCCTTCCATGCAGCCTGCCGCTTCATAGCAGCAAAACGCGTGCAGTCACATGTGAGCAACCCGTGTTCACCCTGTGCTGACCCACCCTGGGCCGTACCCCCTTGTAGCACTCTCCGTGTCCTTCGTGCACTTGCATTCCAGTGTTTCCCAACCTTTTCCAGCCCAAGGCCCATGTGCACTAATAAAACGTTTTCTGCAGCACATCTGTGAAGGTATTCCCCATCCTTGTACTTAGGAGCTTGTACCTCGCTTGTTGCTGCGGTAAAATTCGGTGGCACAGTTGTTCAGAGGCTTACCAACGGCGCGTCCCTCACAGCCAACGCGTGCCGGTGTCTTCTGTGACTCCATGACGCAGCTTAACCGTGAGCAAGAGGCGGCTGGAGAACTATCTTCTCATTATTCCCACATTCCCATGGCACATCAAGGAGCTCACACCAGTTGAAAAGCACTGCTGTAGTCAAATCCCATCCTTTTCATACCAACCACCACCACTTAGGGCTTGGATAGATAGATATGCATTGGGCCCCATCCCGCCTCTCTCCTGAATGCAAGCTCCTCGGGCTTGCATGCGAATTCTGATCTACAGAGCTGCATGTAGGTGTGTCCGTGGACTACACAAAGTCTTGAGATAGCTCCCTGCATGCAAGTGTAGCACCCAGTCCCCGTGCTTCTTCCTGTGTAGATGCTTCAGGGACGTCCCCAAGGCCAGCTTAAAAAAAAAAAAAGCAACATTGATGTTAACTTGTGGGACACTATCATCCAGGACCACCTCAAATGGAGAAAGAGTCTGCTGCTGGCATCTCAGTACTTTGAAGCCTCACAACAGGAGATGGAAAAGTGGGAGCAGCAGAAACAGCATGTTGCGGATGAAATCAAGAATCCAGCGCCACCCTCCCTGCACAGAAACACATTTCTAAGCTACAGTAGAGTCTGTCGATCCCAGATAGGCCTCATCAGCTGTATTCAGACACATAAGACAATCATGGAAGACAATTATCTTCCACTGCGAGGGATTACTGCAGAAGAACTACGTAAAATGCACTTCACTTCTGAAAGGGTATGCATCCTATGCCTTCCTCCCCTTCCACCCCATGCACAAAATTATGTGCAGTAGCATAACATGGGGCACTGACCTTTGGCACTGATATTGAGGGGGCACCAGCAACATCCTACTGCACTCAGATGTTCAGCATTCCTCATGTTAGTAGCTCCTGTGCTGCCCTCTGGCACGTGAGAGCACTTCTGCCCATGGCACTAAGTTTGCTAGTTACATCTCTGACTATGTGTAACTGTACCCACATATGTATTCCAAAACCAGGGAGGGCACACAGCTCCATGCTGTCTGGAAATGTGTTCAGTTCTGACCTCTCATATAAGTGTATTCAGCCCTAACCCTTCCCAACAGAAGTGCATATAATCATTACTTCAGTAAGCAGTCATGTTTGCACCATTTCAAGCATACCCCAACACACATCTTCCACTGCAGATGGTCAAATATTGTGCCCAATTTGGCCAGTCCAGTCTGGGTACCATGTGGTTTCTGGTAGTGGAGATCTGGGGTGGAAGAGGGAGGATTTATTTTTCAGAGTCATGTTCTGCAGGTTTCAGTGAAATCACTACTGCTTTGTCTTTGCTGCTGAGTCAGTACAACAATATCCACTTTTCAGAAGTTGTAAAAAAGAAGTGTGCACAGGAGGAATATGTATTAGAAAATGTATAAATTAGAGTAAAACATGAATTATCCAGAGTAAGTAGTGTCACCATCATTCCGGAAAGTTAATTCTTCCAGATAATCAAACACCAAAATATGAAGTGCTGAAAACGACTGTATTTACCCAAATCCAAAGTGACTTTGAATTTAATATGACCCCCAAGTAATTACATTCTATATGTGAAAAATTATAAATGTGTTATAATTTTTCAAGTATAGAATCTAATTAATGGAAGGCTGTTTTCTTAATTTTTTTACCACCCCTTATCCTTTGTCCCTCTTCCCTTTGCCCTCTCTGCCTGCCCCCTTGCCACTTTCCCCCTCCTGCCTGCCACCCACCTATCCTTTCCTCCTGTCACTTGCCCTCCATCATGTTTCCCCTCCAGCTGCCTGCCACGCTCTTATCCCCATTCCTGCCCGCCAATACCTCTTATCCCCATTCCCGCCTGCCAATACCTCTTATCCCCATTCCCGTTTCTGACCTCTACTTCCTGACCCCCATCCCTTGACCCCTGTGCATATGCCTGCTCCTGCTTTCCCTGCATGCCCCTGCTGCATGCTTGCCCCTCGACACCCCATACTCCTTCCCCACTGCAATTACCTTCTGCTGCTCTGTTCCAGCTCTGGGGTAGACAGCAGTGGTGTCCCCTCACCTGGCCCCAGCCATGTTCAGCCAGGCAAAAGGAGCATCTGCAGCTCTGGGTCCAGCTGCGTTGGGGCTGGAGGGGTCAGAACCAGTGTAGAAGGTAAGCAAGCATTATGGGGGCAGGTTGAGGGTAGGCAAGCAGATACTGACCAGGAGGCAGGCTACACAGTTTTCCCCCTAAGCCTCACAGACAGGTCTTTCCTGCACTCCCTCTCTCTCCCCATCACATGGTTTCCTTTATGCTCCCGCAGGAGGAAGCCCTCTCCCCTACCACACAAGCCATCTTGGCCCAAGGTAGGCAGTGGCTCAGCTCTAGCTTTGGCTTCAAGCCCAGGGCAAAGCTAGAGCTGACCTACTGCCTGCCTAGACAGGTATTCAAATCTAAGACAAGACTCTTTTTTTTCCCCCATGTTGCTTGGATTCAAGTAAGTGTGGTATACTTTAATTACTGTATTTTACAACAAATATTAAAAAACAAGAAATAAAGGTATCATACCATATAATGCTTTAAAATCTCAAAGCACTAGTAAATAAACAATGCACAGCTATCTCACTGATGAGCAAAACCCAAGTGCAGCCTGCATAATACAAAACCATCCAGTTAATTGACTTTCTTCATAATCAACTTCCAGGTAATTGACTCTCTGCTGTAATAAAAATATAGAGGCAACATACATAAAACAAGAAGGAATACATAGCTGAAAGAGAGTGGTTGATGGAAAATGAACCCCTGATGTTATATATATTTTAAAGGAATGAGGTCAATTTTGACATTAAAATAAAGGATCTTAAAAATGGAAAGACAGAAAATATAGAAAGGGAACAATACTTAAAAAAATAAATACAGAAAAAAAAGTGAATGGGATCATTGCTGCATTCCTTGCTGAAATCTTCCTATCGAACTCCACTAGAGTTTCACTTAATTATAGCTAGCAAGCCTAACCTGTTAATATTTACTGAAGTACCTTCTTTTAGAGTTTGAATAGTTCTACTGACATTGAGGATTGGGGCTTTCCAGGTATGCAATAAATTAAAGGAAACCAGACACAGAGGAAATTTAATTTTTTTAAACGGAAGAGACAGAAGAAAAACACCTGTTAAAAGGAAAAGTACTTATAGAAAATAGAGCCGGCACCTTCTTTCTCCATGGCCTTATGGTCTGGTTTGATGAAAGTTTTTATAGGATAAAAAACTTGCAGGACTACTTCCATTGACATTAAAAGAAAATGGAAAACTCCAAAAGGAGTATCAACAGCCTCCATGATATGGATAATTGCTTCCCAAGTAACAGTAGCATTCCATTTATGGGAACCAACTGCCCAGTGATTATGCCACAATGTTATAAAGCTTCATTTCTCATACATGTATGCTATGGGGTTAGGAATCCCTGTGGTATTCCAATATGCTCTTCGTTGTACAGAGAAATAACCTTTTTGACTTGTGGCTAAACTTACTTCAAATTGTTCGTAAGTATCCAATTAATACTTTAGGACAGCATCTCTGGCCTCCCCTTTTCTACTTCTGTTTCTCAGGGGGTGCAAACGGAGCAGAACCAACTCATGGATCACCAGCAGGAGATTCTGTAAGCGGAAAGAGTCCTCAGCAGGTACATTACAAGTGTATTTTCCTAGCCAGTAAGGCCCAGACAGCCTGACTTCCTGTATAACATAGGCCATGGAACAATCTTGCTTGAATCCTAGCATATCTTTGACAATAATGTTCTATCTTGAGTTAACAATTGGCAGCTATGGTTAAGTGTACCACAAGCCCTGTTAAACTGTTCCAGTGATTTACATGATTAACTTTCATTGTTAAAAATGTGCATTTTTATTTCTAGCTTGAATTTGTCTAGCTTCAACTCCTGGCTATTGGATTCTGTTAGTCCATTACCAAAGCAATGTTCCTGAAGAGTTTCAGCTCCTGAGAGTCTTTCAGTGTAAGGCATGTCTTCCAATCTTTTCATCAGTCTCATTGCTCTTCTCTGAAGCTCTCCCATATATCAGTATCCTTTCTGAACTGTGACCACCTGAATTGGATGCAGTATTTCAGTTCACCATACCTGTGCCAGAAATTGTGACTACCACTTTTCTCTTTATACATGTGTTGATAGCATTTACCCTTTTTGGAGGGTAGAGCATCCTACTGGGAACTCAGTTTAGCTGATTGCCCCCACCATGCCTGCAAGTCTTTTTAAGAGTCATTACTTCCCAGAACAGAGTTCCACATCCAGTAAATATGACCTATATTACCTTTTCCTAGATGTATGGATTTTCTTTTGACTGTATTAAATGGTACTTTTTGTTGCATCTAGTTCACCAACGAATCTCGATCACTCTATATCATTGGCCTGTCTCCATTATTATATATCTCCTCCCTCAATCTTTTGTTTATCTACTGGTTTAATCAATGATTTTTAATTGCCATTCTGCTTATGTTGGAGTGTGCTGGTTTGTGTTGTGCTCTGACTAGCCCTGGTATGTGGTGTCTGGCAGCAATATCCAGCTGGAAAAAAAAAGGAAGTCCGCAAGCTACTCTAACTTTATCAAGGGCAGACAACCAGAGTCATAAATAGTTTGCAGTTCCTCATCTTTTATCTTCTCCTTGGCTGTCCTAGATGCCTGTGGGGAAAGTAACTGTCCTTTTGTTTAGTACTGCCCAGGCAGAAAGAGCTGTGCGCTACTGTCATGTTCTCCTCTGTTCTGACAACCTGACAAGGTAGGAAGCAATGGAGTTACTCTTCCCTCCCTATGGGAAGCAGTTGAGTAGAGTAGCCATAGCAGAGAAGAGACTGCAGCTGCTAGGATCATTGCTTGACTCACACCAGAATGGCAGACAATTAGGTAGGTGACACCTCCCACCCATAGCAACAGGGCTGATGCAAAAACTTCAGATTCAAAAATCACATGGCACAGCTGAAGGATACATTCACAATTCATCATCGATACACTTCTCCTTAACAAAATTAGGTTGCCATTGGTTGGGTGTCCCTGCTCTAATCCATTAGTACCAGAGGTGCCTTCCTGTCAGATGATTTTCATTAAACTGGAGCTTAATGGACCTGGTGCTTTAGAGATATGAGGCTTCAGAAACATAATGTTTTTCCTCACATTCTGAAAAGTCTTCTGGTGCTTATTAGTCTTACTGGAATATGGTCTGTTCCACAAGTTTTGTTTCCTATTATTATAGTTTGGGTGAAAACTATTTGAAGAGGAAGGGTGTAACCAGCACCCCTTAGAATAGTTCTGAGCAGTAAGGTCCTGCATGGAGGCAAGTAGCTGAAATAAGAACAATTTCCAAACCCAAAACACAGGCACAGGTCTCCACCCAAAACAAAGGCAAATGCAAGCTGCTCAGGAATTTGAACTATCTAGGCAGAGCAGATTTGTTGTAAGCAGAGGTTTATGTGAGTGTGTAAATTAGACTGCTCTGGTTGTATGTGCAAGAAAGAGAAGCACACACAGGAGGAGAAGAAGAATCCTAAACTAGCATGGGTATGTGGGTTTGAGAGAACTCTACAGAGAAGAGCTTTGGTTTAGATACTGGATGACAAAGCACTGGGACTGTGAACAAGAAACAGTCTGCTGGTTGATTAATTTAATGCTCAGGAAACAGGACTTTGTACATTCTTTGTAAATAGAATTCCTGCAAAGAAATGCTTAATTCCATCATCAATTTCTCCTCCTAACTGGAACATTTTACAAGATCCTCAAATTTTTGGCAAGCTGCTCATGTCAAAAGGGGTAAAAACATGTTACCCACAGTGAAAAAAATGCAGTGAACCACTTTCCTGAAAATAAACTGGACATTGCTGGATATTCTCTGATTACTTGTGTGTACTGGAACTCATTGCATGACCAGGATCTATGTGAAAGGCCTCCTCTGAATTATCCATTTCAGTGGGAGCTCTTGTAGATGACATCTGCTAAAAAACTAAAATTTACAGTGTTTACAACTTCTCTTTAGGCAGCCAAGAGAGCTAGTCAGCTTCATAAAAGTCAGGGAGATTTTATGGAAAATCATGTATTTCACTGGAAACTCAAGAGTTTTAAGGAGAACTTGTTGAAACATTTTCTCTCCCCTGGAAAAAAAAATGTCAAAAATTCAAACGTTGAAATATTTTGGACAAATCCTGGAATATTAATGTCAAATCGTAATTAGAGTCACTCATGGGAGTTGCAGTTCAAGAGTCTCAAGCTTTTAATGGCCAGGTGTCCTGATCACACTACACTTCCCATGATGCATTCTGCCCCCCCCCCCCTTTTGGAGAGGAGAGGTGGTACATCATGGGAAATATAATCTAGCAAGGGGGTGTAGACATAGAAGAAAGTAGAACATGAAGTAACAAACAAGCAAGTCCCATGTATGGAAGCAGAAGCCCTTGTACATTGCTGCCCTTTAGGTGGTGACATGGAATCCTTTTCCCACATTCCTTTTGCATATGTACACTCCGAAAACACATCCCACATCCCCTGTTTTTAGGGGATGCTTTTAGCTAGGCTGAATAGGCATCTGGCTGGGGTCATCTGACCCCGCACTGTTTCCTGCCTAAGCAGGGGGTTGGACTTGATCTGTTGAGGTCCCTTCTGACTCTAGCATCTATGAATCTATGAGGCTCAATGGGAACATTTCAACATTTCGACAATAAAACAGACAACCTTCCCAGTTTTTCCAAGACAGACCTGAATCTCTGTCTCAGGCTTCCCAAGGACTCCCTGGAACAGGACAGTTGTCCTGAAATTGAAAGATTGATCTTGAATCAACACTAGCCTGTGGTTTTCTGTAATTGCTGAACTCTTCCTCTCAGTGTTGTATGAATGGCAACAATATTAACTGCTGTTAAGTTCTGCTGAAAGGCAGAGTGAATTGTCCAAGACAGAAGACACCTGAATGAACATAACAATTCTATTTTCAGTGAAGGGCTACCAGTTACCTCCCAAGCAGGAAACAGCATAGCTAGTTAGCCTGTGCGTAACACCAGGATTTGAAATGGTATAGGCTCCCTTTGCATACAGAAGTCTGTGAACACCCAGGACTGTCTTATGGATTTTACTACCAGAAAGTTTGTTGCTTTATCTGTTGAAAACCCAAATTTTTTGTCATAAAAGAATTCAAAGCTTCCTAGATGTAGTGTTGTGCAGAGACATTCCCTTCTCTTCAGTGAATCAGGAGTCAATTCCAGTTGATTTTCCTTCTGAAAAATTGCTGGAAAGTAATGAGCACCATCAAGTTCCACTGAAGTTAGTGGGAATTGAGAATGTTGTGTATTTTACATTATGTGGATATACTGCAAATGATACCCTGTATTAATTTTCATTATTATTGTCACTCTCTTTATGCAATCATTTTAACACAAACTGGAATGATGAAGGAGTTTTCCAGAACTAGTGACTTTCCCAAATGCAGCAGTTTTAAAAGAACAGAAACAAGTGTGGATCCATGGGGTATGGTGTCATGGCTACACCCTCTTTGATTCCTGATTTATCTAGAGTTTAAAACCAATTGCCTGACAGTGGCTGCATCATTTTTACTTGGGTGGCACTAAGGGAGTTGATTTACTTAATGGATCATTATAATCTACCTGATTCCCTCTCATTTAGTTTTTATCCCACAGATGTTAACAATCCTCTCTCCTTTTTAATGGTCTCAATGTTCCACTAACCAAGCTATACTTTCTTCTGCAATTTGGCTGTCTGTTAGTTACTCCAGGTAACGTAGCTCTTATTTCACAACCCTGCAAATTCTTTTTGCTTTAGCTAAAACCATTAACTCAGGTGAATATTTAACTCAGGTATGAAAATAAATTTCAGTGAGTTGGATGCTCTGTCAAGATGCCCTAGAAAGCTAGATTTGTTTTATGAATCTGAATAAAAGATGTAAATGTAATTATAATGACTACAGGACTAATGCAACTTTTATGCTATTTTTGCCTAGTTTGTTGTTTTTATACATAATATATAATATAGTAAATTAATACACATTTCAACAAAGTTATATTTGTTTTTGCTTTAATCTTAAAGTGCATAATATAGCCCTAGGCCACTAGCGTATTATTAAAGCTTCTAGCTTCTTGTTTAACTGGAGAAGAATGTGTTGTGTTGTTTGATGATGCACCACACCTTCTGCACACCCCTTTTCAAAATGTTATATTCACCCATTAACATAAATACATTTCTTTGATAAAGCCTTTTTACTTGAAATGAGAAAGCAATTGGGCAATGTGTAGCTAAATCCACTGTTTGGAGCACTTCTGTAACAATAAATAACTGAAAGTGAGAAAATTTATATCCACAATCCCATGGGCAGCCTTTATTCTGCCAACTTCTACCCATAAACCAATACTTTTAATCCTCAAATATTAGACTGCATCTTTTATTTCCACCACAGCCATTTCAAGCTTCCACCCTAATCTTCAAGCCTCTCAATTCTGCCATTTCTACTGAGTGCATCCTCACTTCTGCTATCTTGAGTTCACTCCCC
>NW_017728964.1:3047963-3054315 GCF_001723915.1 Gavialis gangeticus
TGCTATATTTTCCTGCACTGGATCTCTATTCCATAGCTTTAAAGAAATAGCAGGACTGACAGGAAGGAGATGTTCTTGTGTTTCACTTGATCAATTTGTTGATCATAATCTCAAACACTGAATAATGTTGAGAATCATGATGTGAAATATCTAACCGGGCCAGAATTTCTATTAAAATAAATAGAAACAAATAGGGTCAATTCTGTTTAGGGGTTACAGTGGGACACATGGAGTCAGGATTCCTGGGTTCTATTTCTGACTTCCAGTGACTCACTATGTGACCACTTTATCTCTGTTCCTTAGTTTAGCTCCCTAAAAAAATAAAAAACATATACAGTGCCTTATAGCTTGATTAATGAATGTGAACAAGGACTTTCAGATCCTCAAGTGGAAGGTACTAGAAAAATACAACAAATTATTTCCATAAAAAACAAGCTGCCTTAGATGTTTCATGAAAAAATCATTAGGATCTAAAGTCAAGAATTTGTAAAGAATAATATAAAATATTCACCAGTGAAAAAACTTTAATAGTAAATATTTACAGGGAAAAGTTTTGAAAGTAATGGTGATAATTTAGACCCGTACTTCATCCATGGAATTAATGGTTCTCCAAGATGTAACACAATGCAGTAGAGGTTAAATTTATGTCTCAAATTATACTATCCTCTACTGCAGTTCCATTTAATTTAGACCGTTTTCTATTGAAATATGACATGAAATACGAAGTGTTCTCCAGGGTGCCTTACAGAGATCAGTACCAAAAATGAGCCTCATTGTCTCACCAATCATGTATTTTAGTCTTGGATAGTTTAAAAGTT
Source organism: Gavialis gangeticus (assembly GCF_001723915.1). Classification (NCBI taxonomy): domain Eukaryota; kingdom Metazoa; phylum Chordata; order Crocodylia; family Gavialidae; genus Gavialis; species Gavialis gangeticus. The sequence goes on from NW_017728964.1 coordinate 3,048,782, forward strand.
AGCTAAATCTGGAATGGAAAGTTAGCTTCTTACAAAAGGGGGATTGCACAATAGTTCACTGGACAGGCTGCTGTCACACTGATGTCAGATTAGCAAAAATAGCCACCTATTCAGCAAATGATTCATGATCAGAACAGCAGAGCTAAAGGTTTGAACTCCATTTGAGTTATTATCTGACAATTGCATGGTCATTTATTAACAGTTATACTGCAAGCAGGTCTGTTTTGTAGAATGTCAGCTGTCCTGATTTGAACATGAATGTCCAGAAATTGGATCAACTGGGATAGATCCAGGTCAGAGTATCCCATTGCAAACATATAAGGAACAATTGCCAAGAAGCTCGACACACACCATCCTCCAAGGTGATCTACTTCCCTGTTCCCTGGCCTAATGTTCTCATGCTTCTTGCTCTTTCTCCCCCTGCCCCAACTTTTCCTTTCCCATTTCTACAGGTGATGCTCACACTTGGAAAAAAGCAGAGGGCTGTTATAGGATTTTCAAAGGTGTAGTTTGTACCTTCAGTACAAGCAGAATGCATGTGTTTTTCTTCCATTAAGAAAAGAGGATAAATAATTCACAAGCCTCTCTCAAAGACAGCCAAAGTTTGACCCTTTATTTCCACACTACAAAAGAAGTAGCCTGTGGAATCCTTGTTCTCCCATCTAGTTTACCCTAGACCTGAAATGGAAAATCATTTCACATATTCACAGAAGTTTAGGGCTGAAAGGGACCTATTGTGATCATCAGGTCTAGCCCCCATGGTCTGGGCAGGAAAGACAGGAAACCCCATTTGCCACAGGTGCATGGATCAGTCCTTACATTTCTGGTAACTTGAAAAACTGCAATTCATTGGGCCAAATTCTTATCTTGGTTACTCTGGTATAAATCTGCAGTCATGTTGTAACCTCCCGTGTCACTCACTTGCGTGCTTTGCTCTTTCTGGCCTTTTGGGTGCTGCCGTCTCTTTTCTGGTCGACAACTTGTCATCCAGGCAGATGCCTTGAAAGTTCCCCAGGGATTCTCACCTGCTACGTCTTGTTGGTATTGGTTATTGTCGGGAGGATGTTTTAAAGTCTTACCTCCCCTGGTTCTCTCCTTCGGTCTTCTTGCCTGGTTTCCTGTTTTGGGGTTCTGCCTGCCCTACACCACACCTTACGCCAACCAAAGATGCTAATTCCAGGTTGCAACTAAGACAAAGTTCGCTTGTCATGGTAAGGGCTTTAGCCCTCCTAGGTTCAAAGTCCAGTTCAGACGCTGTATTGTCTGGCTTTGGGCCTCACATTAGCCAAACTTGTAATTTTATCCATCTCTGGTTGCCTTGTTCCCAGGTACACTCCCTTTTCTTTTGGTTTTGACTCACAGGAGCTTAAGGTTCCTCTTTTCTTCCTCTACCCAGGCTCATCATTGTTCCACTCCTGGCTGGCTGTGTTCAGGATCCAGGGTTTTGTCCCAGGTAAGAACTTAGGCTGTGCTGAGCCAGTGTTGTCTAGGCATGCCCCCTCCTGGGGCTGCCACTACGTGCTCTCATAGGGGCTACAGATTGTTCCTGACTGCTCTGGGCTTTCTGGAGGACCCACTTCTGGTCCTCCCTGCTCGTTGTTTGGTGGGGTTTTTATTCTCCCTCCAGGGGGCCGGCTGGTGAACTGGCATTGGCACACCACCATAAAGTGGGTCCACACCAATGCAAGTATCTGCGCCAGTTCTCCTGTGGCCCACTGTGGCTTTTTTCCTTCTAGTTCCGGCATAGCATGTTCTTTTGTGGTGGCTCCTCTCTCACCACACTTCCGGTCCCTGGCAGTATCCCACAAGCTCCATGCTTTTCTCAGCTCCTGTCCCTCAGGTAAGTTTTTACCCATGGCAACACCCCCGCCACACATGCACAGAAATCAGTGGAGTCAGTCAAGGATTTACACTGTTGTTAATAGAAAGGAGAAGAATATAGCTGACCAACTGGTATGAGAAGTTGAATGTCCTGGATCCACAGGTAGAAACACTAGAGGATTCTCTGGCTCCCCTGAAGGTAGATGGGGGGAGGCTGTGTGGGATGTTCTCAAGGTGGTGACCCTCAGTGGGTGGCTAGAGAAAGATCTCTGCAAGGGTCCTGGCTGAGGTAGCTAGCTGTGACTGAGGGGATGCTGACCCTGGGAGATTTTCACAGGAATATTTATGAGGACCAGGTGGTTGCCTGAATAATAGGATAAGTATTTTGTCAGCTTTGTTTTTACCATACTCTGCTGTCAAAGAATTTGATTACTTTTTCTTTTTTTATACTATTTGTTCTTCCTTGTGATAAACCCTTTTTTTTTTTGGTTACTTTCCTGAAGTGCCTGTGGTAAATCATGATTTCTAGGCAAATTAATAACCTGGGCATACCTGCTCAGCAGAGTAGGGGACCAATAAGGTTACACAACCCAAGGGTATTTCTGGGAGCATTTTACCACTGTAAGGTTTTGTCACAATGGATAACTGCTTCTGGGGTACATGCCTTGAAAGGTTCTGCATAGGTCTACACCACATCCCAGGCATTCTTGATGATGGATGCTCTTGAGAATACCTCACCCAGTTACTCTACCACACACCAAATCTGGGCATGTGTGAGTAAAACAACTGTAGAAATGTCCCCACAGCTACTCTCAACCACACTGGTGGCAGAGGTCTTCATAGTGTTTGCAGGGAGAGATCCCCAGACTGGATTCACTCCTGTACTCAAGGGTACCACAGAAGCAGTGTAGCTATATCCTTAGTTCAAATAAAATGCTAGTGTTCTGATGTAGATCTATGCCTCCTGTTCCTCTTCCATTATCTGAGCTTATTCTGCATAACTATGAGATTAGATGTTCAAATGCCATGGTGAGGAGCTCATCATAACTAGCCAGATAGATTAGAGAGATTCTCATCTGTGTATTTCAGATGTAGGATTTATTTGTAGAATAATATATCATGTCCCATTTCTGTGGCTTAAAGGATGTCACATGCATTAGAAACAAAGCAACAACCAGCCTCAGCTACTCTCAGTGGAAACAATACTCACCCTCTAACCTTTCTATCCTATGTACCTATATGGTCTCCATTGCTGTACTACCTGGACACTGTACAACCAGAGCTTGTTTTTCATGCCCTGCAACAATGCTGGCAATTTCAGCTATTTTTTTGTTCTAATTCTCAATCAACCAGCAACATTTTAAAGTTTTTTTCACAGAATATGAGAGTAAACAATGCCCCAGAAGAACCTGTAGCCCAATAGTTAAAAGATTCATTTGGAACAGCAACTTGAACTTGAGGGTTTTGTATCTTAGATGAGTGTTGTAACTATGTGAGTATATATAGGTGGTCTCTCTTGCCATGGTCCAATAAATATGTATTTATACAACATGAAACAGCTATGAAAGGATAAATTGACAGAACCTCAGTCTGCAATATCTAGTAGTCTGGTGGCTATTACGGTTGAAGAATGAGGGTGACTACTTGCAGTCCATGCCACAATTCAGGCAGAGCGAAGGGACTTGAACCTGGGATTTTTACATCCAAAGGGGTAAGAGTTGGGTTCTTCCTATTCTCTAGTGAGAGGGTTTCTCTGGTTTTTACCAGAAATGCTATCCTGGACGTAAGATTTTTTTTCCTGGCAAAAGCTTAATTACAATAGTTTCTTGTGAAAAGTTTCAGTTTTTTTCAAGCTGGGCATTTGCTGGTTGAAAATTCCCAACCATCCCTATTTACAAGCCTCTGTGAGGTACAGTAGTGGTGTTATCCCTATTATACCACTGGGGAACAGAGGTACAGAGAGACTAAGTGACATACTCAAGGTTGCAGAGCAAATTTGTAGTAAAGCAGGAAACTGGACATTCTTCTCCCAAGTTCTAGAGATGACTCCCTGGACTGTCCTTCCTTTAACACTATTCAAACATAAAATAGGGGAAAAAATCTCCTTAGTCGCAGTATGAAAACAAGCAAATAGTTGACAAGGAAGACAAATTAACCATAGCATAACATGGTCTTTGATAGACCATGTGATAGAGTGAGATTTACATGGAACAATGTCTTCAAAAGTGCTTAGGTGATTTGATTTTTTTTTTTTTTTTTTTCTTTTTTTAAGCCTAAATCCACTTTACAGAAATGACTGAAGCATATAAAAGCCTAAGTCCCAAATTTTCAGTACTTGGGTAGATGGCCTGTTCTGAACTACAGAATCAATGCTTGCCTATACAGTACTGCGGTCACAGAAATTGCTTTAGCTGAATAATTTGGTTCAAATCCAAGTGTGGGTTAGATTGAAAGGGAAGAAGCAGGATAGAAAGGGGCCCCAAATATTTCCAGTCCTTGCATCTGCGCTTCTGACAGACACCAAGTCATCACATTCTGCAATAAGGTCTGTGACCTTGTGCATACTGGATGTCCTTCTACTCAATCGAGTGGGCTAAAGGAACTGAAGCAGCCCTAAGGGGATATTTGCCATTTCTTCTGGATAGGGAAAGATCCCAAAGGTTATAGCTCTTACTTGCGTACATGTCAGATAATCATGTCATCAGCACAGAGGCTCATTCAATTACCAAATGTGTTTTCAATCAAAGCAGTTCATGCTACAGAGAACACAGCTATTTGTCTATATTGGGAGGCATGTTTGACATTTTTTAATACACACATACATGTCAGGAATTTTATTTTTAGAGGGTTTCCCCCACCCCCCCCTTTTAATTTAAATTCTCTGTCAGGATCCCAAAAAAAGCCAACTGCCATCCCCAGCAGAAGGTATGGAGGAACTATAATGAGTTAGTGATGAATCCTTGCCAGCCCTTCTGGTAATGTTTAAAAATGACGTTGGCTGCTGTCCTAGCCTAGTTCACTACAAAAACACAGTCTTTGACAGAAGTTAAGATATTGCAGGATGTCTCTGAGACATAAATACAAGTTCAGAATAATATTGCAATCCATAGTAGCAAGATAATTCATAGAGTGAAAAGCTGATGAGCAATTACCTAGCAGTCCGTCTTAGCCAAAGACACTATTTAACATCCCAGAAGGCATCTCTTGATTTATTTGTTTCCAATAATTAGAAAGGTCAGTACCATTCAAATCTCTCCCTTTCTTTTTAATGAGACTTTTTTTCTTAAAACTCTGAGGAAGAAAAAGGGAAAAGCAATTCTGAAAATCAGCTGCAATTAAAGACTGGCAGGTCCTGCTTCTTCATTTTAGGGACAAAAGAAGATAGCTTTACAATTCAAGCTGTAGACAACGTTTTCAAAAGCAGGAGCCCATATGTTGGTTTATAGGGGTGAGATTTTCAGAGGCCTTTGAGTAACTTCGAGTAGGCAAGCTGTTCAAGAAAATTATTCTGGCACACATCCAGGAGGGGCCAGCAGGGGACTGCATGCTTAGGGGCAGCCAACACGGGTTCATCAGCGGCAGGTCCTGTCAGACCAACCTGGTGGCCTTTTACGATCAGATCACCAGATCATTAGATGCAGGGGTAGCAGTGGACGTAGTCTTCCTGGTCTTCCGGAAGGCTTTTGACACTGTCTCTCACCCTGTTCTCATTA
>NW_017728964.1:3059315-3071927 GCF_001723915.1 Gavialis gangeticus
ATTGTATACATCTTATTAAAAATCAACCGGACCCATACTATCAAGTCACTGGGCTGCTTATTGAATGATCCCTCCCCTACCCCTAGTTACCTACTTATGCGTGGTGAAAGGTAAGGTTAGGCTTCTGCTTGTGAAAACCTTGCCCTAGTCTACAGTCTGACCCCAACTAATGATGAATTAAATCCTATGAAAGAACACACAAGTTACAATTAGGAGAAAGGAAAGGAAGTAAAAGTCATGAGGATAGTATGAGTGGCAGACACACACATGGAGCCATAGTGTGGGTCATAATCTGGCTCCATCCAGAGACTGACCAAAACATATTACTATTGCCCTAGTACAGCCTTCTAATCCTCTCTAGTGGGTGTGAATGATCAAGACTTTGTGATCATTCCACATTACCCTTTCTTTACAAACAACAAGATTAGATAACAAGTCATTATAAAAGATTAACAATAACATATAACCCTTAGATCTATTGGCATTGCTAAACCAACCTAAGAACATGAATGGCTAATGGTCAAGTGTCTGAGGAGATGTGCTCAGGCTTCCCAACCCTGTTTCAACTTCTGAAGAGCTTCCCTTCTGACTGAGCTTTCCTGAAGACTTCCTTGAGGAGGGGCTTCATTTTCACTTTGTGACCTGTTCATATTAGTGTCTGATCCTCTTTTTGTTAAGATGGAAGATATTGAAGATGAACATTGTTTTGTAGGAAAAAGCCTTCTGGCATCTTCACATAGGATCTAGAAGTGTTTTCCATATTTTGAATAGTTCCAAACAGTTGGGAGCTTCTGAGCCAAATTGTCCTCTGGCAGCAGGTCTGGCAGTGATTTTGCTCAGTGCTTAATACTGAAGTTTTTGCTTGTACAGTGTTAGTTCAAAATCTTAATTTTTATATTCCTTCAGGTTGGCCCATCTAGGTTTAAACTGTATTGGTACCACAGGTAACGGCATTCTAAGTTGTCTTCTCATGAACAGTTAAGCTAAAGAGGATCCATGTATTGCTGGGAATATCAGTAGGGGAACTGTTAACCCTTGTGTCACACAGGTTGCGACAAATTTTTCCTTCTTTTTCCAGTTTTCCTTGCAGTTGACTACAATCTCTAAATGCAGTATTACTTGCCCCTCATAGAATTTTATGGGAATATTTCAGTTTCCACCCCAGGACTGATTATAATCTTTTACAGAGGTTGCAGTTATTGAAGGTTTAGCATCTATTTCGAATTTAATGATTTAACTATTGAAATGTCTATGTGTGTATCAAGGTATTATCTCTTCTATTGAGGATATATTTCCTAGAAACCCAGACCTGTTGTTGTCTGATGCTATTTCCCCTTCCTGAATTATTTCCACAAATGTAGATAATCTGCACACCCCTACAAAGTGTCCTTTCTTGTGGCATCTTCTGCGTTCTACATTTATTGCTGGATTTTATTGCTAGTGGTGGCATGTTGTTTTGCCACAACTTTCATTGTTTTTGCTATTACAATTTCTTGATCTGATGTATCATTTTTGCTGTTTTTTAATTATGCATTAGATACATGGGTCCCTTCTTTTTTCTAGACTTGGAAATTTTCAAGAGCAGTTGGACAGACACTTGGCTGTGGTGTTTTAGTGAGGGACAATCCTGCCTTGAGCAGAGGCTTGACTAGATGATTTTGTGAGGTCCCTTCCAGTCACTATCCTGTGATCCTATGATCTTGTCTCTTCACTGTATTAATGTTGTCAGATGAAGTTTTAGGTACACTGCTAGCCAAGTCACGCTATTGTTTCTTGTATATTAATTTTTGTTAAAGCTTTTGCTAGTGTGAGTTTTTACTCTTTACCTAGTATTCTTGTGTTCTTTCTGATAAACTCGGAACTTCTCAAGCATTACCCAGTGAGACCAGCTGCCTGCATTCCCAGAGTCAGACTTCCCTAACAGCAGCAACTGTATTGTGGCTTCCATGGTCATACTGGGATTTTAGCGGGTTTCCTCCCTGTTGTAATGCACACAGTCTCTCCCCTGACTCTGCCTGACCACTGCCAGTTTGGGGACCCTTCTCTCTCTCTTTTTCTTAGGGAAAAGTATTGGACTTACTTCTGGCAACATAGAGTCAAATGTATGCCTAGTATGGTGGTATAAATGGAAGGCTGCAAAGATGTTTAAATGGGAGAGTTGGGCCCTGTCTATATTGTTCTTATTTGAATCTATGCCAGCTGCATTGATACATGGCAGTAAGTTCTTGGAGTCAGCACCCCATGCAAGTCTCACTGTGCACCACAGCACTTTACCTATATTAGGGATTGCTCTAGTATAGGTATGTGCTCTGGTGTAGTGCATCATTTTGGTCACCCAAACTGTGAGAGAAGGACCCAGCCAGCTTGCAGGTCCTACAATGCTGGCAGGCCTCTTTGGATAGGTGCCCAGGTTGGGCATTGCCTTGGGGCATCTCCAAAAGGTAACACTCAAGAGCATGCCCTTCAGCATGTATGAGGGCCTTTCCATGATTTCCTTGTTTTACACACACACGCGCGTGCACACACACACGGGTGCATACACACACACTTTAATGTGCTTGCTGAGGCAAGGGGGAATTTAAGCTTTTTAGAAAACAGGCACAGACTGCCTGCAGGAAAAGGGGCTATGGGCTTAGGAGCGACATTGGGTGAGGGGGGATCCCAATTTAGTTTATAGATGTATGTAATACCAAGAGCCCCCAAAGTCTGATGTTGAGACTTGGCAGTAGGGATAGCCATGGCCCAGTCAAGGTTTTACTGTGGCAGAAGATGATGGTAGAGGAGCTTCTAATCCATCTTTAAACCATTTGCTAGTAGCATAATACAAAGTAGCTGCCATATATAATTTGGACTAAGACAATATTAAAGCTTATAGCCAGATTTAGCCAACCCAGGGTTAAATCTCACTTTTGCAAGGAAGACGATGTGATAATACTATTGTAAGCAGGTACTCCAGACAGAATCGCCTTTGATTGCCCTTTCCAAGCTAATTCTGTTCTGTGGGACCTGGGTGTATATAAACTACCTTTACATTTCACTGTCCCCTCCCCATTCTCTATCCTTTGATTCCCAAAGAATGTTGCAAATGCAAAAGCTGACAGCTGCTCAAACCAGTTTTTACCCTTATATAGTATCTACTTACACTCTTCCTCCTAAAAGCAAGACTGTAAAAGCCTTATGACAGTGGAAAGATAAAGAACTGCTGAGTATGGATAAATATTTGTCATTTTACATCACTTGGTATGAGCAGTTATCAAGGATTCCAAGCAACATGTAGTTATCCCAGATTCCATCCTGATTAACTGCTGCATTGCTCTGCCTTGAAAAGCTGCTTTCACAACAGTTTAGTTGCTGCCTATCTGAAAAAAGCATTTAATTAGTTGTGTACAATACATGACGGTACTGAAAGGATTAGTAGTAACAATCATGACGCAGACTGTCACAAGCAATGACTTGAAAGTCACAATGCATTATGATAGCTAAACCAGCTACTGCCCACATACAGTAAGTGATTTCACAAGGAAAGCAGCAATGCATCCACCGGCAGATTGGCAGGTGACCTTCATCAGTGCCCTGAATAAGACTCCTTGGGGTTCTGCTTAGGCCTTATAAACAGCTATCTCTCCCCAGCTTGGGGACAGACCCTTTTTTTTAGGGTTTCATTTACTAGAAAACGCCAACAATCTTCAAAGCCCCCCCAATGAATAGTTTAAAATAAATCCAACAATTAAACCAGGCCCTTCCCCCCTAACTTAGAGGCTTCCTTTCCAGAGCCTGCTTGCTTCTAGCAACTCTTTCTCAGTCCTTCTACAGGCCATCCTCCTGGAGATCCAGATCCAGGCCAGGGCCATCTAGAAAAAAACCCTGCTCCTCTAGCTCCCTTCCCTCAAATGACCTGTTCCAGCATTTCTAGAAAGCAGGTGCTCATCTGGCAATCACCTAAATTTGTGCAAGGTACCAGGCTACAACTAGTTCTTCATGAGGTTCTACCTCAGAATAGAGTTGATTTGCCTCAGACCCCTAGCCCTTAGAAGAGCAGACCACCTGATTACAGTATTGTGATGGCTAAATTTATTCCTTTGTCTGCATTCCTGCTGCACAAATGCCATTCCCTTTTTCAGATGTTTTCCTATAAGCTATCCAGCAAGACCCATGGGAAAACAAGATACCAATCCGATACCATGTGGCTGTGCTGGAGCATAAGGGTTTACTATAATCACCATCATATCACCAAGTTAGTCTTCTGCCATACTTGCTAGTCTTCCTGCTCATTGGAATGGTTCATTCCTGCACCTTCAGTAAGGTTTCTTTAAAATACAATCAGCATTCCTGGATTTCTTTCACCCTCAGACTGATCTCCCAGGAGATCCTGCCCATCAGTTCACCGAGTGAATCAAAGTCTACTTTTCTGAAGTCCAAGGACCTTACTCTGCTGCTCTCCATCCTTCCTTTCTTCAGGATCCTGAACTCCATCATCTCCTGGTCACTGCTGCTCAAGTTGCCATCCACTTCTACATTCCCCACCAATTTTTCCATTTGTGAGCATCAGGTCAAGATGAGCATGGTCCCTAGTTGGTCTCTCCAACACTTGCACCAGGAAGTTGTCCCCAACCAGGAGATGTCAGTGTGACTGAAGTCCCCTATGAGAACCAGGGCCTGTGACCTGGAAACTTCTGCCAGCTGTTTGAAGAAAGCTTCATCCACCTCATCCTCCTCATCTGGTGGGTGTCTGCTATAGAAGCGATTATTGCCCTCTATTACGCATTGGGGAGGCTACATCTAGAGGACTGTGTCCAGTTGTGGGCCCCCATTACAGTCGAGCAGAGGGCAATGAAAATGATTAGGGGGCTGAGAGGACATAAGTCATGAGGAGAGTCTGAGGGAACTGGGCTTATTTCGTCTGGAGAAAAGAAGACTGAGGGGAGATTGAATATCAGCCTTCAACTACCTAAAGAGAGCTTACAACGAGGATGGAGCTGGACTGTTCTCAGTGGTGGCAGGTGACAGAACAAGGAGCAATGGTCTCAAGTTGCAGCAAGGGAAATTTAGGTTGGATATTAGGAAAAACTTTCTCATGAGGAGGGTAGTAAAGCACTGGAACAGGTTACCCAGAGAGGTTGTGGAATCTCCATCCTTGGAGGTTTTTAAGACCTGGATAGACAACACCTTGGCTGGGATTATCTAGTTGGGGATGGTCTTACTTTGAGTAGGGGGTTGGACTAGATAACCTTCTGAGGTCCCTTCCAACCCTCATTTTCTGTGATTCTCTATTGCATGGCATTTTCCTCAGCTAAATGGGAACTGGGCTAGAGGCCTTGGAGCAGGTCAGGTTCCACTGCTAGAGAAATCAAGGAGGCAGTCAGGTGTATTTTAGTTTATTTATTTGTCTTTTATATTAACCTTATAAAGATACTGTACATGAATCCTGCTAGACTAAAAAAGAAGTGGGTCAATCCATGCACAATTTTCTTCAGAGACTTTAGCACTGTCATGAAAAATGACTTTAGCACTACATGAAAAATGCTGCATTCTAAAAGCCATTCATAGGTCTGACAAAATTTGTAAACACTGCTGCCTACCCCCCATCTTCAAGTGGCATTACTTTTCTTAAGTATTTACTGATATACAGACTGTGCCATGGCAGAGCGCTCTTGTAACAATCACCCCCCCTCCTTCGTCACACTGCTGGTAGGCTGCAAACCCCGCCCCTGCTCCCGTGGGACACTACACCACCCCACCAGTCTGAGTTCACCAACCATATCTGGAATGAACTAATGAGAGAGGCTTTTGTTTTGTTGATGGGCTGGTAAATGTTGTGTTATCAGCACCCTGCTGGCTCCCTTAGCTGTCAGGTTTGCAGACAGTATGAAGAAACAGAGAGAGAGAGATTGAAAAGCTCAGTATCATCAGCAGATGCATGCACTGCACACCCTGCCTTTGCCTAGAGTGCTAGTGGGGGGCTGAGGTCAGGTAACACTTCCACTCCTTGAGCAGGAAAAAGCCTGGGACTGTACAGGCCAGGGTGGAGGTTTACACCCCTTCCTAATCAGAGCATCCCCTGGCCACACCCCCCCCAACTCAGCATTATGAAAGGGAGGGAGGGCTGCTCTAGTGCCTCCAGCTTCTAGCCTGAGCCACTGCAGGCATGTGCCTGCATTTCCTCAGTCCAGATGGAATGTCTGTGCAGTTGTAAACCAGGATAAACTTACCTGCAAAGACTGAATCAATTCAGTCTCAGGCTTTTTGAATGTCTGTCCCTAGCCATTATCTTATCTCAGCAAAGACTTAGGTACTTGTTCCTGATCTCTGTGTGTTCTTGGCTTTTTGCATGGCTATTCTTGAGCTTTGTAAAAACTCACTCTGCAGTACTGCTTACACTCCCAAAACTACATGGAAAAGTTGCTCAACACTAATATACTTTCTTCACAGTGAAAGTCCCAAAAGTGGGACAATCTGTCTTCCTCCCAACAGCTGGTCCTGGTGCCCTCCGCAACCTGGCCTAGCCACCAAATGTTGCAGTGCTCAGACTGGTAGTACCTGGCAGTGCCAGAGGTGTAGCAAGCTCCTTCAGCAAGCAGGGAGGGATAGGAGGTGTGTGCCAACCATTGTAGAAGGCAGGAGGTGAAGGGAAAGGATGTCTTACTTGCCCTTTTCCCTCCTTATTTTAGGATTCTACAGCATGTTCCCAAAAGACTTCTGCAGTAAGATCACCTTACCTTAAGACAACTAATGCAGTCATTTATTCTCTGAAAAGCAATAGAAAATTTGAAGTAGCTATTCTACCTGGTTGTAGCCTGTTGTGCTCCACTTGCTTTCAGCTAATTTTCTTCAGAACCTTCCAAATAGTTGTGCTGTAATAAACTGAAACAAAAGTAGTTCCATAAAACTTTGGACTGCCTAGGTTTGATTAGAAGACAGCAGTTGAATTCTCTCATTTTGCACATTCTAATGGAAACTGAGCAATGTCTAACAGTGGTAAGCCTGTTAAGGAGAGGCTATGAGACTGCATGACAGTGGTTGATAGTTGTTGAGATCGTGATTTCAGTGGTGACTTCTGGCCGTTTGTGCCCAGTTTCCTGGCTTTTATTTTTTGGCTCTGTCACTGACCTGCTGTGTGATCCTGGTAAAGCCTCAGTTTCCCAGTCTGTATAATCAAGATCAAAATACTCACCTCTCAAGCATGTTGCATGGCTCAATTCATGTTTATAAAGTGCTTTGAGATCTTCAGATGAAAGACTGCAGATAAGAACAAAGTATTCCATTAATACCCATAGGCATAGTACAAAGCTAGAAGTCATTTAAACTCTTGTAGTAAAAGGGGATTGAATCACTTAGCAACCATAATGGAGCAAAGGGTAGCTGGATGTGAAAGAGAGGCCATAGTTTGGAAAATGTATGCCATTTAACTTCCACTTCACACCCATTAATAATTCAATATTGCCTGCAGAGTGCAGTAGTACTTCCACATATGGATTCAATATGCCATTTATGCTTCATATATAGTCACTGTAATAGTGACAGCCCAGCCCACTGCTGAAACTCCACTGCTGTCTGGAAACAGACCAGTTGTTGTTTCCCAGTATCAATTCATTCTGCAGCTTCCCACAAAACAGATTATTTAATTCTACCCTCAACATTCATTCTGCTCCTACCAAAAACACCCATTTAATTCTGACCTCTGACAACAGATGCAAAATCTCCCCTTTTAAATGATATGGAGTAGGGGGTGACAAACTCTCTCTGGGCCCTCTAGATTTGGAGCGGGGAGGGGGAAGCTCCTCCCAGCCCAGATAAATGCGGCCAGTAGCCACTGCAGTGGATGCAGTGGTGGTGGCGGCATGGGTCTGGGGGTGGTGGCTTGGGTCAGGCAGCAGTCTGTGTTCAGGGGAGCAGCATAGGCTAGGCAGCTGCAGGATGAGCAATGGCTGTATCTATACAGGCATCATTTGTACCTCTACTGCCAATGGCCATGTCCACTGGGACCCAGAGACCCTGATTTCTGTGACCCACTATCCCTGCCCCCAACTTCTGGTAGCCCACTTGTCTACTGGTGGACTAAATGGAAAGGTTCTGTGGGCTGGATCAGGCCATATGTTTGACACCCTTGATAGAGTCTTCCTACAACCTCAAAATACCCACATTTGATAGGCTCACTCATTTAACAGCTCCCACAGGGTCCAACTTCATACCTACAAAGGGCCCTTGACACGTGGTACAGACCCTTACTCCCAAAATCCACACAGTCTCACTGATGGCTTTGGGACAAGATAGCCTAGGCACATATGGCATGTCCAGATAAGCACAGATGTTTGTTTCACCGGGGACAAGTAGCAGGGGCACACCATGTGCTGCTGCTACTTGTCCCTGGGGAATACCCATGCCATGTATGCTCTGGCAAGCAGCAGGTTACCCCAGGTGGGGTAAGGGAGGGTGGGGCCAATAACTGTGATGGCCCCAGAAGCCTCACCTAGGGTTCTGGGGGGCCTCCTGAGGCTGCAGCCATGGCAGGAAGCCCAGCCAGCAGCCAGAGTGTGGCTCCAGCTGGCCAGGCTCTGGTTTTGGGTGATGCACGCTGCCACCATTTGCACTGCCATGCCTTTTGTTGGCACAGCTTTTTTTGACCCCAGGATCTCTCAGGGTCAAACCCCCTCTACCCCTGTGCTGCAAGGTAGCAGCATGGGGAATGCCTGCATGTGCGGTGTGTGGTGCCTCAGATGGGTCTGCAGCACCACATACCACATATCCACGCTTGACTGGATGTGGCCATAATGGTTGTTTCAGAGCCCTGACCGGCAATGACAACTCCCTCAGGCATTGCACATAAGGCTGCTATCAGAGATTTGCAGGTGCTCACATCACAGTGGGGCTTGTCACAACTCATAAAGAGCTGCAATGCTTGTTTTTAAGTCCCCTTTACTTGCCTATACTTTTTCATTAACAATACCATCCTTCTTTTCACATTCTTGAGCAAAATCCCCTGCGTAAGTTAGTGGTCTTAGTGCCCAGTCCCCCTTCACTGGGCACTCAGTCAGATCTAGGCCCAGCCTGGCCCACTGTCTCAGCTGCTGGCAAGATTTTTAAGTGGTAACCAGCTGAGCACCCTCCACATATATCATGGTAAGTGCAGGGCTATGTTTTCAAATTTCCTCTAAATAGATTTCCACAGGGCACAGAACATCAGCTATTTCTCATTTAGCAAGGAGAGGTCAGATCCTCTCTTTCCTCCATTTGGTCAGTGCCTCTGTCTGTATGCATTAGTCTTTGTACTCAGACTGCATGTTGAATGCCTCCAAGGATGGCTTGGCAAGCCCTTCCCAATGCTGCCTTGCTTTCCCGGTCAAAGCAGGGCTAGAAAGGACTTGCAGGGATCATCTAGTCGAACCACCTGTTCAAGGTAGGATCACCCCATCTGAATCATTTATACAAGGGCTTGGCTAACCTATTCCTAAAACTACACAAACAACCCGGTCCAACAACTAATATATATATTGCCCCAAACACAAGAACACTTAACCTGCAGCAACTGAAGCAGGGGATGAGAACTCTGTCAATGTCTCACCACTGCAAGGGTTATTAAAATGCACTTGAGACATCTAAGGAAGAGGGCCATCCTTCCTACTACAGAGAAGGGCAAAACCCCTCAAAGTCCATGTCAAATCCAGGAACTATTATCTGTAATCAACGCTGAACTATTCATCAAACTAGATTTGCTGCTAGATTTGCTGAAGCAGAATCCAAATGACTGAATTTTTTGGCCTCAGGACTTGTCATACTGAGGTGCGTTGCTACTCCAACCCTTATTCCATGGCCTTGGATCTCTATAGCTAACTGGGATGAAAGATAGCTGTTTGTATGTCTCCAATAAAAAGATCATTGCCAGGAAACATTGAACCCAAGGCCTACATATTTAAAAACATGCCCTGCTTTTCTTTACGTTGAGGAACCCAGGCTCTCCAGTTCTCTTTTAATTCTAATATTATGAAAGCCATAGTCTGTCTGTTTGTCCATAACACTTTATTCACACTCTGATTGGCTGACAGAAACAACCAATCAGAGTGCGAATACAGTGTCCAGACAGGAGGTGACAGTGCAGTGGAGTTGTCCTTGCTGCCCCTGCCCTACTCCCTGGATGCGGCAGCAACGGAGCCGCCTTGCTGCTTGGAGGTGGCAGCAGCAGTGGCAAGGAGGGCGGGGGGGCAGGCCGGGCCCAGCCTGGCCCCAAAATGGAGGTTATGGGGGGGGTGTGCCAGGCCCCACAACAGCAGTGGGGAGGACCCAGGCCTGCGGTGGAGTGGGAGAAAGGGGGAGCACCCCTCCACTCTGTGGAGGAGGTGGCAGCACCATGAGTTGGGGAACAGGGTTGGGGCCACTGTAGCAAGGGGGGGACAGGGGGAACGGCCCCAAACCTGAACTGCTGGGGGGGAACGGGGTCAGGCCCAAAGCAATGGTGGGGGCAACAGGATCAGGCCCGACTTGGGGGGTGGGGTCAGACAAGAGGAATGGAGGCACAGGGCTGGGTGGGGGAAGTGGCTCCAGTCCCAAAGCAGCAGAGGCAAGGGTGGGGGGAGTGAGCCTGGCTCCGGGCCTCTGTCCCCTGCCCAGCAGGTGATAGAGTTGATGGTCCAGCAGTGCTGGCTCCACCCCCCGCCAGAGCAAGCCCAACGCCGCTGGCCCCGGCCCCCCGACTCTGCAGGTGGTGGCAACAGAGGATGGGGGGTGTTGCAAGAAGACAGAGGGGGGTGGGGATGGCCCAGCCCCCGCTCTGGCCCTGAAATAGGGGGGGGAGAGGGGGAGCAGGCCCAGTCCCGAAGGTGGGGGAGAGCAGCGCTGGACACAGGCTGCTGTCTCCAGCCCCCCTGCCCCCCCCCCCCCCCGTCATTTTTGATGGGCAGTTGGCTAGTAGACTCATAAACCTGTAGAAGTGTTCTGGGTAGAGGACCAGGTGGCAGGAACAAAGACCTCTGCCATGTAAATTTGAATTAATTTAATTTTTAATATATGTGATATACCTGTTGTCAGGATCTGTTGTGCTAGACATTCTTCTTTTTGTGTGTGAAAGCTCTCCAAATTTTCATCATGAAAGTTGTGCACATTCTTTTCTGTGAAAAGTATTTTTGGTGAAAAACAGCATTTTTCACACATTTTGTTTTACATGAAAATATTCAGGTTTTTGGTTTCTGATAAAAAAGTGAAATTATCCCTTAGGAAAAAAAAATCTTTAGCAGTTCTGTTCAGAACTCTTTGTTTCCAAAGCCGTGCTGTCATTCATGGCAGATTGCTGTTTTGCATCTTGTGCTGTAGATTTTGCTATTGCTTTTTGTAATGAAATAGCTGCCCATTCCAAGTACAAACAGTGGCTGGGGACAGACATGGAGGGTTAGGTGACCCAGGAAGGGATTTATAAGCACAAGCCCCAAGGTAGAGTGGGAGTGGGGGTATAGGACCTGCAGGAGCCAGTGTATTGGGAAGGAGTTAGCTGGGGTGGCCCAGGGGAAGGACTCCGAGCTGTAGTGGGACTGAGGAAACCCTGCACCCTGAGCTAGAAATAGATAAGTATCTCAGGCACTTTGACTAAGGGTTTCCACAGGGCAAGATTAATCCTGGGAGGGGGACTTCTTTGGTCTGGGGTAGATGCTCATGTTTTGTTTTTTGTTTTTACTTATACCAGAGGACTGGTTGTGGCTATAGGGGTGGAGAAGGCTACTGAGCAGGGTGCCCAGGGGCACTCCAGATCCTAGGTGCTGTTGTTGGCAGAAGAACTCTAATGACAGATTGCAGAGACTCAAGGTGCAAGCCCAGAGCTTGCTGAGGGATGAGGCACAGAAAAGACTGAGATACAAGCCCAGAACTTGTGAAGGTGAGACCAGGGGCCCAGAACTTGGGCCCCTAGCCTGAACAGGGACTGAGAGCTCTGAGGGCATGGCTGAAGTTGGGGCCTGGGAGCTTGCTGTGCAGGGACAGTGGAAAAGTGGGCCCAGCCATAGTAAATGGAGACAAGGCCAGGGGGCTGCAGCCTAGACAAGGGCTTACCATCCAAAACCCCTATTGCCCTGTAGGGGCAGCCTCCCTGCCAACTTGTAACATCAAGATGTGGCAGGAGAGACAACAGGGTGGGGATCCTGAGCAGCTGAAGGAGGGGAAACAAAGTGGGGGCCAGGTAGTGGCCAGGAGAAGGGGGCTTTGCCATCTCAGCATTGAGCTTGTTGCATTTTCATGCAGTACTATGCAGCATTCAGTGTTAAGATGGTTTCTCATCATCAAACTACTAATAGATGGATTCCTCCAACACCAGGACAGCATTCTCAGCCACCTTTACCATTTGTACATTGCTTATCTCCTCTGCTGTGCTCAGTGTATGTATTAATGCCTTTGTACCAGAAGAGGGGTTCAGCTGCTACTGTTTCTGCTGAGAACACAAAGGGACTGGCAAATATTCCTTCCTTGCACTGGAAAACTTGTTCTTCTTACTGCATCAACCAGATGTTCTGCTGATGATCAGGTCCCAATGTGTGTTCTATTATCACAATATATTGTGATATGAGTCGGCAATGTGGGGAGGCGGCTAGGAAGGCTAACTGCACCTTGTCGTGCATCCACAGATGCATCTCAAGC
>NW_017728964.1:3072334-3079173 GCF_001723915.1 Gavialis gangeticus
TACTTCACGGTCAAGGCGGCTAGGGTCTGGAACCAGCTTCCAAGTGGGGTGGTGCAGGCTCCCACCCTGGGGGTTTTTAAGAGGAGGTTGGATGACCACCTTACTGGGGTCGTTTGACCCCAGTACTCTTTCCTGCCATGGCAGGGGGTCGGACTAGATGATCTGCTCAGGTTCCTTCCGACCCTAGAAACTATGAAACTATATTGAAGATCACAAAGTATTTTTTTTAAGGAGCACCTATAATAATTAAGAGAGAAAAGTCTTTTGAGAAAGTCCTCTGCTAAGCACAGTCACATACTAGCAACCTAGTCAAAGAGAAATTAGTGATTAAAGATGGGAGTTCAGATACTTGCCTGACTTTTTCACATCTTTCTGAGACTTGCATTATGCTGCATTTGGACTGAAGAAAACCCCACATTGAGGGATTTATTTATGTCTCTCATTGCAGTTATGCTGCAGTTTGCTTCACCATCACTAGCAGCATCCCATTAATAGTGTTTCTGAGTTTCTTCCAACAGTGCATGAAGCAATGTGAATAACATCTCTCAACCCTGTTCCCCTCCCAACTCTCTCTCCCACCTCCCTCTCTTCTCTTTTTTGTATTCAAGTCACTCTCTCCATTTGATAGTCTGCTCTATACAAGTCCTTTCATGGCATAAAGTGAGATCTTGTTCATGAAAGCTTATGCCACTGTGATTCAGTCAGTCTATGAGGTGCATCTCTACCCTGGCTTTTTGTCACATGTTGTTTGTTCTCTTATGCAGCTCTTAAGGGGAGTGAAATGTGTATTGTGGAGTGAAGGTCAAGAAAATGTAATTTAAACTTGGGGTAAAAGGCGGTAAGTGTTGGGATGGTCACTAGTCCCTGGGGGAAGTTATTCCTTAGTCACGGACCATCCACCAAGAAAGCTCTGCCTCCTGTATAGATGAGCTTTATCTTAGTTATACAGAGATGCATTATTCTGCAGGATAGCACTTGTTGGCCACAGTTTTAATCACTGAGCTTTTGGTGGTATTTTCGATACTCAGCAGACCAGACTTAGGGTGACTTGAACATAAGATCGGCTTGGTTTGAAAATCCGTGGGGAGCCAGAGAACTTGTGTGATGTCCTGTCAGAAGCCAGAGAGGGTGGAGAGGAGCCCCAGGAGCGGGCGCATATTTGAGGGAAGCCCCACAAGGGGGTGGGTATACAGAGAAGCCCTGGTGAGGGCACGTATTGAAAAAAACCCTGGAGTGGGCGCATATTACTGATAGAAACCCCAGGAGGGGTGCGAACTGACAAGAGTCCCAGAGGGGCTCCACCGTAGTGGGAACCCCGAAGGGTCAAAGGGGCCAGGTAAGGCTCAGGCCACCTGAGCCCAATTGGGACGAGTACTATTAGTAACCCCGAGAGGGCTAACGACTAAAGGGGCACCGGTTGCGTGACAAGCCCAGGGGCGCTAGAGAGAGGCGCCGGTTGCGTGACAAGCCCAAGGGCGCCTGGCAGGGTGCAGAAAGGAAAGGGACCAGATAACATCCGGAAGAGCTGCCAGGCTTGGGGAGTGCTAAAGGGGAGGTAGGAGGCCCTCATAGCCCGTAAGGCTGGGGTGCACCTGGTCACTCCATACGGAACAGGGACAGTATCAGCATAACACCGTGTACAAGGGGATCAAAGGCAGCCTCCCACAGAAACTTATATATACCAACAAGATGTGGCAGGAGAGAAAAGAGGGGGCTGGATCACCTACTGGACACAGCAGGGGGCACTAGAGGGATCATGGCCGCTCCTAGGTCCCACTCCGTGACATGCAGCTAGTGGCTTCTCCACTGAATTATGCAGAGTATGCTTGTTTGTCTGTCTTCCCCTCCCTCTCCAATCTCTACTCAGCTTGCTCCTCCTTTACTTGGCCATGAACGGGGTGTGCCCCCGGCAGTTGGGGATGCATGGTGGTAGTGAGAGCACAGTGGTGGGAGCATGGCAGTGGTGAGTGGGGAGCTCCCACAGACGCTGCCGGCATTGTTGGCAGCAGTGGGGTGGGGGGTGGTGAGCACCAACCAAGGGTCAGTGATCACCTGCAGCTGCTGCCAGCAATGTCGGTGGTGGCCAGTGGGAACTGAGGACCATCCACCAACACAGCTGGTGGTGTTGGCAGCGGGGTGGCAAGTGGTGACTTTTTGCAGGGGGTGTACCACTATGCTCGGAGGGTGCATGTGCACCCCCTACACATCTCCCCGCCCTGGTCCAAGGATCCTCTGTGCTACAAAAGCAAAATTCATTTTGTTCCTCTTGTCTGGGCTTCCCACATCACTGAGTCTCCTCCTCAACTTCTCAGCCTTTAATTTTTTTAAGTGCTGTTCCAAGACCTAGTTTCCTTGTTCTGCCCCTGGGGAATTTCCAGTAGTTTCAACCCCAGCTTTCTGCAGAGAACTTTGAAATAATTTGTTTTCCCAGACTTTGGCCTTCCACTGTCCGCTGGGATGGAAGCTGTTCTAATTATTGCCTCTGCATTGTCAGCCTGGAGTCCAACCTGGAGGTAAGAAGATGGCAACAGAGAAGGTTCCTAGCCCCATTTTAAAATTGAATTCACATCACAGTGTCTCCACCACCAAGCAGAATTCATAAAGTGTACCGAGACAGATTCCCCAGATAGATTACCACAGAGAAAGATGAATTTAGGCTCAGAATAGGGAAATAGGAGAGTTTTATCATCTCTGTCCTGAATTTGGAAAGGTTTTTGCATGGGTTTAAGTGTGTACTACTCCTATTGACTTCAGTATAAGCTGGAAGACTGAGTAAGAGACTTGAACATTTGTGGCAGCCAAGAACTGAGTGCAGATCTCTTAAATCCCAGTAACATCCTAACAATCAGATCATCTTCTGCTAAGTCATGTGCTGGGTCAGTAGCAGAGCTAAGAACAGAACCCAGATGTCCTGACTCCCAATCCTCTTCTTTCGTCACCAGGCATAATGCCTCCCTATAAACAAGAGACTAAACAAGAATTTATGGGCTGAGAAGGGAACCTTTAGTGTAAATCAGTGATCCTAAACAAAATCTGTTCTAGATCAGTGATCATATATTGTGAGAACATTGCTTGGTGCATTTCTCTGAGTTTAGCTTTGGGAGGTGTCTTGGAAATTTATGATGGCTGAGACGTTTCCTCAGGACGTGAATACAGGATTGGCAAAGAAAACAGCTAGAAGTGATCCCAAACCTTTCAAATTATTCTTCACCTTGAAAAAATGATCAGTCAGCTTCTAAGGATTCATTTGTTAAAAGTCATCTTTTACTTTTAATAACCTTGCAATTGTAGCAATATACCTCCATGAGCTCCATGAGGTATGGAGTCTTAGTAATTCCTATCTGGTTTTGTTCTTGGTGTTCTGTAGTCTTGAGAATATATCCTGATGTAAATTTGGGCAAGTCATCTCATCTCCCCATGACTCAGTTTCCCTCTCTGTGAAAGGGCAATAGTAATTCTGAGCAAGGGTGGGCAAAATATGGCCTGCAGGCAAGATCTTGCCCATCAACTGATTGGATCTGGGTTGCGTGTGGGCACCTGCCAATTGATTGGATCTGGCCTGTGGTGCTCTGCACGATGGGGCAGCTTCCCAGTGGGGCTTCTGTCAGTGCAGGTGCAGCTGCCTGGGTGCTGCTTGGCTCCCCCTGCCTCCAGCAGCTACTCCTTCTGCCCCTGCTTTGCTGCTTGGAGGTGGCAGTTGGAGGTATGACAGGGGGTGAGGAATGGGGATCTGCAGCCAGGTGACTCCTGCCCCAGAATGCAAGGCTCTAGCTCCTGGCTGCCTTCCACCTGCTCTGCCCACCCAGCAGGATGAGCAGCCTCCTGTAGGTGGCAGGCCAACAGTAGCTGGAGTCCTCTGTGCTGGGGCAGGAGCTGCCTGACTGAAGCTTCCCCCCAACCTGGAGCAGTGTAGTAGGGGCAGGAGGAGGAGGAGCTGCTGGAGGCAGGGGTAGTAGGAGAGGTGGGGAGAAGAATGCAGGGGATAAGACAAGTTGAGCAGCACCTGGGCACCAGCTCCCCTGGGAAGGTACGCATGCTGGCTGGGGCTGGCAGGTGCAAATGGGACTCCATGCAGAGTGCTCCAGGGGCAGCACAGGCTAGGAGGGGAGGAGGGCATGGACTGCACCTGCACATCCCTGATCAGCTCTGCTGCATGTGCCCTCTGCCTCTTCCCCCACCTGCAGCCTGCTGGCTCCCAGCACCTAGTGTGCAGGCAGCCCTTCGGCTCACAGGTATCCCATCCATGCTCCCCTGACACTCCCCTCCCAATATAAAGAGTAAGACTTAATTTTGAGCTATCATGCAATTGTCTCTATATATGCTACTCAAAAAACATTAATCAGGACAAAAATATTTTTTGAATTAAAATAAAAAATATGTTATAATGGATGTGTTTTATCTATAACTTGTTAAAATGATATCTTCTGGAAGATTTTACATGTGTAGCCCTTGACAGCTCACCAAAACACTAAGTGGCCCTTCAGTCGAAATAATTGGCCACCCCTGCTCTGAGGAGTGGTGCATATTAGCATTGGGATTTCTGGGTGGAAAAAATAATTGCTGTCAAATATTATAGCTCTTCAAGGAGTCAGTTAGTAACATTGCATTCAGTCCAGTGACCAAAGGGAGAAGAAAGTGTGTAAACTTCTTTGCGCAGGAACACAACACAGTTTCAGTTAGGTCTTTGGAAATGCTGTATGCAGGAAGTGATAAATTACAGCTTTCACTAAATTCTGCGGAGGAGAAATTTGAACCTCACTATTCAAGCCTGTTAGGGTGGATGGATGTTAAGAAGCAGCAGGCTCTTAGTAGCTGCAACTCCTCCTCCCCCAACCTCCCAAACCTTGAACAGAGACACACTCTGTATAACAGGGTACATTGGACCTGAATCAAAATAATGGGTTCAAAGAAACTGTGGAGAGAGGGGGAGGAGGTGTAAGACCCTCTCTGAGTGAAGTTAGCATGAAACACAAAGATAGATGGGGGCTTACTAGGGACCCCAACTTTTTCCTCTTCCTGATCTTAGAAAAGTGTTTTTCTTTCCATTTCTGTTGTTGTTCATGCCCTTGATAGTGAACATGTGCCCCTGGCAGCTGGGGAGTACAGTGGCACTGGCGGCAGCAGGAGCATGGTGGTGGGAGTGCCGTGGTGGTAAGCAGTGAGCTCCTGCAGACGCCGCCGGTGCTGTTGGCAGTGGTGGGGAGGGGGTGGTAAGTGCCGACCAGGGGTTGGCGACCACCTGCAGACACCACTGGCAGTGGTGCAGTGCCATGCTCGGGGGGTGCATGTCACCAATGATCAAGGGCCTTAATAGAAATGGATTGAACTTACCTGAACCCATATAGTAGATCACAAGGTGGCTGTGGAAAGTCCCAAATATGCCAGGAGTCCTGTGTACTACCATGGTCCTCCTGTGGTTAACACCTTGAGCACTATTTTCATCAATGGGAAATACTGTGATTCATGATGATTTGTAGGACTGTGCAAAATTTCACTGGCTGTTTCGCTCCAACACTGTTTCAACCAATTTCAAGGTTGAAACAGCAAAATCGGAATGAAACAAAGGCCATCGAAATAGCCTCAAAACAAAGCAAGGTTGGTCGAAACGTTTTGAAGGTCGAAATGTTTTGACCATAGGCTGGGGATGGGAAGTCAGTCTAGCTTGCCTGCTTCCCACCCTTGGTGGGATCCAGCACCGGGGACAGGAAAGCAGCACAACTGGGCTGCCTTCCGGCCCCCGCGCGATCTACCACTGGGGATGGGAAGTCAGCCCAACTGGGCTGGGCTGACTTCCCATCCCCAGCAAAACTCGAAACAGTGTCAAAACAGCCCTTCTGTTTTGATGGAATAGAACTGAACAGTTGTTTTGACTCAAAATGAAATTTGAGATGAAACACTGTTCCCTCAAACCATTGAAACACAAGGTGAAATGGAACGGTGCCATTTCACACAGCCCTATTTCACACATACTTTGTGCTGGTACAAATGACTGCACACACTGCAGGGTAAGGAGGATCCAGGCCTTTGGCCCCATTCCCATCTCTGACACCCAAGCCTTGGTTAGCTACAGGCAAATCGTTTCCTTCTTGGTACTCCAGTTTTCTCTGTTGATTATAATAGGGCAGGGGTTGTAAACCGGGGGTGCACGTACCCTTAGGGGTACTGGGAAAGGTGCTAGGGGTACACGTGGGTGGGCGGGGATGGAGCACCATCATCCACCACCCCACGCCACCTCCCCCCCACTTTTCCCCTCCCCCCCAACTCTGCATCCAGCTGCCACTGCCTCTCCCCCGCCCTGCTGCTCTGTGTCTAGCTGCCACCACCAGAAGGGGTACATTCCTTAAAAAAGGTTGAAAACCGTTGTAATAGGGAAAGATGATCCTTATTCCCCTACCCAGGGCCCCTGCCCTTCCCATAGCCTCCCTCTGCCCTGCCCTCTCTAGGTGATCACATGGGTCACTTCACTGCAGAGTTAGCCTGGGGGATGTATTCTCCAGGTTAGCTTTGCTCCAGTGTGAGCATCCATCCTTTAAAGTCCTACCCAAGTACAGCATCCTCACTAGTGCTGTGTTTCTCTGGGAGGTAAACCTCTTACTTAGTAACTGTTGGGGAAAAATGTTTAGTTGCCATTCTGGGAATGGAATTTACTTACCTCATAACTAGAGTCATTAAATAAAATTTAAAAAATTAAATATTTAACATTACAGCTTGTGTATCCTCCTAGCAGCTGGGGATTTACAATGCGAGGTGTGTTTATTTTCCCAGCTTTCTTTCTCCTGCAGCCTAGTTTACCCTACCCCCTGTAATCAATAAAGTTCTCCTTTTTGACTGGTGTGGGA
>NW_017728964.1:3084173-3098956 GCF_001723915.1 Gavialis gangeticus
AGCCTCAGGTTAACATCTGGCTTATGATGGGATGCACTGGTGTTTGCTTTTCATGAGCACATGGATGGGTGATGTCAGTGAGACTCAGGAAAGACTGGGAAGGGTTTTGTCTGGGAATCTTTGCTGACTAGCCAGGTTCCCAGGTTGGATTCTCTGTGAGCTCTGGGCATTGGAATGTAAAGCCTGCTGACATTGGGGCTTTTTCAGCTGGTGTTTTATGCTCCCCAGTGGGACTTGAGGGAATGACGTGGTTGCAGGGAGGATCCATCTGATCAGATGCCCAAATGTTTGGAAGAATTTGCTCTCAGTCTAGAGAATGGGCCAAACTGTGCTTTCAGTACCACTGTTTCTGTTCTTAGCACAGAGAGATGTGGGGATAAGATACCTAGGCTGAGATGCTCTAAAGCGCTCTGTCCAGATAAGGTAAAATCAATGTCATAGGGAGCCTTGATGTGGGGTGCCGTGGGGAACTGTGCCTTTAATAGGCTTAGGCATGAGACAGTTGGAACTGGTGGTTGTGTTATGTATTTTTATATTTAAACAAAGTTGATCCTTTAGAATTGAAACATCCAAATGAGGCAGAACTCTGTCAGATGCCTTGAGTGTGTTAAAAGGTCCATAAGTGTTAAAACTCCCTGGAAATATGGAGGACAGCTGAAGACGGTTTGAACCGTGTTTGGCATGACCTGCAAGTGGTGTTGCCAGCAGAAAAGTAGGAGACAGTCAGAAGGCAGTCTTATTTTTGCTAATAACTGGTTCTGAAGTACTTGGGACTTAATGCTATTTTACTTTCACATGACTAGGTAATACTTGTGTAAACATACAACTGCAGCTTTTTGGCACTTGGATACTGTTCAGGTTCTGTTTGCACCTGTGGTAGAATAGAACCAACTTGGGCAGACCCCAGAAAGAAGTGGTGAGGTGGGTACCCCTCCAGTTTTTTAGCCAAATAGCCTAGTGGATAGGGTACTTGCCCTGGAAGCAGGAGACCCAGTATCTATGCTCACTCTTTCTTGCAGTTTCCAACAAAATGCCCAAACCAATAGGATCTGAGCTAGGCTTCAGCTGCAATTCTCTCCAGCCCTCCTCTTGAAGCTGGTTCGCTGCACTTTCCATTATATTAAATAAAATAGATGCATATTTTTGGAAGAGACTGGCCAATTGGTGGCAGTGGCCCAAGCTAAAAACCAGGGGCCCTTGTGCTTCTAGGGCAGTGTTTATCTTGCTGAGGTTGTGGACATAGGTACTTTTGAAGCTGGTTCCACAGGAGATTTCCAGAGAAGACTGTTTCAAAAGAACACCAGCTGTTATTTTCTAACTGTTATAGGTAGATGAACTAAGAATGTTTCGTATATTTTTATTGTGTCATTTGGTCCATGGGCTCTGGCTCCTGGAGCTGTTGCAACTAATGCTGCCACAGCTTGTCCTGCTACCAAATTTCCAAACCCATCGGGAGCCCTGCAGGCCAGATAATGAGGCTCTGCATGGTAGATTTGGCCTGCAGACTAGCCCAGTACCACTCATTAGCCTGTGGACCAACTCTGCGATTACTCATTTGACCCATAGGGCTGAATGAGTTGGACACCACTAGTTTAGAAAGTATGAAATTTATGCTTGGATAGCACTTTGATTTAGGGGGAGGGTGGTGGGAAATATAAGCCTCCCTATCAAACCATCCCATGCAAATCCTTGTCTAATCTATACCTAAACCTACACAATCAAACCTATTGCACAACTAAAAAGTGCATAGCCCAAAGATACCAAAAAACACCCTAACTCATGACAGGTAAAGTAGGGGGACAGTGGAAGTGGTCAGTGTCCAGATGTTGCAGGGATTATTAAAATGCACTTGAGAGATCCAAGGAAGCGGGCTGTGCCCCCTGCTACAAAGGAAGGTAAACCCCCCACTGTATGTACCAGTCTGACCATGGGGTAAAATTCTTTCCTGACTCCATTCAAAACCTTTTGTCATTCTAAAATGGATCCACTTTTATAATTACCTTTTGTTTGAAACAATTGTGCCTGGCATGTGTCTACCCTGAAATAGTTTGTCCAGCCCACATTCTTCCAGTTTGTTTGAGAAGGTTATGGAGAACCTTGCCCAAAAGCCTTTCTGACGCCCAGATTAACAAATCTACTTCATTCCCTTCATGCACCCAGCTAGTTACTGTGTCAAGGGAGATCAAGTTTTTTGACACAATTTGCTTTTAGTAAGCCCATGTTCGCTGCTTAAGATGAGCCTTTCCTACTCCACATGCTTGCAAATGTTATGTTATGTTTCAAGTAAGTTCTTGGGTATTAAGGTCAGACTAACTGGTCTATAATTCCATGGGTCTCCCTTTTGCCTTTTTTTTTTTTTTAGAGAGGGGCACTATGTTGGCCCTTTTCCAGTCCTGTCTTCCACAATGTCACCTGTGTCATGGATGGCCAGGTCTGGGGCCACTAGGGGAATTGAGGTGCTTACCAAGATCAGGAGAAGCAAGCAGAATCCTGGGACAAGATGGGTCAGAGCCAGGAGGTCAGTCTAAGAGTGGGGTCTAGGAACAAGCCGAGTCAGGAAACCAGGAGATTAGGCAGAGTGGAGTCAGAGAGTAATCTGGGTCAAGAAGGTGGGAAATCAAGCAGAGAGCAGAGTCAAAGTATACTCTGGAGGAACCAGTAAAGAAATCTGGAATTGGGTTGAGCCCTGTTGCCCAGATAACTTCTGCTTAGAGCCATCTCCACTGCTGTGTATCTGGAGCACTTCATAGACCTCCTAACACCTGCCCCTTGTGTCAGTTGGGGGAAGACCTGGCACATACTAACCTTGAGTGCATCAGGCTGTAGCCCCTTCACCTCGTTTGAAGTCCAGTGGGTACTGGTGGCCAGTGTGCTCTGTTCAGTGGCTATGCTGCCCAGGCCAAGATCCTAGGTTTGAGGCTGTGACCAAATACATGCCATGTAAATATAATTTCCAAGGGCTCCAAGATCTTTTTTGCCAGTTCCTTCAATACACTGGGATGAAATTCATTATGCCCTGCTGATCTGAATTTATGTAGACCTATCAAACCTGTCTTTCTTGTTATCTCAACCCTCATCTTGTCCCCTTCTTTATCCAAATGAAGGCTGGTTGCAACTTATTTTGTTATGAAGACGACAAAAGTAGCCATTGAGCAGCTCTGCCTTCTTTGCATCTTGTTAAGAACTCACCCTGGCTCTTTAACAGTGGACCCACAACTTCCTTTGTCTCTCACTTCTGGCGAACATATTTACTGAGTCTCTTGTTGCCTTTAATTTCCCTCACCAGGTTAAGCTCATTGTTAACCTATGCTTCCCTGATTTTTTGACCCTGTAAGTTCTTGCTATTTTCTGGTATGCATCCTTGGTGATCTGCCTATCCTTCCATTGCCTGTATGGTCTCCTTTTGCTTTTGAGGCATCCTAAAATCTCCTTGTACAGCCACATGGGTCTCTTACTATTCTTGTGCTTCTATCAGTTGGGGAAAGTTTCTTATTGGGTTTCCAACACTGTGCCCTTTAGAAATTTCTAAGCTTCCTAGGCCTTTTTATCCTTCAGCATGTCCTCCCATGGCATCATGCCTACTACCTCCTACTTTGTCCCTCATTAATGATTATACTCTTATACTATGGTGATACGAGCCATTAAAGTACTGACACAGGCTCTTTAGCTTTAATTAACCAGCTGATGTAGCGGGCACACCTTCCGCCTTGGTGCCAAATACTGACATAGAATCATAGAATCAAAGGACTGGAAGGGACCTGCAAGATCAAGTCTGGTCCCCTGCCATGGGCAGGAGGTTATTGGGCCCAAATGAGCTCAACAAGGTGCTTGTCCAGCCTTATCTTGAACACCTCCAAGGATGGTGACTGCACCACCTCTGCTGGGAGTGTGTTCCAGATTCTAGTTACCCTTATGGAAAAGAAGTTTTTCCTTATGTCCAACCTAAATTGTCCCTCAATTAGCTTGTGCCCATTGGTCCTCATCCTTCCAAGGGGTACTGTGCCCGCCTGGTCTCGAACATCCGGTCATGTGCGACTCTGGCCCAGATGGCTGGTGGTGTTCACCCTACTGTTCCTTGTGGACTGTTGAGAAGGTGTTTACTCCCGGTGTGGTCTTCCCCAATCTCACCTGCCACGACTTGGAATATTCTTTCAGTGGAGGGTCCAACCACTTGGGAACTCCTGGCAGCGGAACGTCTATCCAGCAGTCTTCTGCGAGGCTCTACCTCCCCTGTACCTCGCCCTCACACCAAGCCTTGACGGGTCACTGTTGTCCTCATGGCCAAGCTCCCAACCATTGAGCCCCTGCTTGTTTCTGTCGGTGGTGTAGGCTCTTCCTACCCAGATGAAGAACCTGGCACTTTTTTCCCTGTTTAAACCTCATCTGATTCCATTCAGCCCATAAATCCTGCCTGTCAAGGTCATCCTGGATCCTTACACTATCCTCTGATGTGCCTGCATTTCCTCACAGCCTGGTATCATCTGTGAACTTAATCACTGAGCTTTCCACCCCCTTATCCAAGTCATAAATAAATAAATGCCCATTTCTGATCTGCATGTCCTGAATGCCAAAAAATGCCACATGGCCACTTTTTTGCACGGGCCTAGGATGTATCCAGCGTTGCTCTGATGACATGATAGGATTCTGCTCTGGTCACACTGCCAGTCTGCTTGATCTTTCCTGGTTGGCTGCTATCATGTGCCACTCAGGGGATTGAGAACACTCCATTACTCTCCTGGGCTGCTTGGAGCAGCATTCTGCATGGGTTCTTCAGGGTTCCACTGAGGTGGAGAAGATGCTTTTTGTTTCATCCATGCATACATGTAGGACAAGCTGCAATGTAACAGTTAGATCTTATGCTCTCTACAGCATGAAACTTGCTTTGCTGGGGTTTTGGTAAGTACACAAATTGCTTCAAATTAGTACAGTGAGTTCAACAAAGAAGAAGAATGGGATCTTCTCTGCTTGAGTTGCCTACAAGTTTAAATATGTTTTACTAAATGCCCCATTCAAACAAATCCTCCATGCCCTCCCATTCACAATGATATGAAAGGCTTTCAGCCATTTAACCAAATGCAATTCATTAGAGTTAAGAGCAAGGCTTGTAACATGAATTCAAAACTGTGGAATGTAGCTAGAATGTGGAATGCGGACACTCCTCTAGCATTGCTGAGGAGGCCCTGGGAGAATGAGGACCAGTGTTTTCACAGTTCTGGGTATGTAGCTGTGTAAGACTATATCCCAGTGCAAACAGTTTCTGATAACAAAAGGAAGGGAGCACCACATTTAAAATATTAAATGTATATGTTGCCCTCTCCAGGACAAGCCTAAGGAGGCTTACAATAAAAACAAGATCAATGATAAAAGAGACAAAAGATTAAAATAGAATAGTAGGTAATAAACAACTAAGTCCCCAAACAGTGCCTCCAAACACTGGGCAAGTGCTACTTGGGCATTTAAAGTAAAGTGAAATAGGATTCTGCCCTGGATGTAAGTGAGAATCAGGCTAATGTCAGCCCAGCATACCTTTCTTTAGGTCAAAGCAGCAAGCTGGCAGTGCCTGTCTTCCATCTGGAAATCTGGCTCAGGGGCCTGGGAATATGGTCAAACATAAGTGGAATGTAGGTTAACTTTACAATCAACATTTATTCAATTTTTAAGTATCTGCCAGTCTGTTCCATTAAGGGAAAGTTAAAACTTAGGAGCAAATATCATGTAACTCACTGACGGTGCTTATGAGAGGGAGGAATTAGAGTATAGTTGTACTTGGTCCCCAAGATCAAAGCGGCCCCTAAAATATGAGAATATTTTTTGTTAATAGATATTAAAATATAAGAAGTGAAATAAGTATTGCAAGTAATATGGGTAAATGAAGTAGAAGTATGTTGTCTATAACTTTATTTCAAGATTTGTAAATTCAGCTTAAAATTAAAATAGAATTCCTCTAGTTCCTGTTTCCCTCATTACTACCAGGATGTACCAAGCTCCCAAATTTCTCACAGGTCGTGCCCACCTGTGAATGTGAGCGTGTGCCTAATCCATAGGGGTCCCAATCTGTACCTAATCCATACAGGTCCCACTGTGTGCCTAATCTGTAGGGTGTAAGCCTGTGTCACTGATCTGGCCAAAGATCCCTACCTTTTTTGCTCCGGGTGTAGTAGCTTATGCTATTAGTTCTGGAGGCCCCAAGTTCTGTCACCAATGTGTTGGCTAACATGGCAGCTGTCACACAAATGCTTCCCATAAATAGCTCTTCTTCAACATAGAGTTTTATCAAAGACAGAGAAAAGATGAGGTTAGCAGTGTACTCCCCTGCCATAACTAGGGGTGGGTGAGCTGGGAACCACCCACAGGCACCAACTTAGAGGGGATGCCAGAAGGGTAGACCCCCCAGGGAGTCTTTGGCAGTCATCCCTGGGTATGGGGACACCATGCTGTTGTAGCAGCTGCTGATGTTTCAGTGGCAGCAGCTGAGGGTGGGCACACAATGATTTGTCACAGCAACAACTTTTGAGTCCCCAAGATAGATAAGACTGACCACCCCCCTACATCCTGCTTTCCAGCACGATTTTGCCCAGGGCGCAAAACTTGTTAGTAGTTATGCCTGTGGACTCAGTTTAAGAAAGTTGGATTTAGGTGAAGCAAGTTTTCAGAATTCAAGTGAGCACCATTCCTGGAATGGAAGGGCATGTGAGGGTTTTTACTGGTGTGGATGCTACCATAAGAACTCATGGTTGTTTACTCTGAGCCTCAATAGAAGCATCTTAATTGTCTATTTTTTTGTGTTGTTACGAATTACCTGGGTCCTTAGCTAGACACAACTAACAGGCCTGATCCCGATCTTTGCACTGAAGATAATGCTTCTGAGACAGCATCACGGCATGAAATCCACATCAATTGCTTTGTCCCTTCAGCAACCACTACCAAATAAATTCTGCTCCAAAAGGATGGATTACATAAATTAGCCTCTGTTCACCTTGCCTTGCCAGAAAGACCTAAAGGGAAGCATACAGCTGAGCCTGCTAATAGCTGGCAGTGAGGATGGTGGTTTTGAAAAATGCCTTCTCTTAACCGCAGGGAGGGGGAAGGCTGAAGAAAGTCTGTAACTAATAAAGAGGGGATGCTATACATTTCTGAGCCTGGCAGCAGAAATTCCTGCTCAATGAAAGCTCAGCTAAGAGACTTATCAGGGCAGGGATAGTATTTTTGTGTATTTGGAGACAACGCAAAGCCTGTTCATCACATAAACAGGCTTTTAGCCCCATAGGCTAAATGGGGATATAGGTAATGCGCTGGCCTTGGCTGAAGCAAGATGCAAGTTTAGGGTTGGCGACACATGGCTCCATGCATCAGATCTGGCCCATGGAGCCATTGGATCCAGTCTGGAGGCTTTGCCTGTAGCTAGAGGACTTGGACAGACAGCTTTCAGCTAGGAAGCAGGGGAGTGGCAGTAGAGTGGATGTTGCTTCCAGGCACCCAGCCCCAGTGCAGCTCCCCACTGGCTGGTAGCTATATGCCCACACTGCAGCTTAGAAACAGGGAGTAGAGAGAAATGGCAGTGGTGTGGATGCAGCTCCCAGATACCTGGTCTCAGCACAGCTACAGGCAAAGCCTCCTGCTACTGATAAATTGCCAAAGCCACTGACCCATGTTGTGCTGGAGCTAGGTTGTTCCAGCCCGTGGTTTGTAAAGGTTGCTAGCTATTGATATTAGTTCATGGTTCTTGTGCTGTCTCTCTGTACACGAGGGAAGTTACTCTTTGTGCTCTGCATGTGTGTGTGTGTGCACGTGCATGCATGCAATATATAGAGCTAATGAGAATTGCTGAAGGAAGGGATGGGTCCAGAGGGGCTGCAGTGGTGTGACTGCACCCTGCTTTTGGACTGAACTGCACCACAGAGGCATCATCTGGGGACTTTATGACTCCAAACCAGGTAACTAACTATTCCCTCCTTCCCCTCCCTGTTCAAAGTCATCTCCTTCAATTCCTGTTCCTCTTACCTCCACTCGCTGCCATGTGGGGGCTAGGTGCAGCTGGGGGATGATAACAGTGGCAGTGGTGCTAGGCAAGTTCTTTCTCCCTGCCTGGTCCCCAAGGAGCAGGCATGGGGAGGGGGAACCCACTTGCCCACTGTTACTGTCCCCAGCTGAGCTCAGCCTCTGTGCATCCTGGCTGGAGCAGAGATGAGAAGTTCTGGAGCTTCTCCCACCCCCAGGACAGCAGGGAAAGCTGCAATGGTTGGTAGGGTGGTGGGAGGGGAGGGGACATGGCTTTGGGCATGGAGAGGAGGAGCGGATTACCTTATTTGGGGACCTAAAAGTTCCTGGAGGCTCCCATGACAGAATCTGCATGCACAGGCTGGGATGGAGGGAGTGGGAGGCTGAGATCAGGGAGTGCAACCACCCCTGCATCCCAGGTCTCTGCTCTTGTATACTCCTTTAAAAACCCTGGATCTGCGTCTGCCAGAAGGTTCTCCATCCTAAAGTTAACTATCTTGTTCAGGCAATCAGCACCCAGGGTGTAAGCTTTCCTCACATTCAGGCTAGTGCGTCCTGACATTTTTACCAGCTGGAAAGCATCCAGATTGTGACAATATTATTTTATTCATCTTGTCTGTTTGGCCTGCATTGGCTACAAGGAACTCTTTTAGTAGTGATTGGGAAATATGTTTTTTGCCTGTGAAGGCAGCTACTTGCCAAGAGCTGGATTCACAATATCTAGTAATTTTGTGAACAGCTGTTACAGAGGGAAGGAATTTTGTGGTTAAATTTTATGCTTGGAGATCTGGGTTCAATTTCCAGATCTCCCATGTGACCATTGGCAACTTACTTAATCTTTCAGTGCCTCCATTTTCCCATTGTAAAACAGGGATAGCTTTTTATTATATATTTAAGTAGCTACATTGTCCATTTATATTATAAGATGTTTGTGGCATGGACTGTACTCCTATTAGATACATAGACAATGACTGGCACAATCAGGGCTCATCTTCTTGGGGGCCTACAGAAACAAGTAAAATGCGCATAGAAGAGTCAGTAGTGGTCAAAAACTAAGTCAATGATGGTGCCCTCTATCAGCAGTCATCTGAGCTAGCTGCCCCTTCAGAACTAATAACAATCCAGTGTACTTTGCTTTCCAAGGCAGTTTTTCTAGCCCTGCAGATGATTAGAAAAACAGTATTTTTTTCTTTGAAAATCATAAATAACTTCCCAAAGTGTTGGGAGACTGGTGTATACAGAGAGCAGTTGCTCTGAGATAAGAAGCTCAGTAGTGGGACTGCTCTGAGGAGGCTTTTCTGAGAGCTAGTGACTGAGTGTTTGATTGATGCTTAGGGGCATGTGTAGATGAAACAGGGGCCCTAAATTAAGGCAGTGGGTTTTAAAAAACATCACTGCAATTTAGGACTGATTAAACCCCTGTTTTGTACACACACCCTGCTGATGTACCTGTCTCTCCAGTGGGCAGGGGAGGACAAGTTGCTGGCAGGTGGAGCGGTCCCTGAGCTGCGGGGAAGGGGGCTGGTGCTTTCCTTTGCAGCAGCTGTGGCACCTGCCCACAGGCACCTGGCTCGGGCGGTCCTGGGGGACACCGCAGCTGTGGAGGGAAGCACTGGGCCCCCATGCAGGTCAGTCAGGCAGGCTCCAGGTGTGGGGAGGGGGGGGAGAAGATGGAATATCAAGCTTGCTGCTTTTCTTGGGTAGAGCCTGCATTCCCGGGCTGCTGTCAGGCTGCCTGCAGGGCTTCTTGCAGAGCCACAGAGCTGCACAGAGCCTGGTGCTTTGCTCCATGGTTGTAGGGGCAGCAAACTAAAACTCCTCAAAGTTTGCTGCACCCCAAGTCATTTAAGGTGCATTATGCCACTGAATTTCCTACAGCGGCTGGAATGAATGCACAATACACCTCTGAAGCATGCAAGCACTAGCACCATTAAAGCATTTAACCCACTTTTAAGTGTTGTGCAAACACGCCTCTTGTTTTGTCTACACACAGCCTAGTAGAATATTTGTCTAGTGCCTGCTGTGTGAGGCTTTTCTGTGGTGGAGAAGCTCCCAGGAGGGCTGGGAACTTTTAAAGGGCACAACAAGAAACTCTTCTGACACGATGGAAGCACAAGGAACATCCAGGATGGCTCAAATGCAAAAGGAAAGCATATAGACAGTGGAAAAATGGGCTTGGGCAACATACCAGAGGACTGAAAACAGCCAGTGTAATGCCCCTTTTTAAAAAAGGTAAAAAGGAGAACCCAGGGAACTATGAACCAGCTAATTTCAACTCAATACCTAGGAAGTTACAGGGACATATCCTAAGGGAGGCCATCTGCAAGCATCTGGAGGAAAAGCTGATCACAAACTGCCAGTGTGGATTTACTAAGAACAAATCACATCAAACAAACTTGATCTCCTTCTTTAACAAAGTAACTACTTGGGTGGATGAAGAGAATGCTGTGGACATAGTGTATCTGGACGTTAGCAAGGCTTTTGGCAAGGTCCTGCATGACTTTCTCATAAACAACTTGGAGAAATGTTGCCTGGAAAAAAATCTACTAAAAGGTGGATAGACAACTGGTTCAGTAACCACAAGCACAGCGCAATTAGAAATGAATCCACGTCAGAATAGCAGGAGATTCTGAATGGAGTCCCACAGGGGGCAGTTGTGGGTCCAGTGCTGTTCAGTATGTTTATTAAAAATTTGGTTTGTGGAATAGAGAGCTTATTGAGCAAATTATCAGATGACACAACTGGGAAGGACTGCAAACACCTTGGAGGATAGGAGCACAATTAAGAAGGATCTTGATAGATTGGAAAGTAGGGCTGTGTGAAATTTCAGTGGCTATTTCATTTCGATGCTGTTTCGACTCATTTTGAGGTTGAAACAGCAAAATTGAAATGAAACAAAGGCCATTGAAATAGCCTTGAAACAAAACGAGGCTAGTCAAAATGTTTTGACCATAGCGCTGGGGATGGGAAATCAGTCCAGCTGGGCTGACTTCCCATCTCTGGTGCAAGATCTGGCAGGGCCCAGGACAGCAGCTCAGCTGGGCTGCCTCATCATCCCCCGCACTAGATCGCGGGGGGGAAAGAAAGCAGCCCAGCTGGGCTTCCTCTCCATCCCCCATGCTAGATCACATGGGGGGGGGGGCAGGGAAGCAGGTAATCTAGCGTGGTGGGTGATTTAGCACGTGGAGATAGTGAGGCAGCCCAGCTGGACTGCTTTCCTCCCCCAGTTGGGGTTGCGAACTCAGCCCAGCTGGGCTGAGTTCCTTTCCCCAGCCCCATGGTCCTGTGAAACTGTTGAAACAGGGTCAAAATAGCCTCACTGTTTTGACAAAGCAAAACAGGCTGTTTTGACTCAAAATTATATTCAGTACAAAACACTGTTCCATCCAGACATCAAAACTGAAGTCAGAATGGAACAGTGCCATTTTGCACAGCCCTATTGGAAAGCTGGGCTGGAGCTTACAGGATGAGGTTCAGTGCTGACAAATGCAGGGTTCTTCACCTTGGAGAAGAATAATCATAAATTCAAATGCAAAAATGGTGACACCTGGCTGGATAACAGCAGTATGGAGAAGGATCTGGGAGTATTTGTGGATCACAAGCTCAATGTGAATCTTCAGCGTGATACAGCTGCACAAAAGGTGAATGCGGTTTTTGGGATGCATCAAGAGAAGCATTGGGTGCAAGACATAGGAGGTGATAGTGGTACTGAAGTAGTGTGTTCAGTTTTGGGCTCCATGTTTTATAGACATGGAGAAGTTTGAGAGGATCCAGAGGTGGACGACAGAAATGAAAAAGGGCTTAGAAGGCAACTCATACAAAAAAAGCTTGAAGGAAATAGGCATGTTCAGCTTGCAAAAAAGGCACTTAGGAGTGGACATAGTAGTAGTCTTCAGATACCTGATGGGCTACCAGAAAGAAGAAGGAGAATATCTTGACTTTGTCTTGCTGCAGAAAGCAGGATGTGGACCAATGGCTAGAAGTTGAAGCAAAGTAGGTTTAGATTGGATATCAGGGGAAAAATTTCATCACTCTTAGAACAGTGATGAGTCACTGGAATAGACTATGTAGGTAAATTGTGGACTTTCCATCACTGGTGGCGTTCAAGAAGAGGTTGGGCAGCCACTGGTCAAGGATGATCTAGGCATATGGTTAGGGTGACTATGGGTCATGAGATGCTTTACTTAAGGTTAGAACAAATTTACTGCACAGTTAGTGTCACTATCTACACATGCAGATGCTTACTGCACAGTAAGTTGCTCTAATTGTGAGTAAATTTGCTATCTGGAAATACAAGTAGAAATTTTACTTATGAGTATTTACTGTGCAGTATGACACATGTAGATGACCAACCCAGAGCAAATTTGCTGCTGGTCACCTGTGTATCAGGGGGTGGGAGATTTTTCCCTGCCTCCAGGAGTTTCTTGATTGTTCTGCCACTAGAACAATCATCTCCCAGCCCCAGGTCTGTGATCATGGAGCAGGGGCTGAGAGATAACAAGCTCCCAGCTCCTGCTCTGTGATTGTGGAGCTGGGGCTGGGAACAAGCTCCTAGCCTGTTCACAGACCCATTTCTGGGATCGCAATCATGGAACAGGGGCTGGAAGCTCCCTGTGCGGGATGAATTCCCTGTCCAGCATGAAGCTGGCTGGGACCTGCCCCTGACTTGGACAGTTCCCAGCCAGCCCCAGGCTGCATGGGGAAGTCAGCACATGGAGCCTGGAGGTGGCTTGGGACTGTCTCATTTCAGGTAGGCCCCAGCCAGCTCCAGGCTACACATGCAGACTTCCCCATGCAGTCCTGGGCTGTCTGGGAACTTTTCCAGTCTGGGGCAGGTCACAGCCCCATAACCCAGTTGGGTGATCAAGGAATGGGACTGGGAAGGAGCTGAGGGGAGGGGTAGGTCCTAGCCCCCTGCCCCAAACCGCTGGTGGGGCAGCTAGCAGTGAGCCCTCAGCTGGGTGAGGAATCCCTGCACAGTTGGGGACTCATTTCTAGATGCCCCACTGGTGGATTGGGGCAGGGGGCTGGGACCCACAGGTGACTGGTAGGGGGCATACAGGGGGGCAATCTCCCCTTGAGATTGGCCCCCATCTCCTCACCGCTCAGGATGGGGCAGTTTTTTTGCCACACAGGCCAGTGGTGTGTTGAGGAGGAGGGGCATTAAGCCAACATAGGTATAGGAGTGGATATGGGGCTTTTGGCCCACCCCTGGGCCTACCCACAAATTGTGCCCCTGCAGACTTGGGAGGCACCAGTCACCCCTGCTGGGACCTGCCCCTCTCCTGCAACTTTTCCAAGCACCCTGCTGCCAATCAGGGAGCTGGGGCCGGAAGCTCCCTGCTGCTGGGGCAGGGGCACATTGTCCCTGTTGGGCTTTGGTGGTAGAGTGTGCCCCAGCAGCAGGCAGCTTCTGTGGGCAGGGAGCAATATCCCATCCCCCTCCAGGAGACAGCTGTCTCCTGGCTCCAGGCTCCCTGCCAGCCCCTGGGCTAGCATCCAGAGGGAGCCTACAGCTCCTTCTGACTGCTCCTGCATCTCTGCACGTGTAAACCCACCCCGCACCATTTGCACATGTAGAAACACCTTGTATGTCCCAGATCAACCAGGACGGTCCCGCATTTTATAAGCTGTCTCAGCCTCCTGGCTGTTGGAGGAAATTTAAGCAAAACTCCTGGATTGGCAGGAACCTGGGAGCTGCAGGGTTGGGGCTGTGTGTGTGATTGTGTGTGGCAGCAGGCAGGGCCAGAGCAGCTGTTGGGACATGCTGGGGAGCACAGTGGCTTTGTCACCAGAGCCAGGGCTGGGGGTAGTCTAGAATCTATGATTCTATTTTTAATATTTTTTTCATTAAAAACCTGAATGAGTTTGGGTTTAGTGTGTTTTTTCTGACAAAATCCAGAGAACTTTGGATGGAAGTGTGCAGCTTGTATCTAGCAAATATACTGGGGATTCCCTGATCACAGATGGCTCTTTGTAGGCAGTCTTCACTGGAAGGAGGCCATGAAAAGTTAAGCCCTGATTCTGGGTTACATGTCACCTTCTTGCTGGTGGAGTCAACACCCAGGGGAAACACATCCTGAAAAACC
Organism: Gavialis gangeticus; assembly: GCF_001723915.1. Lineage (NCBI taxonomy): Eukaryota > Metazoa > Chordata > Crocodylia > Gavialidae > Gavialis > Gavialis gangeticus. Next base: position 3,098,261 of record NW_017728964.1, read on the forward strand.
AGTCACCTAGGAATCTCCCCAACACAGCAGGCTTTCCTGAATGGTGTAGGCCTGGAGAAATGATCTCACACTCTGAAAGTATGATGGGATTGTGGCTGAGAAGAAGGGGACATATCACTAGGATAGGAGAATTTATGGTCAGAGCTCACTGCCCTCTGGATATTATTAGGGAGTTGTCTGAGGCCAAAACAGCCTTTGCCTGGCCTGCATGGCCCTCTTCTTCTCCGTGTGGTCTGGAAGGAAAACAGCTTCTCAACTCTCTGAGGCTACACATAGATGAGCAATGTGTCATCCAAAGGCAAATCGCATTGAAAGACCTTGTGATTGTACCCAATCAGTCAGTCTGTCATGGCCCACTCCAAACCAGACCTTTTCAGGGCATCTTCTCCATTTACAGGCCTGGAGAGGCACAACTCAGTAGTTAGCCTGCCACAAGAATTGCAGGACCAGTTTGGAGAGAGTAATATCCTCGTAGTTTAAAGTGCTGATTTATTGCATGAGACTCTGTTGATAGACTGTGTATGATAAAGAGAGCTAATATCCTGCTTTGCAGGCTGATTAAACTTCTTTGCCAGATACTGCCTACATGATCACTATCAGAGAGAACTTGTCAAACCCTGGACCATTTTTCCTGCTGCCTTTGTAGCCAAAACAAAACCCTTGAGCTGGTACAAAAAAAAAAAAAGGCAGGCATCT
>NW_017728964.1:3099112-3102646 GCF_001723915.1 Gavialis gangeticus
CTAAGATACCATCCACATCTGATGGGCAGGAAATTGGGCTGCCTGGGAGCTAGAGGGGGATGGTCAGGAACCATGTCCTGGAAGACTTTCTCTTCTCAGGTATTTTTATTTTTGTTTTGTTTGCTTTGATTTATGGAAAATGCACTTCTGCACAATAGGTATTTTCTGGTGGATTTTTTTTCTATTGACACTTTAAAAAAAATTTTTATCAAGAAAATTAAAAGGAAACTTAAAAATCCCAGTACACATTAAGCGGTGTCTGCCTGAGCTGCTCTGGTGCCTTCTGGGAGTAGTATTTTGGGTACCACATGCCTCTATTCTGCTTGAAGAGCCCAGATCACCTGATGAACTGCATCTCCATTATGGGCTACTTATGACCCAGATAGCACTGTTTACACATATTTACTGTATATACTGGATAAACTAAGAACAAAATCCAGGTCTGCTGAAGTTCTGTCTAATTTCTTGTCTGTTTTTATCTGCTTAATGACTTGAAATTGTTAATTCTAACTCCCATCCCAGGCAACTGGTTCCATTTGGCTAGCTTGGGTGTGAGCAAACATTCCCATTCATTCACTCCTTACCAGTTGTCAATGAATAGCTTGGTGGTATGCAAGGACCAGTTATTCATCTCCTCAATGCCTTATAGCACTAACATAGTGAAAATCTCTCACACCACATGCAATGATTTGTGGTTTAAAGAGCATATAGCAGTGCTTTCACTGGAGGAGCTCCTAGATGGGGAAAGATACAGAACCAATGGGCAAGGGCCTTTAGTGGAAGGGGGCAGCCAGGCCTGTTGAGGAGTGCAGGTATGGGGGATTTAGTTGATGAGAGAGTTTTAGGAGCTCTGAAAAGCTCCCAGAAAAGAGAGTGAGAGGGAGTAGGGTAGAGTAGGGTGAAGTGAAGCAAGTTGTGTGAAAAAAGTTTGTTGTGAGGAGTTGGCCTGCTGTGCTGGGAAGAAGCCTGAGTGGAAGGTAGCTTTTCTCTTAATGTCCAGGGAGGATGAGGGGCTTTAGTTTGTTTTTCATTATTTGTTAGGGACTGATGATTATTTGGTGGAAAATGAACTTTCTGAAGAACTAACAGCTGAGTGACTGACCTGAAAAAGGCAGCAGGATAAAAGACCCACTTGCAGACTCTTACATAAATTGTTCAATCAAACGTGTATCCTGAAGCTTGACTGAATTACTCCAAGCTACACTTGGCTGTGTGTGTCTTGTTTTGACTATCCGAAGTGATGGTGCAGATTCCACTCTGACAGAATCTGATTCAGTCACACTGAAGGCTTGAGGGATCTTTTCATTCACTTCAAAGGGCTTTGGGTCTGGCCAGTGGTACTATTTGATTTTCAGGTTTTCCTTCATAACCAGTGGCCAGTGGAGAGATGAGGTACAAAAGCTGAGCAATGACCAGCATTTATTTTACTGTGATCCAGATAACATAACAAAAAAGACAAATGCCAACTCCAAAAGGGTGACAAGGTTCTTTGGTCCTTAGAACAATATGGCTACAACCTACAGCTCCAAAGAATTTTCCTTTTATTCATGCCTATTCTGATTTTCTGTTCTCTTGACAGTGATACAGGGCATAGGGTTTAGAAATGAGGTGATCATTTTTAGCCCGATTTCTATGGACCGGACATATCTAATATATTATTACTGTATTTTCTATGTATACATTCCAAAAAAGGATAATACTGGGGAATAAATTTTTAATCATAAATATTATTGAATTTTGGTAGTGTAGGACTGATGTTATAGATGTGAGAGTCCATAAATTATGCAAGAGGCAAGGGTTTTTTTGAGTGATATCCTCTTTTTATTATTTGATTTGATTGGTTGATTCTTCAGTAGGTTCTGATGGAGAATGCTCTAATGCGTTTTTATCTCAACCATGCAGCTAGTTCAATAGAAGGGAAAAATTCCTTGCCTCTCTATTTGGATCTTGGCCAACTTTTATTATAACTATTTCAGTTTCTTTTCTTATGCATGTTTGGTGCCTGAGGCACACCTTAACTTTAGACATTTCTTTTTAGAAAAGAAAACACATCTTATACAATAAAAGCTATGGTCTGTGTGCACTGGAATTTGGTGTTTATCACTTCACAGCAGCGCACCCTAATTTTATCCACTCTGAGTCAAACCCCAAGGTTTTTATTTAGTTCATGAAGTCAGTTGGATTTTTGCCTGAAGGAAAATTGAATAGAGGCTGAAGGATGCAATCTGCTTTATCCTTCTGCCTGGGGGCATGGCCAGGCTGCTATGCAATGCCCAGGGCAGAGTTGGCTGCTGCAGTGCTGGTCAGCAACTACTGCTGTGGTTGTGGCTATTTTTGTGCACCCCCACAAAGGCAAGCTCCTGGAGCTGCTTCCCTGGTTGCCATTCCCTCCCCACACTTAATTACACTACTGCATCTGACTGTATCACTGTAAAGTGAACCTTGGATATCTCAGGCATTCATTGGTTGAGTTACCTCAATACAGGAGAAAAAACCCTGCTCCAACAGAGACAGAATCATTTTCCATTTACTGGAGTGCTATCTATCCCATGCTGTGGAAGCACTTTGGGGTTAAATCTTATAAGACTGCCCTTGTCCTCATGTGACATTGCTACTATTCTCCTTTTGCAGGTGAGAAAACTGAGGCACAGAACAAGAGGGTGCCTTGGACCCATTTATAGAATGGTCATTCATAAATAGCACACAGCAACAAAATGCTTGCTGTTCTGTTGTTCGTCAGGTCCTCCTATTGATGGAAATCGGGTGCATTTGGATGCTTCAAAGGCACTGAAGGAAATAACTTAAAAGATCTGGGCCTAAATAGCCAAACCAGTGAGGTGTTGATTACTCACAGCTGGCTTATGCCATCAGCCCTTCCTAGGGTGCAGCACTTTTCAGGGTCAGGCCTTCATTTACTAATTGCTAATGTTCAGTCACTGATGGTGGCTATGGCTCTGCCATAACACTGAGTCTTATTCAAGCACATAAGATGCAAAGATAAATTTTCATTTTGGCATTTGGGAATTGCTATATCAATAGGTTTACTTTGCATTTACACCAGTGTGAGAGAAAGAATTGGCCTAGAAAGTTTCACTGACTCGGGGAGAGAAACAGACAGCATAAGTGGTAAAGATGAAAAGTGTACTGTTTATAACAAATTCAGTTGGACTATCATGTAGATTCCTAGTGAATATGATTTTTCTTGAATATTATTTTTAAGTTGATAGAAAAAAATAAAAATCACTTAGGATGTAGCTTTCTACATCACATATTAATCTTCAACAAACTGACTTAGGTTCCAAAGGTCCAGATCAACGAAGGTATTTAAGTGCCTAACTCTCCCATAAACGACATACAAAAAACTAGAACTCTTGGTTTTTTGTATGTCTAGTTTTTTGTATGTCTTTTTGTTTCAGACCAACACGGCTACCAAGTACACCCCTAATCCTCCCATAGAAACTAATGGGAGTTAAATATGTCTAGCCTTCTGGGATGAAGTCACAATGGCTGCTTGCAGCTAAAAACAAACAAACA
>NW_017728964.1:3107646-3115206 GCF_001723915.1 Gavialis gangeticus
AATCCTCCCATAGAAACTAATGGGAGTTAAATATGTCTAGCCTTCTGGGATGAAGTCACAATGGCTGCTTGCAGCTAAAAACAAACAAACAAAAAACTAAAAAATGTCGCTTTACTTTTAAACTCTGTGTGCCCCCACACTGAGCCCAGCACATACCCAGAAGAGGAAGTGCATTGGATCTGGCTTGCCCAGGATCTGTATAGATCAGATGCTTTAGTGGGGCTTTTTTGGTGCTTTTATATAAAAGCTGACTCAATCAGCTATTAGATAGAAGTTCCAAAAAGTCCCACTGAAGGCCCTGATCTAAACAAATGCTGCAAAGCCAGGTTGAAGTAACACGTGGTTGCTTCTAGTAAACATTTTTAACGTCTGCAAACAGCCTAAGTGTCTTTGAAAATGTTACCCTACGCCTACCTGGTGTACTGCACAAAGCCAAGGGTTTCTACAGAACCTATGTGGGGGAGGCAACCCATTCCTTCTGAAATGTAATGGCACTGAAGTCCATCAGATTCCTCTGAAAATCCAAGCCTGTTCTAAGCACTGGGCTAGGGACAAAAATGACACATACACCAGTATAAGTGATTGGAGAACAGTTCAAGTCTATAACACAACAGAAGTGCAGTGCATGTAAGCTACATTCAAAATGGCAAAACTGATTTAAGATAAACCTGGATGGATGTAGTACCAGACTTAACTGATTTAAGTTAAATCAGTTTATTGAACTTCTGTCCCAGATCCCCTCTAGTTTCAAGTTAACTCACAGTTCCCCAGCATCCCAGGATGCTTTGTACTTCCCTGCAAACCTCCCCTTGCAGGTGGGTGGGCCATGCTCTAGCATCCCCTCCCCCACAACTTTTGGTTTGGGCCACTGCAGGCATGCGGGTGCATTTCTGGAATCAAAAGTGAATGCCTGTTCACTTGGTTATTGGTTCAATCTATGCAGCTTAGACTAACCTGTGAAGAATGAATAGATTCAGCCTCTGGCTTTTTGACTGTCTGTACTTAGCCAAAATGGCTGATACAAGTTTGAGATAAATTTGGATGGATGTAGTATCATACTTTAACAAATGTAGATTAAATTAGTTTATTGAACTCCTGTCCCAGATCCCCTCCAGTTTCAAACTGTCTGCTCCAGTCGAGCAGGGTGGTTTACTCTACTGGCCTGGGCCGCTGCAGGTACGTTACTGGATTTCCAGAATCCAAAGTGAATATCTGTTCACTTGCTTACTGGTTCAGTCTATGCAGTTTAGACTAACCTGCAAAAATTGAATTGATTTAGCCTCGAGCTTTTTGACTGTCTGTGCTTTAGCCCTGGTGTTCAGTACTTTATTTGTTGGGCTTGTCCTTTCTGTAATACAATACCTAGCGTGATGCCTGTGGGCATCATGATCTCCATGCAGACCAGCAAGTTTCTTATTTGTTCTGTGAGTTTTACTAATCTTTCCATTGACAGAGAGAACTGTCATGGCTTGAGGCTTCCTGGTGGATCAACCATTTATTTCTTTTCTTCAGACTCAGGCTGTATTCTATTTTAGGAGCTAATTGGCTTATTGTTTGTTTTCTCTGCCACATTGTATCTCACCTTTTGTGTAACTGTGTCCTCAAGAAACAAACCTTTTTTATTGAGCTGGTTAATTTAATGGTATAATTTCTGTCTAAAAATACATGCAGTCATTCATGTGAATTTAAATGCTCTGTTAATACTACTCATAACATGTATGAGTCTCTTGTTCCTGTTCTTCTTGTGAAGGAAGGGTGCATTGGCAGGGAATTGGGACAGCACGGAAAATTGTGTCATGTCCCGGTGTCTATATGTTTCAGGTATGTTAGGAGGCCACAGGCTGAGAACCATCGACCACTCCTGAACCACAGGAATTTCTGAAGCAATGCTAACACTAGTTTTCTTACTGCCCTTGATACTGTATATGCGTTACTTAACCAGGTAAGTCTTGCAGTCTCCTGCGTGCCAAGCCCTGGTCTAAAATCTAGAGAAGTTAGTGGGAATCTTTTCACTAACTTCAGTGTGAAACCATGCTAATATTATATCTGTTCTATTGAGAAACCCTTTGTGAATTCCTTATAGGATCATAAGAAAGTAGGTCTGGAAGGGACCTCACAAAGTCATTTAGGCCAGCCTTCTGTACAAGGCTGGATCATCCCTGACTAAACTATCCAAGCCAAGTGTCTGTCTAACTTGGAGGATGGAGATTCCACAATTTCTCTAGGTAGCTTGCTCCAGTGCTTGACCTGACCACCCTCTGAGTCAAAAAGTTCCTCCTAATCTCCAGTGTAAACTTCCCCTGCTGCAGTTTAAGGGTATTGCTCCTAGTTCTGTCCCCTACATTCACAGAGAAAAGCCCATCTTTATTTATCCTCTCTAACTGCCCTTCAGGTATTTGAAGCTTGTTGTTAAATCCCTCTCTGAGTCTTCTCTTTTGCAGGCCAGGTAATCTTAGTTCTTTCAACTTTTCCTTATTAGGGACCTGGGAGGCAAGATGTATAATTTTTGTTGCTCTGTGCTGGGCTTTTTCCAATCTGTCCACAACTTCAAGTGTGGGGCGCAAACCCTCAAGTGGTAGACAAGACATCTCAATTGACCCCAGTATTGCTGACAGAGTGACAGCAGTGAACCTGATGGCAAGAAGCAGCAGAGTGGCAACTTCAAAAGGTAGCAGTCAGCCTCCTTCAGTGCTCCCTAGAGTGGTGGTAGAAGTGGTCCTTGAGCAGTGATACAGCAAGCCAAAACCTGGCATGAGGCAGCACACCCCTGGGTACACTTCAGCCCCAGCTCCAGCCTCAATCCCAAGCAGAAGCCAGTGGGTTGAGATCTTCCCCAGGGAACTAGAGAGAGACTCTTCCTTGCCTCCCACCCTTTACTAAGTGAGGTAGCAATGTTCTGGGTGAGGGAGGCTTTCAGAAAGAAGCTGACATCAAAGACCCAAAGGGGTTATTGTTTGGGGTTGTTTGTTATTTAGGGGTTTTCTTCTGTTGTTTGAGGTCTGTCTTAGTATTTTGGGGTTATTTAATAGTTGGCATGTTTTATACTTGTTACGTTTGATATGGTTTAGTTATTTTCTTTTTCCCATTTAATAAACTCGTGTATATACTGTCTGTATACAAATTTCTTACAAGTGGGAAGCTGTTATTTTAGGACCCTCACTAAGGATGAAATTTTCTCAGGTTTCTGTGTGGGGTTGGAGCCAACTGCCACCCCCCCTCCAGATTTTTCATCTGGTCCTTGTTCTGCCACTAATACCCTAGGGTTTCCTAGGAAAAGGCAGTATAGCACCCCCTTAGTACAAGATCTTTTCCCACATACTTTCTGAAACAGGGTTCAGGGTAATTCAAAACATCCTGGGAATGAATCTCCCAGCACTTCTTCCACTGAGATGCCCCTGTGATGTTCAGCTAGGAAAGATTCCTCAATATTCATCCTTTTTCTTTGGATCAGTTCCATCCCATTGGCACTGGTTTGGGACATAGAGGTAGGAAGTTGTATGTGTGGGAGGGTTTAAGCCAGTACTGAGGGGGCAAATCCAAGGTGTTTTATCTCAGATGCAGATGCCCTCTTTTCCTGGACTGTACACATATTCAAATACAATTTTGCATCATTGGAATGCAAACCATTTTCTTTATTCTGTTAAGTCTCTCCTTCCTCTAACCATATAGAGTTGCAGATTTTACTTTCTTCTGTGGGTAGCAAGGAGTATATCATCTCACAAGCATATTTCTTGTGGCTACTCCATTCCTTCCCCCAGAGAAAAGAATGTAGCCTTGCAAAATCAAGGGAAAAGCAAAGCAGAAAAAAACAGATTTTTTTTCTGGGCCATTTTGAACTAATTAAGGAATGTGATATAAACTATAAATATCTCCTTCACGTATGATTTATGGTCTATTTGTTCTGGATTGGTATGTGCCTAATCTCTAATTGTAAGCCCACCATCTGTTTTTATTGATTTGCTTGCCAGGAGCACTATTGCTCTTGTTGGCCTTATATGGGAAAATTAGGTATGTGGTGGGCAAGCCAGAATCTAGCTTACTATTACATCACCCCTTGGATCTGATCATCAGGCCTCACTTCTCAGCTCTATTCAGGCCTTGATCTCTTGGAATTCTCTATTTACTGACTATGTGAAACTTTAACTTCTGTTTCCAACAAAGCCCTGTTATTTGTAGAAGCATCTGCCACTCTCAGTCTCTCTCTGTGTAAATCACCCATCAGCTGGAATATGGGGAACTGTTTTTGCACTTAAAAAAGAAAATACCTGAGTGATCTTATTGTCTTCTGCCATAAATCAGATAAAGCATTAAGAATGTATTCATTAAACTTATGGGGAATGTGACCACATGACCAACTGCCTAGATAATAGTGTGTGATCCAGATAAAAGACTGTTACACTGCAGTTAAAGTTGTAAATACTGTACATGTTAATAATTTACAAGGAAAGAAAGACCCCTTAAAACACTTTGAGATTTACAAAACAATCAGTGATTAAAAACCAGGAAATTTTAAGATATACAATTAATAAAAACAAACCTGGAAAGTATGGAAATGCAGAATGAAGGTATCAGAGGCTGGCTAGACCTTGAAAGGGGGGATGACCCAGCCTTACCTGTGATTATTCAGCTATTGTTCCTTCCTCTCCCTGTTCAGGATGGGTTCAAAAAGAGGCAGAAAGCTTGTTTGTTCCATCTAGAGGGTGTGTCAGTCTCATCAAGGTGTTATAAGGAAGGTGAAAAAAGTGCAGATCCTGGAACTGATCCTTTGGGAAGAACTTGTCAGAAGGGAGGCAGAGGAGAAACAGTGGCAGAACTACAGAAGTGTATTTATTTATTTATTTACTTCTTGCAGAAAGGCCTTAAAATAGCAGAAAAATTTGAATAAGGTAGCTTAGTAAATGGTGGCTATAGAGGAATATAGAACTGGGAAGAACTGAAGATGAACAACAAGTTCATGCCTAGGCTGGGTGCCTAGTTTGTGTTCTTGTCTATTTTGGGAGCTTTTCTGGGAGAAGCCTTGTGAGCCCCTGCTTGGGAACAGGAGTGAGACTGCAGAAGGGTTTTTCACAGATGCTGGGTCGGTTGCCACTATCACTGATGCCCTGAAAAGGGGGGCTATAGTGTTACTTTCTGAAGAACCAGACTGCTAAAAGATTCTCTGATATCCCAAGAGGGTTCTCTTGAATGGTGAGTTTGTGATACAATCTCAACTCTGGCCTTGCTAACTTGTACATCCCACATGTAAGGTAGATAATAGTCAGTGACAAGAAGCAGTGCCTTAGTAGGTGGCATCATAAACACAGTAGGTAGAATTACTTAAGTAATCAAATTCCCACTGAGAGTCAGTGGAAGCTGAGATCCTTAATAACCAAGTTATTTTAAAATGGGAATTAAGTGTAAAGATTTTCAGTGGGACTAAGGTTCCTGAGTCACTTGGGTGCTTTAATATCTTGGTCATGGGCAGTCTATTTCTTGGAGCATGTTCACATGATCTGTGTGACTTTTCCCCCCCGGTAGGTGAGTGAGGTCCTACTAAAGTGAGAGGAAGATCCCAGAAGAGAATATACCTCAAGGGAATGGCTGACCTGCAAGGCAGGGCAGCAGAGTATGAAATATTTTTTTTGTATTGAACCCCAGAGGCAGAGAAGAGCCCTACTGCACCTTGCTAAGGTGCATCTTTCACCAGGCAATAAAATGACCCTCTCCTCCAGTGCACCTGTATTCCAGGCAAATGCAGAGTTATTGTACCGGAGACAGACAACATTAAGGATACCCACAGTATCTCCATGTGTGACAAAAAGTCAATCAGTTTAAATATTCAGTGAATGCCAACTTCAGTAAGGAAGCGGAGAGGAATGAAGCAAGACACAAGGCTTTGTTCTGAGTTGATGATATGGTTGGAAATGCCAAGAGCTGTTCACACATCCTGTGGATTTCTTTAACTTACTAGGAAGTGGGTTATAAAACATTTCACTGTTGGGCATGCCCAGCTGTTCTCTTCATTGAACACCAGCTGCAGTGGTGGCTGCTGGCTGGGACAGCCAAGACATTATGCTCAGTGCCCAGTTTTGTTATATTAGAGACTCCACTGGAACAGCAGAAGGCATCTATTCCTATTAAATCTAGAGTTTTAGTGAAAGAAGGCACATATGTTCTTTTATTATAGTGCTGAGTCCTGTTGGCTTTTGCTGGACTCTGTGAGTGAAGTTCAGTCATGAAGTCCTGGTCCCCACTGAATTGGATGTGAGTTTGCAGATTCCCCTTTTTTTCCCTTTCTGTTCTTGTATCCTGCCCATGATTGTGAAGGCCTGACTTTGTTCTCTAGGGTTTGCATGGTGCTCGCATCACCAGGACACTAGAAGGCCCTGGCAGCATTGGGACATAACTTACCTAGACTTCTCAAACTTCATGGGATGGCAGATTGGGCTTAGAGCTGTTGTTGATCTTCATTACTAGTGAGGAGTAGGAGCCTGCCAAGTGACATGTTGGGTCTGACCTAACTTCACAAGGTCCATGGTGATCAAGATAGGACACCTTTTAGATATGTCCTGTACCCTCTGCAGACTTCCATATGGGAGGAAGACTATTCCACAATGTACCCTGTCACACAGTTAAAATCAAGACTGTACCTCATAATTAGGACATACTGGTCTCTCCTGCTCTGTGCAGATGCTGTCCTTCTGTGAGGTGGGCAGAATACTAGCTCTATTGAAAAATAACAAATATGATCTCTGACACTGTGCAGTGGTAGGCATTGTGACAGAAAGAATACCTGTGTGTCCTATAGATCTAGTTTGGTTGTTCATTATAATGCAGATTGCACCAGAGGGTGTACCATTTTATGTTTATTTGGAACTGAGCACAAAGGATCTCATTTGGGCTGGGGATACCAGATGATAACTCTTCAGTATCACTGCACAATAGGAATAAAGATGTTATAGTAACGTAGGGAGAGTCTGAAAAGTACCCACATGACTGAAGGGCCTCAAATTCTGCTCACCCTCAGAGAGACTTCTGCTTCGGACTTTCTGTTTCAGTGGGATTTGTATAAGACCCTGCCAGTCCCCAGGTTAGCTCTTTGCTCTCATGAGTTCTCCACAAACTGCTCTCAGAGCTAAGTTGATTGGGAAACATTTGACTTTAACACATTTGGGCCAAGGGACAGTTTAGGTGTTGCTTTTTTGTGCTTTCATACTGCTGTTTGTTGGCCAGTGTAGTAACCAAACAAGAAGGATGCCTGAGTTGATGGTCACAGAAACTAGAGTGTGCTTAAAAGAAAGGGGCAGAAGAGATAAGGAGGAGCAGGACATTCCTGGAATTCTAAAATCTTTGCCATATTTGCTTGCACAGGGAAGAGCATTGTAATATTGGCTTCCAGTCCTTCCTGGCTGAAGGAGAGGAGGCATGGACACACACAGTGTCACAGAAACAGATTATTGTATCCACAAAGATTCAGAAATCACCCACATGTTCCCAAAAAACCAAGCCAGAAAAGACACTCACATGGTTCAATTAAGTGATGAGTCATAGATTCATAGATTCATAGATTAAGGGTCGGAA
>NW_017728964.1:3445481-3449525 GCF_001723915.1 Gavialis gangeticus
GGGGGACCACACCCATAAGGGGGAGCAGCTCAGGGAGCTATGCTGCCTGGAATGAAGATGGAATAGACTGCCTGAATGGGGGGATCTAAGTGGGGTTCAACTGGTAGGATTCTGGGGCCCAGTGCAGGGCTGGTGATATGGATAACATCTGGATGCCATCTGTGAGGCTTGGGCTGCGGTGTAGGGGAGGAACGGAGTTGCAGATAGTGCCCCCTGGCATCGGGGCAAGAATTGGGCAGCCTCCTGCTTTATGAACATCAATTAAATAATTAACAACAAGGCATGGCAGGTGGTTAGCCCAGAAACAGGTGAGCAGGCCACTAGAAAATTGGACCTGAGAAGGTCCAATGTTACAGGAGGTTATCTGGATGTGCTCTTCAGTGATACTGTGTAACTGACTCGCGAAACACTATAAATCAGTTAAACAGGAAATCATGCTCTGGGCCAATAGAAATGGTGGAAGAAGAAAATGGACAGATTTTGTTCCACTATGGAAGGAAAGAAAGAAATGCAGAAACAAAGGGAAGGAATGAAAAGAGCATACGTTTAAATGGGTGTAGGAAAGTTACAGAGAGAGAAGAGCAGAGGGAAAGAAAAAGAAGACATGAGAGCAAGACAGAAAGGTGGAAGCAGTGTAGTTAAGATATGGCACTTGTATCAGGTTGGCTAAATACTTGGCCCTTAACCTTTCCTTACCCTCCAGTCCCCCTTTGAAAAAAACATTTCTGGCAGGTCCTGTTGAAGCCCTGTCACTTGTGTTCATCAATTCATTTATACATTGCAGAGAGGCCATGGATCATACCCTAAAGCTTCTGTGCAGAGTGCTTCTGACAAACAGCCCTTGGCTCACACAGGTATATTTTACTAATGGAGAACTTTACCTTAGATGTCAAAAACAAAGGGAAAAAGGAGAAATCTTCACCTTGGTGGTTTGCCTGCCTCTGATCAGTTCTCTGGCATTATCCAAAGACTGTCTTAAAGCTTTCCTAGAAAGTGAATATTGGTTTCCTTCTGTTGCCACAAGGACCTGGGTTTAAAGGCATTTCCATCACTAGAGCTAAAATTATACTGATCTTGGGTGATCCTGGCAGTCCCATGTGCCTACATCCCCTGGGGTCCTGTCAAATCACACTGAAAGACACAATTAATATCCAAACAGGAGACTGGAAAAAAGAATAAAAATGTCTCACTGGGGTTATATTGGTTTAACTGTATCAATTTAACCTTACATCTGTGATGGTACTCTTCTAAATGGTTAATATTTCTTGGATTATCAATTTGAGGTTTTTCTGAGGATGGGGAAGTTTGTAGGGAAAGTGGTAATGCCAGATTGCTTTGTAATCCTGAATGCTATTTCAAGGCCAATGGGAAACTGAGTCCCCATTTTCTGGCTCCTCCTCCTTTCTAGGCTCCTGCTTTCTGGAACCTGGATGAACTGAGACTAGTGCCTGCAATTACTTACTAACTACAACAGTTCCATCTTCTACAACCCTTGCTTGTCTTGCATTCAGTGAGTGTAATGAAGACCACCTGTTTCCCTGATGTTCCTTCTCCATCTTCCTCCTTGGTTTCCTTTCGTTTCACAGGCTTGAATCCTTTGCCTCCTTTCAGACAGGAGAAAGTTCTATTGGTATTTGGACTAATGGGACGCATCCTGACGAGTGTGCACATGCAGTTTGCGGTGCTGCAGACTCATCTGTGGTGCCACAAACTGCACACACCACACATGCAGGCATTTTCTGTGCTGCTAATTTGCAATGTGGTGAGGGTTTTTGACACTGAGAGATCCCAGTGTCCAAAAAACCTGTACCAGAAAAAAGTGAGGTGGTGCACATGGTGGTAGTATGCATCACCTGATGCATGAGCATAGAGCATGAGCATAGAGCCATGCTCCAGCTGCCAGCCAGGCTTTGCGCATCTAGATCACTGCTGCTGGAGCCCTGGGAGGCCCAGAGGGAGCTGCAGCAAATCCGCAACAGGGACCAGTAACTAGGGGACTGGTTACTGCAGTGACTTACTGCTGCAGGGACTAACATGGGAACAGTGTCTGTCCCATTCTGCCCATGGCCGCTTGTTGCTGTTGGCTTTGTTGGGAAGTTCTTTCCCCATTCAGAAACTCCCTCCCCCTTTAGTGTCAAAAAGGATGTGTCACCATGGCACTTTGGGGTGAGCAGGTCTGGGATTGGTTTTGTTTTTTTTTTAATGTCCTGTGTGAAACAAATCACACAGAAATGATAAGGCATCTTGGGGCCTGTTTTTAATAGTCTGGAAGTTCTTTGCAGTTCTGCAGAAAATAAGAACCATGGGGGATAGAGAGGTGCAATATGAACTAGTCTGTAACTTTCCTGATGCCACTTTCTTTTCTTTTCTCAATTGGCTCAGCCTTCTTCTGGCAGAGGAGGAATAGCTGGACGTTTCTCTTATACATCCTTTGGCGTAACCACCTGCACTCGGTTTTGCAAGTCCTTCTTTTTTACCTCTGCCCAGATGTCTGAGAGATCCTGGATAAACTGCTGGATCTTGAGTAGAAAAGAGAGATGGAAAGATGTTATGGGTAGGGTTGGAACTCTTAGAAACAGCAGGAATGAGGGTGCTTTACTCCTCTGGAAAGCAAATTGCCCTGGATTTGAATCGGACTGCAGAGGGGTGGGGAATGGGACTTTTGCATCTCCAGGTCAGGTCAGGGTCATTAAGCTGCATCTCTGTAGGTAAGACTCTGAACCACACCAATTGATAGATTTATAGTTAATTCAGCCACCCACTGCCTCGTTCACTCGGGCTCTGCTTCTTGTGTCTCCACAACAGGGACAAGCAAAATACAGCTGGTGGGTACCCACCAAGCACTTTCAAATGGCCCACCGGGCCCACCAGCAAATTGTACCCTGTCCAGCCCTTCCACCCATGAGGATGGGAGCGAGGCACCCATGTGCACAACCCGCTTCCCCCCCACTTCCCCCCCCCCAACATACTCTGTTGCACCTCACTCCCACCCTCATGGGCAGAATGACCTGGCCTGGCCAGGAAGCAGCTTTCAGGTGGGGCTGTTGCCTCCACTGCTGTAGCATCCGGGGACCTGCTCTGCTTTGCCTCCTGGGTGCTCTGGGCAGCAGGTAGGGAAGTGGCAGAGCTGCAAGTGGGCAGGAGTGCAGAGCGTGGGGCTGGGGGGTGATGGGAGCATATGGGTGTGAGGGAAGGTGGGGGAGGTGAGGGAATCTCTCCACATGGCATGCAGCCCTGGCAGGTGGTGGCAGCAGCAGAAGCAGCAGGTGGGGGTGCTCGGGTTGCTCATGCAGGTGCTGGTGCCCAGTGGGGCCAGTGCTGCACATTGTGTTGAGAGGTACAGCCTCTGCCAGGCTGTCTCTTTCATCAGTGCTCCCTGCCACACACATGGAGCTCCTACACTTGCGCGGCACAGGAGGGAAGTGCCAGATGCTGGAGCTGGCTGCCTTCCCCACCCCCCAGGGACAGTATTGGCCAGAGTTGCACCCCACCAGGCACCAGCACTTGCACCAGGCATGAGCACCCCTGTCTGCTGCTGTTACACCATGGGAGGAGTGCTGGGGTCCCCACAACCCCACAACTTGCCACACACCCACACCCTGCCCCCACAATTGCCTACAAATACACCCCCCAATGTACCCTATGCCCCCCACACACACAGCCACACCCTTACAAACCCCCACACCCTTCCCCCCACATACACCCGTCACAATATAAAAGACTAAAAAATTATTTTTGAGTTACTATGCAATCACCTTGACATATAGTACACAAATCATGACAAAAATGTTTTTTGTAATAAAATTAAAGTACGCTATAGTACATGTTTGACTTTTATGGTATGATTTGGTTTTTTTCTGGTTCTAAGATGGCAACTCCCCCCCCACCCCCCCAGAGTATTTCCGGGGGCAAGGGGAAGGACTCCCACCAGCAAAAGTCAAGGGTTGGACCTCCAGTGGTGACTGGGGGCGAGGCAACTGTTAAAGGGCAGGTCTATCCATGCAGTCCTCAACAGCTCACCAAAACTCATTAAGCAACCCTCCA
>NW_017728964.1:3449551-3456693 GCF_001723915.1 Gavialis gangeticus
AAAACTCATTAAGCAACCCTCCAACCAAAATAATTGCCTGCCCCTGCTCCACAAGGACCCTCACCTTCTACTGCAGGGCCATCCAACTTCTAAGCATCCAGGGGCTGCACTAGCAGGGGCTACAGGCCCCCTGAGTGCACTCCCTGCCTCCTGCACCACACACACGCACACAATGCTGCACCTCATCTGCAGACAGCCTCCACCTCATCTCCCTTGCTGCCCTGTGCCGTGGACTCCCTTAGTACCATGGACTGCACCATTCTACTCTTGGGCTGAAGCAGGGGATGAAAGCTAAGGGAGGGAGGCGAATCTACAGTACCAGTGGGAGTGATAGGGGAAGCAGCAGCCAGGTAGGAGCCCTGAGGCCTGCACCTTGGCCCCTCATGAGCCACATATAGTCTGTGGGTCACCAGTTAGAAAGCACCCACCTCTGTTCTACTTCACCTACCTCTAACCTAGGTGAGAGCAGATTTCAACAATTAGTTTTCATTTGATCATGGATTTTACCTTATTCCTCACTACCAGTGGCACCTCAAACTTGCTATAGAGACAGGCTGGGATAAGGAAAGTGCCTCAAGCACTCAGTGATCTGTCTTTCTCGTTCCCTGCTGTACAGGGACAGAGCACAGTTTCTGGCCCCATGGGCAGGGAGATGCGGCTATTGTTCTTTTAAGTGTGCAAACAAGGATAGATGCTCTACCATGTCCAGTTGCTTGTGGGTGTCCTCGACTGGGACGCTCAGTGTCTCCTTCAGCTGCTTGCTCACACTTTGGAAAAGGTTTAGGGTAGCCATTTTGATGGTGCCCAGCTTTAGGGTTTTCTTAGCTGCAGTGTTCTGAATATGGGCCCAGCGAGATTCCTGAAGAGAGAGGGGAGACCAGTAGACACAAGACTCAGCAAAGAAGCTGGCATACTGTTGAAGATGGCATCCCAGGAGCCCATGATTTGCATGCCTCTTATGCTACCCTGGATGCTGTAAGGCCTAGAACCTGCTCTTCTATTTGCATTCAAATTTAGAAGCTTGGGATTGTGTAAGTAGTGTGTAAACTTGGGATTGTGTAAGTAGATGGATTGTGTAAGTACTCATGGGAATTAACTTCAGCAGGGTACCAGTAAACTTCCAGAATAATGTGCTTGCACCAGGGTGTCAGAATTCAGAAAAGCAGTTTGGGGCATAAAAAAAATCTAGTGAGCATGATGCAGGATGTGGGAACAGAAGCATCTGTAGAGGCTGGGGAAATGCTAAAGAGCACCATAGTGAACGAAGCAGTAGATTGATATGCCTTTGGGGGAAAAAAGAATCCAAAGCAGCATCAGTGGCTGTTGTATGTTCACCAGGCACTGGGAAGCTACACAAGAACTTTATATCCACAGCTTTGGCAATCAAACATGAAATATGAGAGCCTTGACAACTGTCTGCAAGTTTCCTGACAACACCAAGGAGGGAGCAAAAGAAGGGATGAATTAAGAGGTTATAACTTGGTGTCATAAATTTAAGTTAATTAAAGAAAACTGTATGCTGAACATCAGCAAAAATATATTCACTCTGAGGTCTATGAGACCATGGGAACATCTCCCTAGGAGATGGTGGAAGCCCCAGAACTTGGAACAGTTTCAACTCTTCTAGACAAAGTTATGGAAGAATGTGACTGCCCCATCCAGTGATGGAGATGTTCTGGATCTGACCAAAGATTAAGTGTTCCTTTGGCTTACTGGTAAATACTTCCATACCTCCCATTTGTTTAAGCCACACTTAACTCAGGTCTCCTTATTTCAGAGACCATAACCAATACATAAAGACTTCAAGAAGCTCATGGTAGTTGCTTTATTAACCTGCCCTAGTGTAGACAGACTGATTTTACATCAGTGCAGTAAGATTCTTCTACTCTGGACAAAACCTAATGTCTCTGATTTTGTAACCTCCTAACAACCTGGAGAATCTATTGGCCTGCTCTTGTCTAGCTAGGAAGAGAAATGAAGGCTGTAATTGGGGCTTGCAGTGACCCGTTACTCCAAGAATGAGGCATCATTCAGCAAAGTGGGCAACAGTGTCCCACTGTCATGCTCGTCTCCCATCCCACCACTATACAGCAGATCAAAGGGGACCTCCTTCCCTTGTTCAGGGGTAGGAAAAGAGCATATGTATGGTGAAGATCTCCTTACCCTTCTAATGACATCACTGCGGGCACGATCAAAGCGCATCTGCAGGTTTGCTAGCTCATTGTTGTGTTTTAGGATCTCATCGTCCTTCTTCTCAGTGTATTCTGCCAGATGAGTTTTAGCTTGCTCAATCTGCTCCTGGTCTTCTAGTGCTGACACCATGAGATCCTGCTGCATTCCCACCAGTGTCTTGTACCGGCCAATGACTTCCCGTATTTCCTCAAACTGCATCATATTGTACCCAGCATTACTGCCCTCTGTTCCAACTCAGCATGCCGGAGAATATCAACTCCCAGCCCAAGCAAAGAATATGTTACCTCCTACCCTCAACTTGGGAGAATATCAGTGTTATCCCAAATATTGCATCCAACCTACATTGAGTATCACCATCCTAAATGGGGAGAAGGTTACTCTGGCATGGCCAGAGAATTTCATTCCCATTCCTTTGTCATCATATCAATGTGACAGTAAATATCATCTGTCTCAGCACTGACATCACCCCAACCATAGGAAGGTATCATGATGATATCACTTGCATACAAGGGAGTAATACATCTGTACCACCATCATTATCAGCACGACATGAAAGGGTATTATGCATCACACAGGGGAACTGTTATCACTTGGACTAAGAGAGTAGAAAACAGACTCCTGTGAAGGTTATAAACCAGCCCCAGTGGCTGGTGGTGCTTCTATTTTACAGGCATGTTTTTTTCCCCAACCAAAATGTAATATTAAATACACAAGCACAAAGGAGGCTCTTCTCAAGCTGTCTCCTTGGCTGAGTTCCTCACTGTACTTTAATGTCCCACCTTTACTTTTCTACACCTTTCAAGGTCCTGCTCCCTTCAAGCATAAAAAAAAATACCTCTCATTCCTGATGATCTCTCTTAATAGATCCAGCTCTGGGTTCTGCCTTTCCTTCCTGGTCCCACCTGAGCCTCCTTGAGGCTTCTTGCCATCCTGGCATGTGGCAGTCAGGGACACTGATCAGGCAGACCAGCCTAGGCTCAGCGATGTCAGGGACTCTGAGCAGGCAGGCTAGCATGAGCCAAGTACCCAAGTACCCGTAGCAAGCCCCAGCTAATTAACTGCGCCCCAGTTTAGGAGCAGCAAGCATCCTAACTGGCTGCTGGGATCACCACCTATCCATTTAGCTGTGGGGATCTACAGCTGGGGCCCTGGGTCTGCAGGCCAGTCAACAGTTCTGCTGTGGCAAACCTTCTGGTTCCTGATGCAGTTTTCTGGCTTATTTCTGGACTTTGGCTTTGAATTTCCCAGCAGTTCTGTTTCCTCATTCCTGACCCCAGTTTGGTTCTGTTTTTGAACTTTGCCCTGTGGATTACCCCCTGGATTGCTACGTGGAATCTGATCCCTAGATCCTGACCCTGGACTGTGTTGTGGATTCTGTTTCTGGATCTCCCTCTGGCTTTGGTATATGGCTTCTGTCCTTTGATCCAGCCCCAGGCCTTGCTTTCCCTTGCTGGCCTAACCATTAATCCAGACCATGCCGTGGTCCCTTACACTTGCATCCAGACTTACCTCCGAGACCTCCACTACCTTCTTCAGGTAGTTGTTGAAGATGGAGTACTGTTGAACCTTGTTGTAGAGACTCTGGTGCTCCTTCTTTAGAACCACCATACCCTGCTTGGTCTTTGCCAGCTCCTTTATTCTCTGATTCTTCAGGTCTCTCTCCCTGCTGGCTTTTTTCAGGGCTCGGATTCGCTTCTGGTCATTTTCCTTGCAATGCCCCCCATCAGCAAATTGAACCCCCAGGCAAACAAACATATCACACCAAAGGGAGAACAATGAAGAGAAGAGATGAGGTGGGTTAGTTATGTGACAATATTATAAGAAGATACCTCCCCAGTGATCCATCTCCTGTTTGGCCCATTCCACTTTCAGGATAATGACAACACTTGACATTTGGAAAAGGAATGAGGTTCCAGAGTTGAGAGCAACCCATGTGAGGCAGAGCTACACACCCCTAGTGTTAGATATGTTCATCCCTCCACCACCCCTCCATCATCAACAGACACATTAGCAATACAGAAAATCACCAGCAGCTGGAATAATGCCCAGTCATTTTCAGGACTGTTAGCACCTGTCTGTAGGGAGGGATGCAAGGACTGGCCTACTACTAGCAATGGGGCAGAAAACAGAGGCCACTTGCTGATGGTGGGATTCTCTTAGTGTTGAGCATAACAAAGCTGGCTTGATCAACATGGAACAACCTGTCTCCTAGAGAGCCTCTACCAAGATTTCTTTGGTTGTGTTATGGAGTGGAGAGGCTTAGGGTTTGTTAGGGGATAGGGTTGTGTCTCCATCCATGACATGTCAATTTTTCAACAGCTGCCCATCTTTCAGGCTGAAAAGATAGTTGGGAGTGAAGATGATGTCAGAGGAGTGTTCAGATGCATCATGGAAACTCCCTGTACATGGAAAGAGAGCTCTCTGCTGCTGTTCCAGGTGAAGGACATGTTAAACAAGTCATAATGGGCTGCTTGTACCTGTATGAACTGCTCAAATTTCTGGATATAAGCCTTTAGCTGAACCTCCTTGGCCTTAAGCTCCTCCCAGCGGCTGTACAGGGCTTCCATCCTTGTTCTGAATGCCTAGAGATGGAGAAAAAGGTGAACAAGAGCCAGCTGTTCAGTTTCAGAGAAGTGTCCCTTCTACATATCAATAGTATTCCCCATTCTTGACTTCCGGAGCAATGGTCAGAGATTAGTCACCCAGCAAGTGTGCTGTGTTTCTCAGAGGTGCAGAACAGATGAACAGATGGTTAGCTGATGGGAGATGGCCAGAGCAGAATGTGCTGGCTGAGCTGGTGGTTGGTGTTGCAGCTCACACAGGCCTGGCAGGGTTCCTTCACATTTCTCTCACCTCCTTCTGTGCTTCCAGAGTCCTATGTACCAGCTTAGACTCTTTCTTCTTCTCTAGGAGCCGAATGGATGGAGATGGGGATTGCTCCTCAGTCACTGGGAATTTCCTGCCAGAAAGTTACAGAAGTTTTCCCTGTGAGGGTACATGAGATTACATCCATATGCTTCAGGCTGCCTGGATGACACCAGGGAGATGGGACTTAGCCTGCCTGTCTCAGCCTGTCCTTGATCCTCATGCACATGAATGGCTGAGAGCCAGTCTAGCAATGAGTCCCCTCTCCTGTCATGAATTAACATCCCATCCCCTAGGGTGAAGTCCCACTGGTATAGCACCATGTGTCCCAGGGGCACATCAATGGGGAGATTAAATTCTCCTCTTGCTCTGAGAGAAAGACAGGTTTGGGATGACAATAGGATTGGAGGGGAGGGCTGGGATGAAGGGAAAATAAGGAATTGTGGGAAAAAAGGAAAGGTAGAGACAATGGAAGACAGAAGAATGAAACGAGAGATGGCAGTGGGTAGAAATGGCAGAGGGAAAAAAGATGAGTGGAAATATAGGGGTCTCATAGAGAAAAGTGGAGGGGAGAGCAGGAAGATGGGAAGGGAAAGGGAGTATCTTCCTCACATCAACAGCTTTAGGAGCCTCTGTTCATACTGCACACAAAAATACTCTAACAAGTCTTCTTCCTCCATGTTGGCCATGATGTTGGCCCCTCAAGAGGCAGGCAAGAAGCCAAGTAGGCCCCCTCCCACCCCCTGATGCAGATGCTGTTCTGCCTGGGCAGCCCTCTGTGGGTCTCGATGGCACAGCCTGGCACGCTTGGAAGTAGCTGGCGGGGGGATCCACAAGCACACTACACAGCGACACGAGGCCCAGAGTTCCTCCGGTCTGTTCCTTCCAGGGTACTTTTTCCCCTTGCCTCCTCCCCAAGCAGTGAGAGGGGAAGGAGACGGAGACGGAGATGGAGACGGAGACGGAGTCCCGGTGAGAAGTTCCACAGACAGTTGGAATCGGTGGAACCCTCTGAGCTCGGGTTGGACGATGCCAGAGTTGTTACTTAGCAACCTCAGGATCCAGTTGGGAAAACCTGCTCCAATTGGGCTGGAGTTTGGGTTTTCCTCTTGCTTTGTAGCCACCACCCCAGCCCCCACCTGTGGGCCTACAAGATCATTGAGGATCCTGGTTTTCTCTGTTTAAAAATGGCAAGTTCTCTGATAAAAATCCCAAATTCTCTGATTAAAAAAACCCAAATTCTCATTTTTCTGTGTTTAAAAATGAAACACCACTACATATAGGTATTAATTTAACGCAATGTTTTTTGATATATTTACAATTTTAAAGCAAATTGGAAACCTACCAGTGCCTCAATCATTATTATAAAATAAATTCTAAATACCTATATATTTTGGCATTTGATTTTGGTTTCATGGAAACCAAAATCAAATAACTGAGAAGCAGAGCTCCCCCTGCCACCTTCACTCAATAAGATGCAGGTCTAGCTGCAGCTGTACCGCGCCCCCCCCCCGCCCTGCTCTGTGGTGCTGAACAATCCTGATATGCCAGTGCCCTTCCCCTGCCCTTGCCCAAGCCATTGCCCCTCACTCCCAAGCCACAGCCCCTCGTCCATGATGGTGCCCCTCACTCCTAACCTGCAGGCCCCTGGCCCCGCTGGTGCCCTGGACACCTGACCCACAGTCCCCCACCCTCCTGGTGCACCTCACTCCCAAGTGACAGTCTCTCCAGCCCTGCTGGTGCTCCTCACTCCTGACCCACAGCCACCTGCCTCCCATAGCCCTGGTGGAGGGGGCCCTCAGCTGCCCCTGTCCTGCCTGGCCTGGAGCATGGAGGCTCCTACTTGTGTGGATGGCAGAGCAAGTCTGGCCCCAGCACAGGCTGGAGGTGGCTGCCTGTGCCACCCCCCACTCTGGGCTGGGGCTTGCATGCTGTGCTGGCGGCCTGGCCACAGGCCTCACTGCCCCCCCAGGCAGCATCTCCTGGCTGCCCTGCCCCTGTGACCCCAGGTATCAGCCCTGGCGCCACCAGCCCAGCCACAAAATTACCCACTGCCCCCAAAGTGCACCCCCACCCCCTTCCCC
>NW_017728964.1:3457121-3459888 GCF_001723915.1 Gavialis gangeticus
CTTCCACCATCACCTGCAGGGACCCGCCCCCCATTGCACATCCACCCCTCCACACACCGCTGCCACACACATGCATGCTCCATACCTGCTTCCCCCCACAGCCCCCCAGACAGACCCCAAACCCTGGGCCTCCGACCTCTGCCTCCATAGACTCAGCTGCATCCAGCCACTGGGGCTCCTCCCACCACCCTGCCTTGCTGTACACCAGTGCCATGCATGTGCATGCACAGACACACATGGTGCCCCCTGCCTCCAATCGTCCTCTCCCTGCTCCCCCCCAGTCCTAAGCTGCTCCTTGCAGGCTGGAAGACTGCCATCCTGCAAGGGGAAACCTGTGGTTTTCTCCTTTAAATGAGAAAATTCATGTTTTTTAACAGCAAGCGGAAAACCCAGATCCTTGAAGATCAGCTACAGTTGCAGCCATCCCCTTCCTCCCCCACCTCTTGAAGAAGCGATGAATCAGATGAGCTGAAACCCTGATGCACAAGCTTTGTTGGCTGCTGTGCACTGCATTGAGACTAGAGGTGATGGCATCACCTGAGAAACTGGCATAAGAGGAAAAGCTACCAAGAGTTCAAATGCAATAAACCTGGTGGTTTTGTGAAAGCCAAGTATTTTGGCTTCAGTGGCCATGTGATCAAGGGGCTCACTAATTTTTCAAGGTGACAGTTTTCCAAGGCTATTGTCTCCTGGGCTCTTTGTGACCACTCTTGCATTAGCAGTACGAAGGCAGTTCCTGCTTCTAGGCAGGCATGACTATGAGGAGTTGAAAACACGGATCTTGGTAACTGTCCGTGGCAGGGAAGGGTTGGGGACTCCAGGTACAGCAGTTTCACTAAAATCTAAAATAACTTTCTGTGCCTTGGACCCAAGGCATCTGGGAGCATCATCAGCTGAGAACCAAGCATCTAGGGTCCAAGGGGCTGCAGGCCCCTTCTGTGTCTTATTTTTTTAGGTTCCCACATACACATGCACAAAGGAACATTAGCTCTGAAGGCTGATGGTTCAATCCTGACTGTACTGGCCAAGATGGTAGCTGTCACATGTATAAAGTGAATTTGAAACGAGGGCACCAAAAGGATCTGTTACACAATAACTATTAATATCCAAATGAGACACAAGCCAAGCCCAGCAAATGGAGCATCCTACTCTTTAACAAGAGAACTGCTGGCTGGGTTTCATCTCTGCCAGATGGATTTGTCATTACTCTTGCAGCTCAACAGGCAGGATAAGCTTTGGGAAGTTCTTTATCACTATCATTCTTTATCACTACATCTACTGTATTTGGGTAAATACAGTAGATGTAGTAGATGTCCACCATGGTGTCATCCTTGCTTATTTTATCCAATGAATATCAAATGCCAAAGCTGCAGAGGCCGAGCTTTAAGATGAGAGGCCGAGCTTTAAGATGAGGGCTAGTGCAGGCTCTGTGTGGTCCCTAGCTGGTGACCTGGTGTTTACAGCAATTTGCTGAGAAGCAAGTTTAAATCCTCTCTGGACAAAGTGAGACCTAAAACCTGTATTCTTTGCTCCCTAGACAAGTGCCCTAGCTGCTACACTAGAAGGAGCCTCTCCAATTGGGTCAAACACTTACTATTCATGATTTTTCTCCAACTAAAGTTTTGAGACTCATCTGGCAGCTGCCTGGCCAGTGCAGCCCACTGGACTTGCTCAGTTAGAAACTGTAAGCTATGCTAAATCCCAACCATGTGCAAGTGTTAAAACTGCAGTTGAATGGCCATGTAGGCATATGAAGAGGCAATAAAATCTGGACCTATGTGTTTGCAATACACTGAGTATGTCTAAGCTAGACTGCTTGGTTTTGGGGGCAGGCACATGCTCAGCTCTCGCATATATCCCATAATAAATACCTATTAAACCTTTGGTTTCACTTTTTGCCTTATAAACAGCTTGCTATGGCCAGCACACCCTTACTATTCTTTAATCATGCCAAGTACTGACCATGGGATTGATGCTAGGCATAGCATAGAAATGGAAACAACTATTTTCCTGTGGTCTACTGGGTAAAGCAAAGATCCAGGCTCAGTTTCTAGCTCTGACAAAGGCTTCCTGACTGACTGTGGGCATGTAATGAAGAGTGGAATTTTTGAAGTGACCTCTCCTTTGCATGTGGATGAGAGCAGACTAAGGCCAATACTGAGCACTTCTGAAAACTGTCCTCTTTCTCTGCTTCTATTGCAGCCCTCCAGCTGCACAGTGAGGGTAATGTTACCATGCACTCTTCCTCCCAGCCTTGTCTTATCCCTTTAGGCAGGAAGGTGTTTGGGGTAGGGACTGGGCAGACACTGTGTAGCTGCCCAGCAGCACACAGGTCAGCAGGGAAGTTTTCTTTCTTTTTAAATATAAATTGCATGATTTAGGCTTAAAGTGCCAGAATAATGCTTGCCTGTCTAAAAAAGAAAAGACTAAAGGATGAACATGATAACAGCCTTGTGGTATATAAAAGGTAGTTTTAAAAGCTGTTCTCCATGTTCCATAGGGAAAGAAAAAGAAAAAATTGCCTTAATTTTCAGCAAAGTTTATTTAGATTGGATATTAGGGCAAACCATCTAACACTTAGGGTGGTGAGATGCTAGAACAAACCAAGAAGGGAGGTTGTGGAATCTCCTCCATTGGGGATTTGTAAGAACAGCTTAGACAAACACCTGTTAGGGACAGTATCAGTATATTTGATCTTGCCCCATGTAGGGCAGCAGTACTTAACCTTTCATAGAATCACAGAATCATAGAAGTCGGGTCAGAAGGG
>NW_017728964.1:3521997-3524783 GCF_001723915.1 Gavialis gangeticus
CTCCCCCCCAACCTCCCCCCAAAACAAAACGGAAGCTGTGGTTCCTGCAGAAGTGTTGGGGGGAAGTTTTGTCCCTTGTGCCTGGCCAGACTGCAGGCTGATGCTCATGGCCTCTTATTGTTGGGGAGGCAAAGACAGAAAAGAGACACTATAGATCACTAGGGGTCTAGTGTGCTAAAGACTTGCGTGGAAAAAATATCCACATATATTCACTCCAAATATATACTCATCCCTCCTACATGTATCCAGTGATGCTTTGCTGCTGCAAAGGTCCCCAGCCTTGTGATGGGTTCAGGTTGTGGTTTGTCTACACAGGAAAGTTTGTACTGGAAAAATGTGAATTGGCTGCTTAACTGAGATTTCAGTCAGTGTAAAAACCTGTGTGCATGTTCTTATTTTGGTGTAAGAATTTCTTTTAGTTTAGTTAAACCTGTTCCAAATGGACCCAAGCTAAGCCAAAATAAGCTTCATTTAACGCTGGAGGAAGCACATCCACCCAGCCTTTTTAGATAACTATATCAGTTTCAGTTCACTTTCCAGTGGTACAGCTTCCAGATGTAGTTAAGATGCTGTCTTGTGAGCCCAGGTTCTGGACAGCAGAGGAAGTTCCTGCTTTCTGTGAGCCAGGTGATTTCTCACTGTCCTGCTGTGCTAGCTTTCACCCAGGCTCTCTCAATTCCTTCTTTACTGGTATACAAGAAGTGTTCGCATGACTCATGGCAACAAATGAAGTCGCAGGGAATCGAAGTGAATCACTGGGTGACCTTCAGCAGGGCTGCAGGTTCTTTGATTTGTGACAGCATCAGAAACCACATTGTGGTTGCTGTGGTCACAGCCTGTGGTATTCAATTGGACTGTTGAATATAAAATCCCAAGGACTGCAGACAGAGCCAGTTTCACTATTTGTGGGGCTGGGGCTGTAAAACCAGTTTGCTTTCTGTCCTTCACTCCCCCCACCAACATGCACACCTCAACTGTAACTGGTTTCTGGTCACCATGATCACACTATTTCACACTGACGTGGCTTTCGGCTTCTGGAGGCAATCACTGCAAAGTAAGAGATGGTTTGCATACTATGGGGTGTGTGGATTTTTTGTCTCCTCAAACAACCTGCCATAGAAGTTGAGCCTTACTAATGCATGCAATTTGACTGACTGCTCTTTTTTGCTTTGGATCAATTAAGTGTTGAAGGATCTGCTGGAGGGAAGAACGAGAAATCTATTTTATTACAAAATGGAAGATTCATTTCTTCTTTATGTTCATTATTTCTGAAAATTATGAAGTCCCAAGAATAGGTCTCACCACAGACATCATGCTGTAATCAGGGAAGCATGGACAAAAACATCAAACAGATGAGAACTCATGGGCCCTGAGGTTCCCAGCACTGATGGTTGAAGGCCAAAAACCACCCCTACACGCTGGACTCTGATGAGGTGTGACAGCAGCACTGAGTGAAAGGGGTTGATATTACCTTTGCCTTCTGCTCTGGCTGCTTTCCCACAACCCATCACTATCACCTCCCTTGGGAGAGGATTCTCTGTGTGTGAAGTGTTCAAATCAAAAGTGGATTCTAAAAGCTGTACTCTAGCCCAGTTAGGATGTTCATAGGATTGTAGGAGATAAGGGCTGGAAGGGACATCACAAGATCATCTAGTCCAGCTTCCTGATCAAGGCAGGGTCATCCCTGACTAAACCATCCCAGTCAAGTGTCTGTCTAGCCTGCTGTTCTTGAAAACTTTCAAAGATGGAGATTCTTCAATTTCTCCAGGTAGCTTTTTCCAATACTTGACCACCCTCAAAGTCAAAAAGTTCCTCCTAATCTCCAACCTAAATTACCCCTGCTGAAGCTCGAGGCCATTGCTCCTAGTTCTATCCCCTACAGCCACACAGAAATTTTTTTTTCCATCCTCTGTGTAATTGCCTTGCAAGTATTTGAAGACTGTTATCAAATCCTTCCTCAGCCTTTAGACAAATTTGTGGGTCTGATGCTGTGTAAAACACTCAGGCCCTGACTTCAGCCACTTTAACTGTGGCACTGAGAACGTCATGCAATATGGAGAGAGTTTCTCAGTGATTTTTTATTTTGCTAGTTTCTCTTATTGTTGCTTTATTTTCACAGTCCTCATTGTGATCAGGTTTAGTTCATCTAAATGGCTGCTTTTGCAACAAAACCTGCTAAAATGCAGTTGCTCTCAAGTGCTGAAGTTTGAGTGAGATTCACTTACAATCCCAGACTCGTTTTTTAATGGAGAAAAGCCTCAGAGTCAGCACTAGTTCTGCAGGGAACTGGGACTTTTTCTTTTAAAAAAGGCAGAGGCACCACCCAAAGGGACAGAAGATCTTGAAGGAGGCTGTTTGTTTTAGTGAGGACACAGGAAACAACAGGGCAACCATTTTCATTGTGCAGTGTACTTGGTGGATCCAAGCCATTTGGCTTTGCGGGCCAAATCTGGACTGCAGGACTTCTCACAGGTTGGATGACCCACCTCTGACAATGGGGTTGATGGCTTGTCTGCACAGCTGTTGGAGCTGCTATGTTGGCATGGCTCTGTCACTTAAAGGGTGAATGCCTCCCCCGCTTCTCCCCTAGCACCAATTTTTGTCACCAGTGACAACCAAAGGTCCTAAATCCAGTGGGAGGTAAGGGGAAGGGAGTGAGTAGCAGCAACGTTCACACTCTGGGTTCTGGAGCTGTGCCAAACCAGCGGCTGCAGCAGCTGTACTGACAAGTAGGGCTGTGCGAAGCTTCGAGTGGTGATTTGATTCAGCGGCGATTCGGCTCGATC
>NW_017728964.1:3529783-3530348 GCF_001723915.1 Gavialis gangeticus
GAAGGGAGTGAGTAGCAGCAACGTTCACACTCTGGGTTCTGGAGCTGTGCCAAACCAGCGGCTGCAGCAGCTGTACTGACAAGTAGGGCTGTGCGAAGCTTCGAGTGGTGATTTGATTCAGCGGCGATTCGGCTCGATCCGGTGGCTGAATCTCCAAATCTGAATCGAATCAGGGGACCAATAAAAAGGTCTGAATTGATTTTGAAGCTCTCCAAATCTTTGGGAAAAGATTCAGACAGCTTCAATGATTTGGGCAGTCCCCGCCTGCTGCAGCAGGAAGCAGGAAGCTGGAGCTGGACTCAGAGCTGGTAAATAAGAGGGTGGAGGGGACCATGGGGGGATCCCTGCCAGCCCCCAACCCCTGCTTGCTCCCCTAGCCCCCCACAGTCCCCACATGGCTGCCCTGCCCACCCCAGCTCCTGGTGCTTTAAAAAAAGCCCCCACTCATCAGGTGCTGCCAGGCGGGGGTAAAGGGCAATCCCCACTGCCCCCCATTGCCCCACACTGTGTGGGGGGGCTCTGTCATGAGCCCCCCAACCTGCCCACACTCCCCCAGCCCCCCACA
>NW_017728964.1:3535348-3540157 GCF_001723915.1 Gavialis gangeticus
AACACCTGTCTACACCAGGTGGCCTAGCCTATTACCCTCAGCCCTGCTTTCCCAGTCATTTAGATTGAGAATCCATCAAGAAGCCAACTATCAGAGCTTCTAGATGTGTACATACCTATCCCTCTGGCTCTCTTAGCAACTTAGCCTCTTCCAAACATGAGATACTTTGTTGGTCTTAAGCCAGAGTCCACACTCCCCTTCATAAGCCCTAGTGTTTCTCTATAGAGGGCCAAGCCCCAGCTCCAGCCCTTTAAGAAAAAAAACCCAGAGAAAACCCCCGGTACTCAACACTCCTGCAGTGGCCTTGGGGCTTCTGGGGGCCCATGGCAGAGCCCCCCATATGGTGCGGGGCAGCAGAAATCACACCCTGCCGGCAGGAACAGTGAGTCCAGGGGCATTTTCTTGAGTTGTTTTTCCTTAAAGGGCCAGAGCCATGGCAGATGGGGGAGCCATGGGGGGCTGGGATGGGGAAGGGGTTTGGAAGAGCAGGCAGGGGATAGGCCTGGCCTGGCTGATTCAGAGATTCGGCCAAATTGATTCACACAGGCCTACTGACAAGCCCTGCAGACTGCATGTGGCCTGTCAGGTGGACAGCTCTGGCTTTAGCCTTGACTGAATGATCTTCAAGCATAATAGCAGGCGGCCATAGGAGAGAAACACAACATGGAAAAGCTCTACCTATGAGCTGATGACTGTCCCTGGACAACCTAATTTAGCGGTTGGAGGCCTGTCACTGTAGATGACAGCAGGTCGTTTTGGCTCTTCTTGAGTTGCTTCAGCAGCTGGAGTACTTGACAGGTCTAAAACAAGAACTGATGGACTCATAAAACCTGTTGGCAGTACAATGTCTTCTGGAACTGTAGATGGTACATCACCTTGAATTTGATTTCAGATCTGGTCAACATGTCTGCTGCCGCTGCGTGCTGGGCCTTGCACCCCAGGCTTTGTGCCCCAAGCTGCAGCAGGGCTTGGGGCGCAAAGCCCAGCATGCAGCAGCAGCTGCCTCGCCCCCATGCACAGATGGGGGGGAGGCAACGTGCCCCCCAAACCTCTGCCGGGGTGCATGCAGCGGCAGGGGCCCCCTGCATGCCTGGACGAGCCACCCAGGCTCTGACCCTCCCTTGGCCTGGCCTGGCCCAGCTGGGACCCCATTCACCCAATGGCAGGGGTAATGGAGGGGGATTGGCCCACTCACGTGGCTTGGCCCCAGCGGCAAGGGGTGCAGCTCAGCCCAGCCACGTGGGTCCTGCCGCTCCTACGTCCCGCTGCTCCCGGACTGCATTCCGGTTGCTCCCAATCATGAAGCCTCTGATAGTCTCTCTCAGAGGCTGTCAGGGGCTCCCTGATCAACCAGTTGATAGGGATCAACTGGTTGGTGACCACTGCCATAGAGGCTATTTACATAACATTCTCCTTTCAATTCAACTGCTCATTTACTGGACTCAGCAAGTCCTGCTTCTCATGGAACACCAGGAACATGATTTTAGGCCACAGAATTCCCATGTCTTGTTTGAAATTACAGCAAACGCAGATCTGAGTCTGCCTTCATGACACATGGACCAACTTGGAGTATAGTGTAGGTCATCTTCTGTATGGGTAGTATGTCCATGCTGTTGGCAAACATCAGGCTGAAATTCCATTAGATCAACAACAGTACTTGTGGCAGCTGAAAGCATACCCTGCTTGTTTCACTTCTTTTTGGATAGCGTGAACTTCTGACAACACACACATTTAATGTGATACTTGCATTTGTAATGACAGCATTTGGCATCATGGACATGGCATGTGTTGCATCTGTGACTCTCACCACAGCTTTCACAGCTTCCTAGGGATGAAGAATTTACTATCTTATGTGCTGATGGTGGCTCTTTTAGTGAATTCCCTTTGAATTGCACTTGCTGAGTCTCTGTTGATATTAATTTTGCAGACAAGCTTTAAACAGAGAGATTCAGCCTTGTTAAGCGTTTCTTCTTGAGCACTGGTGGATGTTAAGTTTTGCTTTGAAAGCAGTCTGCTGCAGGGCTTCATCCTGAATCCCACACACAAGCTGATTCCCAGTTGAGACTCAAGACTTGTACCACAAATATAATTCTTGGACAAACAATTCAACTCACCTGTATATGCTGCAATCCTTTTGTCTGGCAGCTGACTGCACTGGTTGAAATGAAACTAACTGTTTCAGGTGGAGTCATTGTGAGATGATTATTTAGTAGTGTGAGGATTTCAGTGTTTGACTTGTCATGGGGTTCTGCTGGGGACATTGTGAGTACACAACATCAAAAGCATCTGAGCCAATGACAGTCAGTAGTATGGCACACTTTTGGTTAAACTCAGTAATCTGATTGACCTCCAGGTGGAAGATGGAGGCATAGACATTCTAGGATGATGGCCCGGCCCTACCAAATGCTTCCCCGCAGTCCAAGGTCACCCTGTTGGGGAGAAGCTTTTCTGAGCATCTCCTGGGAAGGAACCCCTTGGGCTGGGCTCCTCTGGCAGCAATCAGCACTTAACCATTCAGGATGAAGACATGGCAGCATCCTGCTCACTGGACTCCCATCCTTGGCGCCAGCTCTGTATATTGCAGGGGTCTGTCTCAATGAGATCAGGCAGAAAGCCAAAGGGCAGCCAGCTTTATAATACTAGCAAAGGCTTAACTGAATGCTCTTCAAGCATAACAGCAGGCAGCAACAGGAGACAAAGGTATCATTGAATAGCCTCACTCACTGGCAGGTGCACGCATGCACACACACACACACACACACACGGATACTCACATGTATCTCAGCTCTGACTCCCTTCGCACGAGGACCTCTCTTATTCTCTCAATTTTAAAGAGCTCCCCTTCTATGTCATCAATGGTTGTGGTGGAATCAGCCATTGAAACAATGTCCTTTTCTGCAAATGAAACATGGAATGAATCAGGTTAAAAGCAGGAATAAAGGATAGATGATTCGTGGAGACAAGGGATCAAATACTCTCATGGTTCAATCCTGCAAGGTGTGGAGTGTCCTTGCCTTAGTTCAGCAAAGCAATTAGGCACATGCTTAACTTAAAACTCACTGGGTCTGATTTACACTACATTTTCAGTGTAGCTTAATCCTACTTTACCTGTCAGTGTAATCCACAGGGGATTTAGGGCACATCTACCCTGCCAGCCAGCAATGCCCTCCACCATGCTGGACTGCTCTGGACAAGCTACTTACTGAACTGGAAGAACTGTAGTTGTGTCTGTGTAGCACTACAGGCAGGCAAATGAGCACTGCTGAGTGACAGTATCAATTAGCCCACACACAGCAATGTACAGATGCAGCTACACAGCTTGCAGTTCAAGGGGCAGCCTCAGAGGTGAAACTAGGTGGGTTGAAACTGGCAGCACTCCAGCACACCCAGGATGAGGACCTGGCAAGCATCAATGATAAAGCTGTTGTGTAGCTCTGCCACATTAATGAAGCGCAGAGGGGGAAATGAAGTATATGAGAAAAGAAGAGGTATAATTAATAATTTTCCTGCCCCAGGCAAACTCCCTTGTGCTCAGAGAGGGTTTAGGCTGGTATACTGAGCTCTGGAGAGCAAGGTGTAGGGGGGAAGGGAGAAAGGGGAAAGGAAGGTGTTCCTGATCTGTACCCAGATCCTTTGACCAGATAGTGCAGAGCTGTTTCTGCTATGGCAAAAAACTAGTGGAGCTGGGGGCCATTCTGGCACCCCCTCCAGGTTTGCTTCTCTTGGCCCCCTAGTTATGCTACTAGACAGCCTGCCCAGAACATGTAGCATGCTTAAGGGAGTTGTTCCCCAGCATAGTTTGCTGTATCAGTATGGCTTTACTGTAACTGAGAATCACATCTGTCATATTCAGCAGAACAGTTCACACCCTTACATTCTTTGCTCAATCTCGGTAGCAGTGCTAAGCACTGAACAAGCTGGAGCACTAACTTGCAGCAACTCTACTGACTTCAGTGGTACCACTTCAAAAATACACTAGGGCAAGAGAGAGATTAGATTCTGGCCCAAGAGACATACACTCCCATATGTGAAAGTTAACTTCTGTAAAAGTGCCATGCAGTTCCCTTTTCCTTTACTTGTATTTTCTTGGCTTTGCTCAATCTGCTGTGCCCTAGAACAGTTCTGCTTGGCTGCACATATTATCATCACAGCCAGCTCAGTCAGCTCTTCAAGCATGCAGTATACATGAAGCGCCCATGTGCAGGACTGTCTCTGAAAAGCAAGCCTGCTGGAATCGGTTTCTGCTCCTTACAGGCTGAGCAGGGGGCTGGATTGCCAAGGGTGCTAAGGTATGTGTTGACAGCCCACAGGTCGCGAGTTTGAGGCTATAGCAAAAGCACTTAGTTTCATAGTTTCATAGTTTCTAAGGTCGGAAGGGACCTGAGCAGATCATAGTTTCATAGTTTCTAGGGTCGGATCATCTAGTCCGACCCCCTGCCATGGCAGGAAAGAGTACTGGGGTCAAACGACCCAGCAAGGTGTTCATCTAACCTCCTCTTAAAAACCCCCAGGGTAGGGGCCAGCATCACTTCTCTTGGAAGGTGGTTCCAGACCCTAGCCGCCCTGACAGTGAAGTAGCGCCTCCTGATATCTAACCTAAACCTACCCTCTGCCAGCTTGTGACCGTTATTCCTGGTCACTCCTGGCTGTGCTCGGGGGAACAGTGACTCCCCCAATGCCTGCTGATCCCTCCTGACTAGTTTATAACAGGCCACAAGATCCCCCCTCAGCCTTCTCTTTTGGAGGCTGAACAGGTTCAGGTCCCGTAGCCTCTCCTCATAGGGCCTGCCCTGCTGTCCCCTGATCATG
>NW_017728964.1:3545157-3552641 GCF_001723915.1 Gavialis gangeticus
GCCCACCCTTGTAACCTGTCTAGGTCTGATTGTAGCCTGTTGCTTCCTTCTAGTGTGCCCACGTCCCCCCACATCTTAGTGTCATCAGCAAATTTGAACAGGGTGCTTTTTACCCCCTCGTCCAAATCACTGATGAAGATGTTGAACAGTGCGGGCCCGAGGACCGAGCCCTGTGGAACCCCACTGCTCACTTGCAGCACAGCCCTGCCAGATTCCAATGAAAATCTGTGACTTCTGCTAAATACCTTGTCAAAAGGACATGGAAAAAGGAAAGGAACCGGCCAAGCATGAAGTTAGCTCCATCACCTTTAACCCTCTTTCTTGAGCTTTGCTGATTATTCTTTCAAAGCCAATGTTTTGCCAGACTTTACACTGATGATAAACACCGGAATACCTGTGACCTCATCCTCTATAAAGCAGTGAAAGAATGAATGAAAAGAATTGCTTAAGCAGAGAGTATGAACTGATGTTTCATTCAGATAGTCAAACTGCTTGTGTTTTGCCTGGAGACATTTCTGCTGGAGATGAATGGAAGGCAGAGAGAAAAGATTGTTAGACTACAGGGCTGTTCTGCCTTGTCTGAGATCACTGTTAGGACATGGGGAGCACAAAGTTCAGAAGTAAGGGCCTAAAAAGGTACCTGATGTTCTATTAGCCATGGTGAGAAATACCTGTACCATACGGGACATGTCCTCCATCTGACATGTCTTAACCAGATATGCACTGGTTGTTACATACCTGTACTCAGCTAGCTCTCTATTCAATACACAATCCTAGCTCAAGCCTCCATCCAGACCCAACTGCACAAAGGACTGGAAGAGGACCCCTGGGCCATTTTAACAGGGCAACTTTCATCCCCATTACAAGGGAGAAGGGGCAGAGCTCTTTAAGAAGAACAAGGCAGGCTGGAGGCCATACCCGAGAGAGAAATATAAGGGAAGGTTCCCAGCAGTGAAGTGGGGTTGGGGTAGAGGGGGCAGAAGGGCTTTCCTCCAGTGAGAAAGATCGAGCTCCTGCTAGAGCAACAGAAACCCAAGGGAATTGCTTGTTGATGAGTCTGGGGTAAAACTGAGGGAGGCCTAACAGGCCACAAGGAAAGCCATCTTGGTGCTGGGCCTATCCAGAAGGATTAAGAAGCATGAAGAGGAGGGGATTGGCCTGGGCAGGCTTACCAGGTGGGAAAAAGTCCAATAGAGATCGGCAACAAGAATTAAAGGACACTGGGCAGAAAGTCCAAACTGAAGAAGCAAGTACCAGTAGACCCAATAAAACCTCATGTCCGTTGACTAATCTGTTCTTCTCTTCAGACACCTGCACACTGAATTAGAGCAAGATGTGGCAGGCGAGATAAATGGACCCCTGGGGAGAAGGGAAAGCTAGAGTGCAGAGAATGCAGATGGCACATCCCATCTTGAGCAAGAAGGTGCAAGCCACTGCATTTGGTATGCTGGCAGGGAAGACAGCAGTAGATACGATGAATGCTGGGGGCCATGAGACCATGGAGCAACTAGTACACCTCCTGGCATAGTAACAACTGATACAGCTGAACAGCTAAAGGCCAACAGAGAACAAGCACAAAGGACTTTAGACCTCCTAGTACAAGAAATATAAGGCTTATGTGGGAAAATGGAGAACAGATGGGTCTGCAACATGAACAAGGAACAGCTCAATTAGACTTCCTGAGACAACAACAATAGTTCATGTGAACATTGCAAGAAAGGACTGAGAGAGGGCAAAGCTGCTGCTCCGTGCCAGAGTTGCTGGGATTTGTCCCTGAAAAATGACAAAGGATGACAACCCAGAGTCTTTTCCCAAACTATTTGAGAGGGCCACCATGGTAGCTTGATGGAATTGCAATTTGTGGGCCCTGAGAACTAGACCCTTGTTAATTGGAGAGGCTCGGGCCACTGATCAAACACTACCTGAGAAGAGGCCCCAGAAGTAAAGAAGGCTATCTTAAACCATCTCAAAATATCTAAGGAGACATACAAGCAAAGATTCTGAGAAAGAATAATAGATATAGCACAGTAACCCAGACATTGGCATGACAACTGAAATACACTGCACAGAAGTACCTGCAACTAGATATAAGGTTGAAGGAGCTAGGTATGTTCAGCTTGCAGAAAACGTGCTTGAGAGGAGATATGAGAGTAATCTTCACATACTTGAAGTGCTGCCATAATGAAGAGGGAAAACACGTTGCTGCAGGGAGGGGGGCACAGACCACTGGCTTGAAGTTGCAGCAAAGTAGGTTTAGATTGGATATCTGGAAAAACTTCTTCACTGGCAGAACAGTGAGGCAGTGGAATTGACTGCCGAAGGACGTTGTGGACTCTCCATCAGTGGAAGTGTTCAAGAAGAGGTTGGACAGCCACTGGTTCCACTATAGGTATTTCCCATGCTTCTGGACTTTGCTGGTTACCATATAGGGCTGGGAGGGAATTTTGCACTCCCCCTTCCCTTCCTCACCTTGCTGCTACATGTGTTAAGATTTTTTTAAGCCTTCCTCAGAGGCATTGGCTGCAGACAAAGCTGGGGATTTTGACTGAGGTGTGCCAATGCCCCTGCCAGGACTTAAACCTGGAGGTCCCTGGCTAGAGGATCTTGCCCCTGCACTCAGGGTCAGATCAATCTTCATATTCAGGAACTGGAAAGAATTGTACCTCATAGTCAGATTGGTATGCATTGTGGGGGTTTTTGCCTTCCCTGTAGTGGGGGGCATGGCCCTCTATCCAGGATCACTTGAGCATATATGGACAACATTTCATGGAAGCAGGACATTGGCTGGTGTGGTTCCCCTGCTTTACTTGTGGCAGGTTAGAGTGCTAGGTCTGTGTTGTGTCAGGGTTGGTGGTAGTCTTATGCAGAGTTTAGATTATGGTTTGTATGGGATGATTTGCCTAGGGATGATCCTGCCTTAGGCAGGGGGTTGGACTAGATGACCTCTGGAGGTCCCTTACAGTTCTACATCTCCATAACTCCAAAAGCTACTGCTGTCACTGATACACAACCAGGGCTGAAGCCACCATGTGCTCCGTGCTCCAAGTCAGAGTCAGAGCCAAGGGGGCACACACCCAGGGGGTAGGTGGCTGGGGAAGGGGGCAGACACCAGTTGGAGTATGCAAGGGGCAGGCTGCCCGCTCCCCCCCCCATTTCATTCCCCTCTGCTTGTCCCCCTAGTGCTGGTTTCCTTGCAACAGCAGTGGGGGGAAGGGAAGAATTTAAGACAACCCTCCAATATAATTAGATTCTATGCATAGAAAATTATAACTGATTTATAATTTCCCATGTATAGAATCTAATTATTGCGGGTCGCCTTAAATTCAAAGTCATCTTGGATTTGGCTACATCTGGTAGCATAGAACTTGCATGGGTAGTAATTTCATACTTGAATATAAAAAACACAGTACTAAGATTGTACTACCAACCACCTAAAGAGGAGAGTGAAGGTAGTTATGAAATGCTGAGGGAAATTAGAGAAGCTGTAAAAGTAGGACAGGCAATAATAGTTGGAGGCTTCAACTACTCTCACATTAACTAGATAAACATCTCATGAGGGTGAGATTTGGAGATAAAATTTCTGGATATAATAAATTACTGCTTTCTAGAATAACTTGTCTTGCAAAGCACAAGAGGAGAAGCAACTTTGTACCTAATCCTGAGTAGTACACAAGACCTGGCTCAAGAAGTATCTAGGTAAGCCACTCCATAATAGTGATCACAACATAATCAAATTCAATACCCTAGTGGAAGGAGTAAGCCAAAAACAACCCCACTATGCTAATATATAGCTTTAGTCAAAGGCAGATCCAGGACTTCAAAACAGGTGGTGCAGAAGCAACAACCAGCACTGAAGATGTGGCTGGACTTCTGCTCTCAGCTTCTCCTCACCCGCACAAAGGAGGGCAGACCACACTGTGGAAGCAGTAGCCAGGGACTTTTATTAAGTCCCCAAATCAGGTAAGAATTCCCCGCCCCCACCCCCACCCCCTTTCCCCTCCATGCTCAGCAGCACGTTTCCCGTGCTCTCATCCCCTACTTAAGTCTCAGGGTGCAGGAAGCGGACACCAAATTGCCATTGCCCTGGCCACTCCTACCATGCTCCAGCCAGAAGCAGGAGCAGAAGGAGCCAGGATCTTCAGGGGAAAGCAAAAGAGGTGCTTGGATGTTCCTTCCCTGCACTTGGTCCCGGGCTGGCAGGGGACACCCAGAAAGACCAGGCTGGAAGGGAAACCTGCCCACCACAGCTGTTGCTGCTCTTCCTGATGCACATGCAGCCTGCCTTGAGTAGAGCAGAAGCAGCTCTGGAGTTCCCCCACCTCCTGGTCAGCCAAGGACAGTGGCAATGGTGCTTAGGGGATGGGGAAAATAGGAGGGGAGGGAATGGGAGATGCCACTGAGCACAGAGGAGGGAGGGGGTGCCAAGAGAGGTGGATTCTTACCTGTTTCAAAGACATTAAAAAAGTTCCCGGCTGCTGTTCCCACAGCATAACCTAAAAAGGTGTATGACCATGACACTGCTCCCTCTCTGCCTCTGCCCTTGCCTGTTGGTGGTACCTTACCCAGCAAAACAGGAGCTCGGACTAAGGGTAGAACTGAAAGATAACAGGTCAGACTAGGAAGACAGCTGATATGCAGACAACAAAAATGAGCAAAACAGTTAGTACAACTCCATGAGGTATTCACAACAGAGCCAGACTTAACAAATTACATGGTACACAAGATTGAAGCTCCTCCCAGAAAGGTGGCTCTGCACTTCCAATCACTCAGCTCCAGCACCAACAAATGCAGCTGGCTGTGTGGGAAGCAGCATGTTACCTGAGACTGAGGGTAGCAATGGCACCACCTCTTGGTTAATACATTTCACATCTAAATGAATAAATTCCTAAACTGTCCTTGCACACACAAACAACTGTGAACATGTGTGCACACTGAGGCAGATGCAGACATGTGTACATGGTAAGGACACCCAAACCTGGACATGCACAATATACAATTCACATCTTCCCATTTATGGCCTCTGCATAGACCATAACCAGGCTCTTGCTGCTTGTTCTGGTCTATGTACAAATGGGGCTTCAATACTGTGGGTTCATGGAGTCTTGGAACATTTCATGGTTATTGTGGCACATCCCCTTGCCAGCTCCTTACTCAGACAGTATTTAGGAGGCAGCACAGAGCAAAATCTGCATTTATTAAGATCTCTCTCACCCCACCCTCAATTTATTCTCTATCTGGAGAGGGATCTTGGTCTGTGAATTAGGATACTTATGTAATCCAGACACCCACTATGTTCCCTCAGTCTCTCTCATAAGAAACTCCAATGAAGCTTGTGCCTAGCTGGAGTCTTTCAGTCCAGTAAAGGAGACATACTGCCTATCAGATTCACACACTGACATTCCCCATACCAAAAACTCCCCATATTTTTATGACTTATTTTTTAATGAACCAAAATCTGGGTCCCTCCCTCACCCATAGCTCTAAATGAAGGACATTCAGAGTCTGGCTAGGGGTCAAATTAGCCTTTTCAGACAGTATCCCAGTCAGAAAAGGGGGACATGCTAACTTGCTCATGCTGAATATCACCCCAGAGCCCAGGTGCTCCCTCAGACCAGCCTGACCAGCTGCACTGGGAGGTGCACAGAGGAAGGGGGAAACTCTCATAGCCCCCAGCTGCTCTAATGCCCACATTGCTGGGGGTGGGGGAAACAGCAGGAGGATCAGCCTGGTAAGAATAAGCAGACTGTGGGACAGCAGACGGCTGTGGGTGAGGTGAGGGGTCCTACTGTGTTCCTCAGGAAGGAAGCCCATTCCCTGGTATCCTACCTCTGCCTGGGTAATCTCATCAACCTCACTCAACCCCATTGGCCCTTGCTTGTAAAACATGGGTGAGGTTGAGGAGCATGTGGGGCCAAAGGGTTTTTGAAGGTAGGAGGAGATGGGAAGGGTTTAAGAAGCAGAGATGGTAAAGTTGGGAGGCAATGGGAGCAACTTTATGTTGCAGGAGATTACAGGGGGAGAAGGAAGCACAAAGCCTCCCTGTTTCTGTAGCTCCTAGCAGTGGGGCTATAGCCCTGCTTTTAAGATAGCTGGAGCTGACATCCCCCAGCAATGCTGTTGGAAAACAGGTTAGTTATTTTTGTTACTTGACATGATCAGCTAAATCTGATTGTGGGAATGCTGAACAAGTGCCCTTCTTCAGGTCTTTGCGCCTGAAAGCTTACCTATCCTACCTATACAGTTGGACACACAAATGACAGCACAAAAAAACCCTTTCCCTCTCATACATTCCCTGGACCACCACGGCCACAACAATGTTTCTCTTTCTCCCTTGCTTTCCATTCATTTTGCTGAAAGCTGGGGAGAGAACAGGAAGAGACAAATTTGAAGAGGGTTGGGAATTGGATGCTTTGCTGTGGTTAAAGGCTGTAATTCAGGGATCCCTGATCTGATTCACTTCAACTTTTGTGCAAAGGTCTTACTGTGGCCCTGAACTAAACCTGCCAATTTGGAGGCCAATAGGACTTTATGTGGAGGGGAATCAAACCTATAATGAAAACCTAGTTTCAACCTAAACTATGGAGCAAATGCTGTCACTCCACAGGGTTTAATTTAAAGTGATAGTCTGCAAAGCCATGGGTAGAATCTGAAAAGCAGGATTTCAGTGTTCTTTCTCCAAGTTACTGTAAGCTAAAAAAGAAATAGTGGGATTTTGAGACCAGGTGATGTTCAGGGTTAATGTAGGACAGTAATAGCCTGGAGCTACCTGTGGACAGGCAGTGCTTTGCAGACAGATGGATAAAGAGCAGCTGATTCCATTGTTTAATGTTTGCATTTAATTCAGCTTTGTCACACCAGCAAATATTAGAACAAGTGGCATTTCAATGACATTTGGCATTATCGGTTATTGGTTTCCGTTGAGCTCCTTGAATTAAGAAATGTTTGTAGACACGCTTTACAGAAGTTACTCATTTCATGCAATAACCCTTTGTCCTTCTGCTCAAGGATCTCACTGTGCTCTGCAACCAACAGTTAAGCTTCATAACCCACCTATGAAGTAGGTATTGTTTTCACTGCCCAGACAGAGAAACTGAGGCACAGAGAGGGAAAATGACTTACTCTAGGTAACACAAGGAATCAGGGGCATAGCCAGGAAAAGAACCCAGGCATCCTGACTTCTGGACTCCCTTTTTCCTTCCCATAAAGGTTTCATAGTTTCATAGTTTCTAGGGTCGGAAGGGACCTGAGCAGATCATCTAGTCCGACCCCCTGCCATGGCAGGAAGAGCACTGGGGTCAAATGACCCCAGTAAGGTGGTCGTCCAACCTCCTCTTAAAATCCCCCAGGGTGGGAGCCTGCACCACCTCACTTGGAAGCTGGTTCCAGA
Source organism: Gavialis gangeticus (assembly GCF_001723915.1). Lineage (NCBI taxonomy): Eukaryota > Metazoa > Chordata > Crocodylia > Gavialidae > Gavialis > Gavialis gangeticus. Next base: position 3,552,545 of record NW_017728964.1, read on the forward strand.
CCCTAGCCGCCCTGACCGTGAAGTAGCGCCTCCTGATGTCCAACTTAAACCTTCCCTCCGCCAGCTTGTGACCATTGTTCCTGGTCACTCCTTGCGG
>NW_017728964.1:3552815-3555416 GCF_001723915.1 Gavialis gangeticus
GTTGGCCTTCCTAACCGCCTCCCCACATTGCCGACTCATGTTCATCTTGGAGTCAATAATGACTCCCAGATCCTTTTCCACCTCCGTGCTGACAAGAGGGGAGTTTCCCAGCCTGTATGTATGGTGTCGATTGTTCCTCCCCAGGTTGTATCTAGGTTTCTTGGGCTGAACTTTGCAGTGGGAGGAATGGAAATTGCCAAAGTGTCAAACAAAAATGGATGGTAAAGCTGGAAACACTGAGTGCAGAGATAATCTTGTGCTGCAAGTGCTGGGATAAGCTGGACAGACAACCTTCCATGGCCCAGCTGCAGTGTTTCATATAGGCAGATATGAGTTCAAACATATCCATACATGTCACCATCCCTCAAGAGTTTTGTTATTGCTTGGGCTATGGCATAGATATAAAGTAGAAGAGGCAGTTGCCCCATGGCTGACATTTGCTAGGGGTAACCAACCAGCAGAGGCATAACAAAGCAGCTGGGTGCCCAGAACAGTGGTAATGCAGGGGGACAGCAGTGACTTCCAGCTGCTGGTGCTGCTGGCATGGCTATGCAGCTGTGACAGCATCTATTTTTCTGTCCCCTCACACCCTTAAGTCAATGCCCAGGGCTCCAGCTTCAGTCATCCCACCTTAGCTACACTATTGCCAACAGGGCATGCCCCCACATAGCAGGCAGAGTTGCCAGCCCAAGACTTTTTTTTGCCAACCTGCAAACTGTTTACTGATAACCAAACTTTTTACTGGCGTGCATTTTTACTGACATACATTATATGTAATGCAAATGTAATCCTTCTGCAATACCCTGGACAGAAGTATCAGGGGCCAGGCTTAAATTTAGCAGTTTAACACCAGCTGTTTAAATCCGGCTTCAGCCTTCATCCAAAAACCTAGGAAAATACATTTTAACTGGGTATTCTAAAGTGAACAGCCTTCCCCCACTTGGAAGCAACGTTCAACTAAAACAGGGTTGATTAAAGGGGAAAAAGGGATAAACATATAACCTTAGGGAAGACCATAACCATTAAACATTAAGTGACCTCAAGCAGTTAACAGTCTCACCCACTAGCAAACGAACTGTGTCTGCCACTTTCCTGTCCTGTCCAGTGCCTCAGACTGCCTAGGGCAGGGGCGGGCAATTATTTTGGGTGGAGGGCTGCTTACTGAGTTTTGACAAGCCATCAAGGGCCGCATGACAAGCAGCCAGGGGCAGATAAATATTAATTTTCTAAAATTTTTAGGGGCCCCATGGGCTGGACAGAATGGCCTGGCGGGCTGCATCTGGCCCACAAGCCGCATTTTGCCCACCCCTGGCCTAGGGCCATGCAGACCTGCTTGCCATTGAGGTTACCTGTTGCTACAGGTGGACAATGGCCGATAGGACTTAGTGGCAGCATGTGGGTGTGGGGAGGGTGGGGGGACAGGTAGGAGTGGGTTATGGACACTCCCGTAGGTCACAAAACCCTAATGGAAAGCTCCCTGCAGGGTGCTGAGTTGTGCTCACTCTCAGACACAAGGTGGCAATGCTTTTGCTCTGTCTATCAACATCTGCATCCAGCCTCATTCCAGGAACAGATCTTCAATCAAGCTCACAGTTTCCTGGGTTTGTTTGGGTTTTTTTGTTTAGTTTTTTTTACAGACAGTTCAACTTTTGTGAGAGACTTTATGGATAAGCATTTTTAGCCTTTTTTTTTTTTTGAACAGTTGGCAACCCTGTTAGCAGGACACTTCCCCTGCACTGAGTCCTTTGGGTAAGGTGCTGATCCACACAGCACACATCTGCCTCATGAAGGATTTCCCCCACCTCTTTGGAAATCTAATAAGACCTACAAAGTGGGATGAGGGAGTAGTGCAGTGCTACGCAGTATATCCTTTCATGATGTACTGGCTCAGTAAACATGCACAGGTCTTCTGACTCTGAAGGGTCTTATTCACAGAGAAGCTACAGAACCTGCTCTGAATGCTAACGGACACAGTGCTCGTTTAGCTCACATGGCAAAGGATCCAGTGATTTGAGCCCTAAAACCAGTGCAAAGGTTCTCCTTCCTGCTTCCCCACACAGTGCAAATTATACATAGGGACCTACTTAAGTCGTGGTAAAACTAAACAATTTTCACAGGTTGGCAGCAGCATAAAGAGCAAATTTCATGGACATTTTCCAGATGTGTTCTGCCAGCCCTGCCCCTCAGCATTGACTGGTGGAGAGGCCCTGGTGGGGGAGGAGGGACAAGGGGGCAGCTGCCATCTTGTCTGCTGCCCTTAGAGTTGCCTTATCACCTGGCACCTTCCCCTCCCTGAGTGGGCTGCAAGGCTGGGCCGTAGCAGCGAGGATTGCTAGCTCCCACTGGGGAGCTAGCATTTTTTTTTTAGTTGATCTCATGGACAATCCCAGATTTCACAGTTTCTGCAAAACTGTGAATTGAGTAGATCCCTAGCTATATGATAACAGAAACCCATTGCTCTGTCATGAATAGCCCCAAATGAAGCAGCTCCTTAGCTTTTAAGTTTTCTTAAAGCCTTAAAGTATCTCCACGGTTTATCTTCATTACCCAGAAAGCTAAATCTGGCGAGTGAGACGGTAGGAAATAAACCCTGCCACAACA
>NW_017728964.1:3560416-3577390 GCF_001723915.1 Gavialis gangeticus
TAAAGCCTTAAAGTATCTCCACGGTTTATCTTCATTACCCAGAAAGCTAAATCTGGCGAGTGAGACGGTAGGAAATAAAACCTGCCACAACAAGGGTACCAAATTCCTTTAGACATCCCTTGATGGACACTGAAATGAAGAATTCATATCACACTAGCACCGAGGGCTCCCACTTGGGGACCAGGCCCCCACCACACTACACATTGCAGAAACACAGAACTGAAAACAGCCCCTCCCCTAAGGAGCTTGTAGTTAACCTAATACTTTTTACTTTTCATCCAAAGATTGAGAAGCTATTTCTAAACCTTTACTGAGTCTCTCAATGCTCCCCTGAGGTATATGGGGTCTATGGCCTCCATTTTGCAGTGATAGAAGAGCCCTGCTTAGCTATTCAGAGGCTAAGCGAGGATCAGAACTTCACCATCTGACTTCATTTGTCTGCTCCAGCCACTAGATGTGCCTCCTTCCTGCTACTGTTTTGACAGATGTCTCACTGATTTATGCAGTGCATCAGAGCCTGAATTTTTCACCATGGCAGAAACATCCAATCCATTTTTGTGTGTCATGTCAGAGTCTCTTCCAGGCCCTGTCCCTATAAACTTCTGCTTCAGAGCTCTGTTTAGTTATCAGAGATGTGTCAATTTTGCTCATTATCAATGATGTGCAGTGACAGATTTATTACATGCTCAATAATGCATCTTTCCTATGATGTACAAGCAGTGGAAGAAATGGCAGGAGCTCATGAGTGATAGCTATGACAGACAATAAGAAACGGTTATAAGAGTCACATGTCAAGGATAGTTTTTGCTTCCTGATCATTGAGACAGCAGATCCCTTATATGTTACTTGCCTTAGTCCCCGAGGAGCAATGTCTGTTTGGGAGGAGAAAAAGAATGAAGACGCACCAATATGTGACTGGAATTTTCTCCATGAACTATGCTCACAACCTTGTACCTATAATGATGACCTTTTATCAGCTAAGATTAGTGAAGAACTCGGAGTTCCTGCAGCAGGAATTCCTGCAGAAGTGCAAAGTGTTTTGGTATTCTTGTGTGTCCACTTCACAGTTACTGTTATACTGATAGGCAACTATTTGGCATTTTTATTTCAAAGCCATGGAACTGGAAGTGAATAGTTATATGTGAAGTATAATCTATTCAACCAGTTCTACTCCCCTGTTCACAAATCACCTGCTGTGTTTTTCTCAAATTCAGCACTTATTTAAACTAATTTGTTGGACGTTCTTTCGTCTTTGGCAATCCGTTGCAGTTGAGGATCATAGTTTTCCATGTAAGTCTTATGTGTGGGTCCAAAGACAGCTGACAAGGCTGATCTGGGATTGACAGATTCTACTGCAACTCAGGCACATGTTTCTGTGTGACGTGGGTGGCTCTGGATTCTTGATTCAATCCACAACACACTGTTTCTGCTGCTCACTCTTTTCCATCTCCTATTGTCATTGTAACAGTGCAGGGTCCTAGGGGTGGCCGTGATCTCCCCTAGAGCCCCCTACCGTGCCAAGGTGGTGTTAAAGCACCCTCACATCTCGCCTGCCATGTCTTTGATGTCGACTATGTATAAGGGAAGCTGCCTTCTGTCCCTTCTGACACGGTGTTCTGATGTATCTTGGTCTCAGTTCTATTTTGGGTGACTCGGTGCACCCCAGCCTTATGGGCTATGCATGGCTCCAATCACCCCTGTACCACGCCCCAAGCCTAGGAGATGTACCGGACATCGTTTTGTCAATTTCACTCTCTGCACACCACTGGCACTCTCTGGCTCATCACGCAGCCTGCGCCCCACTGGCGCTCTCTGGCTCATCCCCTTTTTCTCTGGGGCTTCTCAGGCTGCCCCCTCTCTGGGGCTACCGCCACCTTGGGGCTCAGGTGGCTGTAGCTGTGCCTGGCCCCAGATCTCCTCCTTGGGGTCTTGAACCCCCTCCAGGGCTCAGGCGGCCTCAGCCTTACCTGGCCTCCAATTCTTTGCTCCCCTTTTTGGGGCTGGGGTCAGTGCACCCCCGAATGCTGTGCCCTCTCTGGCACCGGGGTCCCCACACTACTGTGGAGCCCCTATGAGGCCTCCTCCAACCCCTAATAGCCTCATCCAGTCTTCCAGTGTTACCACAACAACAAAACAAGCTCCTGGGCTATAATATAAAACTAAACCGCTCAGCTAACCTCCTTTTGAGTCGCCCTCCGCGGGTGCTCCATCCTTCAATCGTACAAGCAACTGTTTGCATTCAGGCCTTTCTCTTTTGCTTAGTCAGACAGTACTCCTTCTCTCTGGCTGCCCGCTGAGAGAGAGCACTCACAGTCTCCAGTCTGGGTCTTATAGTGGTCAGCCCTGCCCCTTCCGGTCAGCTGACTCACCAGGTGTGGGCCCTTAGCGCCTCCTGGTTGCCCCTAGAAACCAGCCCATACTGCTGCTTTTCAAGTAGCAGGCACCTTAGTGCCCTGCTACAGTCATCATAAGGTTTCAAAGTGCTGATATCTTTGCATTAGACTCTGCCTCTGTGGGGGTGGTCCTGGGCAATAGTCTCCCATGAGCTAATGTCAATGCTTATTTTTTCCAAGTTGGTCTTGAGGACATCCTTGAAGCACTTTCTCTGCCCTCCTCTTGAGTGTATGCCTCAACTGAGTTGGGAGAATAAAACTTGCTTCGGGAGTCTGGAATCAGACATCCAGATGATATGGCCAGCCCAACAAAGTTCAAGTTGGATGATCATCATTTTGATGCTTGTAAGAGGATGCTAATCTTGGTGCATCCATCTTCCCACTGGATTCAAAGGATCTGCTGCAGGCAGCACTGATGGTACTTCTCCAGCTGAGTTGTCTCCTGTAGGTTGTTCATGTCTCAGCTCTGTACAATAGGGTGGGGCTCACAACCATGATCTTAGTTTCAGATCTGATGTCATGATCTTTGAACACACTTTTCCTCATGCTCCAAAGGCTGCACTTGCACATTTGAGGCGATGTTGGATTTCTTCGTCAATGTCGGCCTTGTGCAAGAGATGGAAGTATTCAATGTTCTCCAGAGTCTCCCTGTGAATCTGAATGCCTGGAACTGGGGACTGCTCATTAAAACCTTGTTGATGGAAGATCTTTGTTTTCTGAATATTAGGCATTGGTCTCATTTTCTTGTAAGCCTCAGTAAAGACATTGACAATTGCCTGAAGGTCTACTTCTGAGTGAGCAGAGCATCATCAGCGTACTGAAGCTCATTGACTGAGGATGCCCACTGAAATTCATCACCGTTCTTTGCCTGCTCTGTGATGATATGCAAGCGGTAGTTCTCAGTAATGGATCAATCACAGATCCCTTTGAGGCTAAGATGGGAGGTAAGCAAAGCTGTATCATTGCTCCAACACTCTTTTCAATATTTCTTATTGTGATGCTATATCTGACCACCAACAAGCTACCAGTTGGAGTGGAGCTTAAACTACCAGAAGCATAAGTCCCAGAAAGATAAGCCCAGGAGAAGGGGCTTCTCATATAGCCCCAAAAGCTAAGTGGTTAGGGTACTTGCCCAGAAAGCCACAGGCCTGAATTCTAGGACTCCCTACCCAGAATGAGATGGGAATGAAAGTAGTAGCCAAGCAGAGCCTGACCAAACCCTAATTCTCCTCCTTCTCATGACAAGGTATTTAGCAGAACTTGCAGATTTGTTGCAATCTGATGACCTGCACCACTCCAGCCCCACCAACGCCCACTGAAAATAGTGAATACTTTTTCTTTGATTTGGATGGGATCTAGGCTCACAAAGCAGCTCTGTTATAAGCCTTGAACTCATGATCTGTGGGCTATTAAACACACACATTAGTGCCTGAATCAACCCAACCTCCAACAGTACCCACCAAAAAATAGTGAATACTCTTCCATTGGCTTGGATAGGAGCTGGGCCATACCTTTGTTGCTGTTCTGGAAAGGTGGAGAGTCCTGATCATGGTGAGTTGTCATCTACAGACTGGCATTGTGTTGGCTGTGAGAACTGCTTTATCGTTTCCTTGTCTTTTACTGGGGAAACTGCAATCGTAATTTGTAAATTAAGAAAGCATTTTGTGTGGGTGCCTAGAACCTCTATCCAGTCTTTTGAGGTTTCACTAATACACTCACTCCTGATTCATAACTCCAGTGAGCTGTGATGAACCGTTCTAGCGGGAGAAAAAACTGCTGTGCCTGACAGTGCCTGAGTAACGACTTCCTCCCTGAGAGGAGGCAGAAATCATCACCTATGCTTATTTTAACAAAACCTATCAAGCTGCAAACGCACATTCATTATGTGTTGCTCACAACTGCTACCACATCCACTTTGGGCTCTGACCTAGGACTTACTTATAAGCTAAGCAGGATTGATTTGAGTAAGTTCCTGCAGGTGCAGCAAATCCATCAGGCCACTTGGACCAGATGAGTAGCTTGAAGCTGGTCCGTGGGCCAGGGGTGCAGCATGTACCTGGCCCACAGGCTGGATTGGGCCTGCAGTCTGGTCCTATGCGCTGGATCTGGTCTGGCATGGGCACCCCAAGCAGTGCACACCAGACTGGCCCTGGATGCCACGTGTGGTGTACATGCAAGACTTGGCTCAGTGTGTTGTGTGTGGCTTTGCTGTAACAAGCAGTCAAGTATGCATGTGGGCCAGCGTATACGGGATGGAATCAGAAATGTCTGGCTGTGCTTGAAGCCAGGAGTGTCAAAGATACGGCCTGCAAAGCTCCATCATCTGGGCTGGGGAGCTGCCTGCAGGTCTCAGACCAGCACCATGTGCTACACACAGCATGCACCACAGACCTCATGTGCTGCATCCTGCATGCAGCCCGTGAGGCTGACGTGCATGTTGTGCGGCATCCACACTAGACCAGCCCTGTGTCCTGGATTCAGCATGCAGGGCTGGTCTGAGCCCATGGACTGGCCCCAGGCTACTCATCCAGCTGGCTCCATATTACACGTCCTGCTGCAGAGCCTGAGGTGTTTGACACCCCAGCTTTAAGCCACCTGCTGTTAATTTTTAAAGGAAATCCTTCTTTAGCGCAGTTGCTAGGGCCCTGTTCAGTGGTTGCTAGGGGCTGGCTGCTGGGAGGTTCCATGCCTCTGGTGTTCAGGCACCCAGGAGCCCTGCGCATGGACAGATTTTTTTTTGCACTGCAGTGTGCATGCACCCAGCCTGCAAAGTGCTTTGATGTCTTGTTCTTCCACAAGGAATGTGGTGTCGAAATGTAAGAACTAGCATTGCAACGTTTCAGCTCAGCCTACCATTAATTGGCTGCGCTTTCACCAAGCATGCTTTACTACAGTGCCTGATAATCGGCCACGTAATGAAAACAATAGCACAAATGACTAGAACACATATACTGTCACTCATTGATATTATATTTTTTTAAACACAGCCTTGAAGCTGCCATAAAAATCTGCATTTATTTAAATCTCGCTTCTGTAGCCAGAATAAAATGATGAGGCTGGTTATTTTACAGCTGCTCCTATAAACTGAGACTTGAGCTTAATGCAGATTTCATTAGGTAAAGACACAGGTGCAATGACTAGTAAGGACTCAAGGGAGAGGCTGATTGGAGAAAGCAGATCATATGGCATGGTTGCCTGGGCTAGTTGGGGCCAGACTGAACAATCCAAGTGCCTTTCAGGTCTATATGTATATGTCTTTCATTAAGGGAGAAAACTCAGATTGGGTGCGATTAGGGTTCTGCAAACATCTGCTTCACCAAAGGTGTGCTCAGCATTGTAGGCCAGTCATTAAAATAACCATTCCTAAGGCATAACAATGCAACTGGGTGCACAGGACGGCTGTGACAACAGCAAATTCTGGCTGCTGCAGTGCCACTGGTGTGGTTTGCATGGCTGCAGTGGCAGCAGGCTTTTTTTGTGCTCCCTCCCACCCCCCCCAGTCAGTGCCTAGGGTCGGTCTACTGGGCACCCTGCCCTAATTAAGTTACTGAGCCACTCTATCATTCCCAGTACATAATTTCATTTGCATAAACTCTCCCAGACTTGTAAGGTGGTATTTCTATTTACAATAGTGTCCAGTCATTGCTATGCTGTTTTAAAAAAATAAGTCATTTCAGCTTTTAAGCAGCTTCACAAAACAATTATAAAGCCCTTCCACTCCTGCTGCTTGGTTCAGCCCTCAGGTCCATCTGTGTTTCTGCCCAGGAAATGAATCAGTTGGTTAATATTTTGCTAAGGAGTGAAAGGAACAACAGAGAAAATGGCAAGGCTGGAAAACCAGAAACAGCAGAAAACTGGTATGGGGGCCTGCTTCTGAGAGGTCACAAGCACCTGTAACTATCATTGTCATCTACCCAGATCATGAATCTTCAGCATTGCTGATAACTCGGCCCACACTGAAAATCACCACGGCCCATGGTTCCAAACACATGCACCTGAAATCCGCCTGCTGAATGTGTGCACTGTACATGCAGACCTCACATTCGAGCTTCCAACATGTCTTTATTCAATCAACTACTTATAGACACCCAGGCTGGCTGGACTGCATGACAACATCATTTAACTACCTGTCTTTCAAAACCTGACTGGGTGTAATTCTCATTCTCTCATCTTATATTATGCTCTCTCGGTTCAGACTTGCCGGCTGATTTCCACAAGCTCCTGTAGTTCTCCTAGTCTTCTAGAACATAAACCAATATGACCAAGGAAGTCAATGAGCCTCCCTGAGCAGAGCACCCTCAGGGTACATACCACGAACTCCTTCTTCTCGTCTGTGTGCCTGTGAGCCCCTCCCAGGAGTCACGTTTCTGTGAGAAAATATACCAATCGGCTCACAGTTCAAAATGACAACTCACATGGGTTGGGCAATGCACAAAGAGGGACTTCAAAAGCAAAAATACAATCAACAAGCATGACAGATGAAAAAAGGTCTAAATAGGAAAACTGTTGCCTGGAGGTGCTGCCAGAGTATAGAGCAGCAGAAAATAATAGTCCCCTGCAAACAGGCAAGCCCAGGTCACATGAGAATCCTTTAGCTCATAAGATAATTTCTCTGTGAAGATGTGATCCACATTCTGGGAGCATTTAAGAAGAAGCCCCAGTCCTAGCTACTCCATCGCAGATATACCTTTCCTTGTGCTTGCTGGTCTTCTGAATACACTGAAGAGTCCAGGCACAACCTTGAAAAAAAATGAATCAAGGTTGGAATGACAATTCAGAGCATCACTACAGAGTTATGTTAAAAAATATTCTCACACTTTAGTTTTCCTCCATTGTAATTGAAGATGGTACCCACAAGAAAGTGGCTCTGTGATACTTCCATCAGTCATTGGTATCACAGTCCAACTGTGCTGAAAAATGAAAAGCCACTGGAGACATTTTACCACTCAACCACTCCATGCTCAGATGCTTCAATGCTGGCACTGTTCTGACTGTACAGCAGCTGTTTTTACCCGGATGCCTCAGCCTCTCCGACACACCCGGAAGTAACATATATGTGCACTCAGAAGCAAGTTATTGACAAGGACAATGACTGCTGGGGAGTCATGGCTGCACTGGGGCAGATGTTGTAGAGACCACATCTTAATAGCTTTTCTTTGGGACATTTCTTCCTTCACTCACAATTGCAGTCCACAGCAGGAAGACAGAATAGTCAAGATGTCCTGCTAGGGCTCCAGAGCTATACATTCATGCCCTGCTCTACACTCAAACTAAAGGTTTTCCCCTGTTAGCCCAGCTCTAACACAGGAAAAAAAATAGCTAGGACAATGGGAGGCACTGGCTTAACCCTTCAATGACTCGTTACTTTTTGCTCTGCAGCGTATACAGTGGTGTTTGCGTGTGAAACAGGAAACTCAGAAAGGGGAGGGAAGAGCAGCTCTGGTTAGATCTATAAATGAAACTTCCCAACACAGTGCTTTAGTCTGCCTCAGTTGTGCCCTACAATAATCCCTTCATATCCTAGCCCATGGTCCTGACACAAGTCTGCTAATAAACCTTGGTCTTGCCCTTTACCAACCTCCACTGTTGTAGTCCCAGCCACTCCTATTGTTTCTCAGCTCTACTCTCCTGACCTGTCGCATTCCTCTTTGTGCCCATTCTAGGACCCACAAAGCATTGATACTGTATGACATCAAGCCTGCACATCCCATCTGCCCTGCACCAAAGTCCTTCTGTGCTCCATGCTAGTCTAGTCATTCACAAGCAAAACTACAACAAACTAGTGAGATGGAAAGTTGGCAATGGATCAACATTCACATCGCGCCAACCGTCAGTACCTGGTCCACACCAAGGAAACTAATGATGTTCGTACCCAACTGGATTCTGAGAGCTTTTTGAGGAATCCCAGTGTTACTGCCACTGATCACCCAGTGAGATGGAAGAGGGAAAACGCGAAACAATCAAGCTATTCGTGTACAAGTTCCGAGGCAATATTAGAGACAGGGAGGCGAACAGCTTAAAAAATCCTGAATACACTTTGGAAATATGTGTCTAGTTTCTGCAAAAGAGAAGCATTCCTTCCTGTTGCCGGCATCCAAAGGACTCTTTTCCCTAACTCATCATTCCTTTTTTAAAAGGCTAATTTTATCTCTTGCAATGTAATAATCAAGAGGTCACCAGGGAATTCTGACCCTACTTTCTCTGCTTTTATTTCTGTTTCCCAGGTCAATCGTTTTTTGTCTTTTTTTTTAAATGGTAACATTTATTTCAGGAGAAAGGTGCACATATGAAAATCACTGGATGCATCTACACAAGACGCTGACTTCACAGTAGCCTGATAGTGTCATGTGGCAAAAACCATACCAAGACCCTACTGCTGAATAACATTAGGCTAGTGTCACTTAATGCATTCACCAGTGCTACTACACAGTAACTCCAGTTACTGTGCATTTGTTTGGTACTTGCTTGTACAAGTACTAAATAAATGCGCAAATAACCATTGCGCAGTAGCATCTTGTGTAGATACACCCATTAGGATTTAAACTCCTCAGGACCAGATTCTTTTAGGATTTCAATGGGATTTAGGAACCAATTACCTTTGAGGCTCCAGCCCAAAATTACTTCTGAAAATGGCTGCTTTTGAAAATCTTACCCCTGGTGTGCAAGCCAGGAAGGCAGAAATTCCTGGGAAAAAAGTCTCTCTGCTCTGATCACCTGTGGAAAGACAGAAGTCTCAGACAGGTATTTTTTTTTTCAGTCCCATTTAGCCTCTGGTTAGGAGTGCAGAATTTAAGGTTGTTTGAATGTCACCTCCAGGCAGTACTTTGTTTTGCTGGGCTAAGGGGTGCTGTGTGTGTGCAAAAATGAAGTCTGCAGCCATATGCCATTTTTCTGGTGGTTGTCATAAGGTATGCAATATATTGAATATGCTCATTAGAATCCAAGATAACTTCTGTTTCACTGAACCTACTGATGGCACCTAATGCATAGCTTTACTTTACTTTCCAAATATATTCAGTGCTGGCCAGTATGGCAGGGGTCGTATCCACACTTCTGGCTCTTATCCACACTTCCGACTTATTTCAGAGTGCTCTTGGACAAATACAGGAGTTGTGGTTGAGTTGGGCATTACTTTCTTTTTAGTTAATGTAACTGCATTAAGCAATATGTAGACTGATCCAGTGATCTGAAGCTACTGATTTCCTTTTTTTCCCTATATCAGGGCTGTCAAACACATCCAGCCCTGCAGGCCAGATGAGTGGTGGGGGGCTGGTCTGTGGGATGGATCGGAACCACATGGCAGATCTACTGCGTGTCCTAGAGCAGCTGGAGTAGACACCGTGCATGCCATGATTCTGCTCCAGTGCCATATGGTGGCTGTTCTGGGACTGTGCTGCACGTGGAAGCATGTGGCAGCCTCTCTAACACTCCAGGGCCACACTGCACACAGCAGTCACTTCACTGCTCTGGGGCTGTGCAGTGTGCAGCCACTACTCTGGGATGTGCCACTAGATCCAGTATGGGACTGATGAGTGCTGGAGTGGGTGCCATGTACAAAGTGGTCCCAAAGTGGCTGGAGTGGGTGCTGTGTGTGACGCAGTCCCAGAATGGCTGGAGCAGGCACTGCATGATGTGTGCAGAGCTATCTGGCATGCTCCGTATGCTGCCTATGAGTCAACTCTGAGCTCTGCAGACAACACCAAGGGTCAGATGACAGGGTAGGCCGGATCCAGTTTGCTGGCTGTGTCTTTCGCACCCTTGTTCTACATAGTGACAGCTATAGCTGGTGTGTTCATGAGGTTTTCAGTTGGTCACACTTTGTGCTTCTAAGGTGCATTATCCATCTCTGCTTCCTTAGTATTTATTAAGCAGAGAAAATACTACTCTTACTACTAGGGCTATTCACCGCTGGTGACACAGAGGAACAGAAATTTTGATCGTAGAGCTCCAGTCTCAACAGCACCTTATTGGTATCTCTGGGAAAGTGTTTACTTTAAAAATTATTCCAATCACTCCTCATGCTGTCCCTTCTGGCTTTCATGAGTGTTAGATATGGTCCAAGGGTTCATAAGTCTGCTCTGAGTTGTTGCTGTTGTTTTTTGGACAATAACTGATTCAGAGAAAATAATGGCCCAGCAAAACAGAGTAGCTGTTATATTGAAGTCTGAATAAGTCGCTTGTGTGGGGGACCTGCTTAGGGACTGGGGAGTTTAGACCTGAATGAGAATACACAGGCCCATGTCATTGTACAGGAGGCTGCTAATGTAATTTCATTCTGTTTCAATGAGGGAAGTTAGTGAATATGTATGAATGCTTAAAAGACTGGAGTTAGAAAATTAAATAATCTGTAAAGTGAGCCTGAGACACTGGAAGAATCAGATGGTCATATGAGAGGAGAGGGAGCTGTCACAGAATTACAGATATAACATACACTTTGCTGAGGTGAAGATGAGCTTTAATAACTCAGGCAAAAGATCAGAGCCTTATTGCAAGCTGTTAAAGGAGGACTGCCCCTTAATGTGCAGCAACAGCCAAAAAAACCAAACCGTTTGGCTCACTAGGAATAGGATGGAAAATAGCACAGTGCTATTATATTAACCAGAGGTTTGCCCTCATCTGGAGCATTGTGGACAGCTTTTGTCACCCTACCACCAAAAGGACATAGCAAAAGCAGAGGAAGTTGAGAGACAGAGGACAAAATTTGTACGGGTCTGGGAAGAACCATATACAGAGCCATAGCCAGGCATTTCGATGTCCAGTACAGGTCATGTGCAGAGTGCCTCCCTATGCACTAACATGTAACATTACTTCTGTTCAATTTGATGCTCCCCGTGCCAGGACTCCTGGTGCAGGTGCACTGCTGGCACTGCCTTGCTATGTAGAATCCATATAGAAAAAGATTGGTACTATTCACCTCAACTAGAAGTTAGATAAGGAGGAAGATGGTAAGAGTTCTTAAAACAATGAGTTGGGGGAAAAAGGATCAGGGCGGCAGTGGGTCCCTGCATGAACTGATATGCCCCAGGCCTCATACTGGAGCTGGCCTAAGGAAAGTGTGGGGCCCAGGGCAAATCAGCTTGTGCAGGGACCCTCCTGGAATCAGGGCAGCAGCAGGTCGCCACGAGCTGATACGCTCTGGGCCCTGTACTGGAGCTAGCCCGAGGAGAGTGCGGGAACCCACCCCTGCCCCAATCCCAGGGCAGGGGTAGGTCCCCGCATGAGCTGATTTGCCCTGGGCCTGCCTGCCGCTGGCAGCACCAGCCTCCTGTGATCTGGGAGGCAGATCAGGGGCCTGTACCCCTGGGAGCAGTCCAGCACAGCTCCTGCAGCCTTCCCGGGGATGCTCATGGGCCCGATCTACCTGCCAGATGACAGGAGGAGGATGCTACCAGCTGGGGCCAGCAGCAGCACTGATCTTCCCGGCACTGTCCCAGGTGGCAGGAGCAGCCTCCTGTGATCCGGCAGGCCGATCAAGGCCCCCCCCAAACCCGCAGGAGGGCTGTGGGAATCTGCCGACTCCTCCCAGGGGTGCAGGGGCCCCGATCTGCCTGCTGGATGACAGAAACAGCAAAACAGTTTTGATGACATGAAAGGAAACAGTGCTTTTGAAATTAAACAAAACTCGAAACAAAACACTCTCCCATTGAAACAGCCGTTGAAGTGGGATGATGCTGTTTTCACAGCCCTAGTCAGCAAGATGGATCTACGGTCTAATCCAACAAACGGCAATGCTTATTTATGTTCCTAATCCTCTCTCCCAGAATTGTAATTTTCACACAGACACAGACCCCAGTCAATTGGCATCTTTCAAGTCTACAGAAAAACTGGTTCAGTCTAGTTCCTAAAAGGTCAGTGAAACAAAGAAATTTGAATAAGCCAGTCAGAATATTTAAATAACCCGCATATAAATATTGGGTGTAAAAGTGTGGGGGGAATGACTCCGGGAAGACCTCAGCAAATTCAAGACAACCTGCTGCCAGCCTGCATGCCACCTTTCTCCTCCCTCCTGGTTCTCCCCCAGCCAGTATAGGTGAGAATTAGGCCTGTGTGAAGTGGCTAGCTGGCAGGGGTCCCTCCCATGGTCCCCTTCCCCAGTCCCCCCTTCCCTGCCCCTAGTACTTGCCAGCTTGGAGTCTGGCTGCAGCTCTCCGCTGCAGCCACCAGGGACTGTCCAAATCATCAAAGCTCTCCAAACCTTTTCCGAAGATTCAGAGAGCTTTGAATCGATTTGGACCTTTAAATTGGTCCCCGATTTGATTTGGATTAGGAGATTTGTCTACTGAATTGGACCGAATCCCCTCCGAATCAAATCACCACCAGAAGATTTGCACAGCCCTAGTGAGAATTTGTATTGTGCTGTTGCAGGTAGTTAGATAGGCAAAGAAATGAGTGCTTATTTTTGTGCTTTGGGGTGTAAAATCAATAAAAGGCTGTGTTATAGAATGGTCTCTTCCCTCCTTATTTGATTTGTATGGTAGTAATACCTTACCTGCTAAAAAGCAATGGAGGAGCATTGGGAGATGTAATTCTACCATCTTGATTTGATGTACAAAAAGGGTAACCACTAAGGAATTTATAACTGTCCCTTAATTTTGTGTCTAAACTTGCAAAAGAGGTCCTACTCATAGACTGGTTGTAGCTTTGTCTCTTGAAAGAACAGTAC
The DNA here is from genome assembly GCF_001723915.1 of Gavialis gangeticus. NCBI lineage: Eukaryota > Metazoa > Chordata > Crocodylia > Gavialidae > Gavialis > Gavialis gangeticus. Next base: position 3,573,473 of record NW_017728964.1, read on the forward strand.
TGGGTTTTTGGTAACACCTTAGAAAAGATAAACTGTCTTGGAACTGATAGGAGGGAGGTAGAAGGTTTACTTATTGCTGGGTTGTTCCATGACTTCCCACCATGCTTTCCCTGCACCTTTCTTGATACCAGATGATATGTGTAAACCAGTCAGCAGGTCCTCTGATCCACTTATGATAGGAAAAGAAATGGTCCCATTAGTAGATATGTGATTATACCATGACAGCAGAGATTGTTCAAGCAGCCAGGCGTACCAAAACTTTTGGCACATGGTAATCAAGTGAGACAACTAGATCAATAAAGTATTACTGGAACAAAATGACGTCCTGACAGGAACCATTTGAACACTGCAAATAAGAGAAGAGAGCTTTGATTTAAACCCAGAGATGCAATAATCATCATGATGCACCACCCAGGGAAAGAGTGTAGCTAATAAGGAGTATGATAGCTAAAGACTTTCACTTCGTATGACTTTGAAAACATTTAGACAGCCAGCAGTAAGCCCGGCATGACTCAAAACAGCAACCAAAGCAGGTCTGTGGTTCTAGTGTAGGGGTGGGCAAAATATGGCCCATGGGCCAGATCCAGCCTGCAGAAGGACTTTGACCACTCCATGGTGGGTCCCTTGGTCCCACCTGGCCCAGGTGCCATCTGGTCCATGGCGCACATCCCACTACCCCCAGGCATACAGCAGCAGTGCTGGGGCATCTCCTTCCAGTTGCCAATGCCAGCCCTGGCCCCATGAAGACTGGCAAGTCCCTGTGTGCACACCTCCAACCCTGGCCTGCCGGAACTAGCTTCAGACCAGCCAGGACCTGTGTGCGCAGCCTTAGTGCCAGACCGCCCTGCCCGTGATAAGCACCCAGATAGAAGCTGCTGCTGGGCAGGGAGGGGTGGGGGAAGTGGCCACCCCACTGCCTGCTGCTGCCAGGCCCTTCTGGCTGCAGGTGCCTTAAGCCTGCACGTAGGCTGCCTTGCAGCTCCTCTTCACTGCCACCACTGCCCCGCTGGGCTGCCCTGTGGCTCCTCTCTGCAGCTGTCACTAGCACCACCTCTGGGCTGCCCAGTGGGGCAGCAGTGGTAGCAGAGTAGCTGCAGGGCAGCCTGGATGCAGGCTCTGGGCAGCTGCAGCCAGAAGCAAAAGGATGCAGGGTGCAGCCACTTTTCCCCCGTACCCAGTAGCAGGTTCTGCCCAGCCACCGCCACTCATCATGGGTGGGCCAGTCCAGAGTGGGTGCGGCTGAGGTGGGGGCTGTGCGCGTGGGTCCCGGGCTGGTCCCAAGATGGTTTGCTCCAGCTGGGGCCAGTCCAGAGTAGGCATGGGGCAGGTTGGAGCCAGGAATGGGGCTGTGCACTTAGATCCTGGCTGGTCTGGAGCTGGTCCCCTCCTGCCAGGGCGAGTCCAGAGCAGGCATGGGGAGGGGCGGGTGCTCAGCTGCAACTGGGTTCTGGTGGTGGCAACAGAGGCAGGGAGGAGCCACAGGACCTGCAGGCTCTGGGTTTGGTGAGCTGTTGTGGTGGGGAGAGGCAGGGGGTTCGTGCTGACCGGCCCACAACAGCTCCCCAAAACTGCCTATGTGGTCTATGGGGCCAAATAATTGCCCACCTCTGTTCTAATGAGTTACGTCATAGTGAAAGATGCTTGAGTGATTGACAGTTCCCTAGGACTAAACTTCTCTGTGGGAGCTAGATCCCATTAGCTGCTGAGAATTGCCAGGTGCCAATAATATTCTAGTATGCACATGCTAAGTCAAAGCTCAGATCATGGACTGATTTAGCTGTAATTTAGAGCCCCAGCTGCAAGTGTTACTGCCAAATTTCCTCTTGGAACCATCTGGGAAGAAAGAGAAGGATGTCACCATCCTCAGGCTTTTCTGGCACTGCACTGGCAAATATAAAAACACCATCAGCAATGCTAAAAACATTGCTCAGGGAGCCACTAGAATGGCAGAAGCCAGGCTACTCTCATGGCATCAGCTCTGTGTACGCATGTATGTGGACGTGTGGTTAGCCTGCAGTGTAATGGGACCCAAGCAACACGACTGTCCTAAGAGCCTACAGAATACTATGGCACTACTCCAAGCTCATGAGGTATCACATGGGATCAGGCAGCATTGGATAGTTGTAGGACATTTATATCAAACACATCACTGGCCATCGTCAGTATGAAGAGAGCTTGATGAGACCACCTGCCAAAAGTGAGAGTGATGTACTGAATGAGATCCTCCTGTATACGATAGACTATAGTGAAGACCACCCCAGCTAGACCAGGCATATTTAGATTGCATATTAAATTCTATACCTAACAGTATTTTATGATCCTAAAAATATGTACTAATGCAGTTACCATGCCTGGGGTCCTGTCTCTCAGAACCACAGCATCATATGAAAGAGTCATAAATGCTTTCCCCAGGGCAAACAGACTGTATGTATGATTAACTAAATGATTAAGACTGCTTTAACATCCCACAACTATGTAAGTATGTGGCTACCATGTGTGGGATCCTGTTCTCTTACAACAACCTTACCATATAAAAATGTTAAGTTTAACAATTTCTTGAGGGGTATATGCAGGCAGGGAGGTGTATTAAAAAGAATATAAATAAAATCATAAGCAGCCTGATCCTGAAACTCCCATTGGCCAAGGGTGTCGGAGGGACCTATCTAGCACACAGGAGCAGGAAGGGGCTGCTTTTCACAGAAAATGTCACAGCACCCTGGGGTGCTGTAAGATTTTTTAAAGGGTGCTGTGAGATGTTGCACTGTTAAATGAGACACGATTCACAAGATAAACGCAGAGATTTCAGAAAAGCAATCCATAGTATCAACGCACACCCTGACCTGCTGTGGTCCTTCTGAGCTGTTTGCAACAGCATTGTGCTATTATTTTTCTGCACTCAAACAACAAATTAAGAGCTGGCATTTTTGGAGGGGTGCCTTCCATCTAGAAAGAGCCACTGGTATAAAAGGGGTCGGCGTGGGTTTAAGAGGCAGTGTTGTTCTGGGAGTGGGTGTTTTATATTCTCTTTTAACACTCTAAGTTATTTTTGTTCTCATTTTGTTCCATAATATAATATATTTTCTTGTTTATTTGCAAGCTACCCTGAGCCTTTGTTGGAAAGGCTGTCAGATAAGTCTAATAAGCAGATAGTGTCGGAACATAATGGGGGGGGCCGGGTTGGAGGCAGGGGCAGCATTGCCAGCGCGCTCCTGTCTGAGAGGATGACTCTGGGGCACCTCCTGAAGCTTGTCAGCCCCATCTCCTCCCGGGGGTCCCACAGCTGGATCCCTTTCACAGAACATGCTTTGCCTCCAGCTCTGCCAGGTTTCCTCCTCTCGGCATCTGCCCTGCAGCTGTCGCCGACTGAAATCGGGTCTCTCTATCAGCCGCCTCCGAGTTGACCACCAAGGCGGTGGTCTGGCACCAGGAGCTGACCGGAGGGGTTCCACACTGCTTGAACCCCCGTCCCCACCCGGCCACCGCCCAGCCGGAGGGTGGGCTGGCCCCTGGCCCCTGCCCCCAGCCCAGCCTTTCCAGGGGCCTGCCCGGGCCGGACCCCGAGCGCCGGGACCCCGGGGAGGAGCTGCCCGCAGCCCGCAGCCCGCGCCCTCTCCCCAGCGCGGCTCGGGGCTGGAGCCGCTTTTATGAATGGAGGAGAAGGAGGAGGAGGAGGAGGGAGCTCCGTGCGCCGCGCGGGAAGGGGCTGCGGCGCCCCCCGCCCGCGCTCACCTGCGGCCGGCTCCGCGGCTGTCCACCTGGTCGACTCCAGCGCCCCGTACTGGGTCGGCGTCCCGCGCTCCTTCTCCATCCCCGCTGCCAAATCCTGCCCGGGGGCTGCTGGGCTGTGCGGGGCGGTGCGGAGCGGAGCGGTGCGCCCCGGGCCGGCAGCGGCACTTCTGCGAGCCCGCGGCTGAGGGG
>NW_017728964.1:3577758-3578144 GCF_001723915.1 Gavialis gangeticus
CGCGCGTCCCGACGGCTCGGCAGGGCTGCGCCGCCCCGGCGGAGCTGGCGGCTGGATGGGCAGAGACGCGTCCTCTGGCGGACACCGGGGGAAGGGCTGGCTCGGGCCCTTGGCGGCTGGGGAGCTCCGGTCCGCACCCGCTGAAAGCCGAAGCCTGCGACTCAAGGGAGGTCTCCTCCTTCCCAGCCCCCTGAGGGGTGGCAATAGCACAGACGGGAAGATCGTAGTATTTCATAGACATCAGGGCTGGAAGGGACCTCGGAAGATCATCGAGTCCAGCCCCCCGCCGAAGGGCAGGAAGGCAGCTGGGGTCATAGGATCCCAGCAAGATAAGCATCCAATTTACTCTTGAAGGTGTTCAATGTAGGTGCTTGAACCACCTCTGA
>NW_017728964.1:3578241-3582757 GCF_001723915.1 Gavialis gangeticus
GTCGTAAGGTCTGCTTTCCTGACCTCTGATCATGCGCGTGGCTCTTCTCTGCACTCTCTCAAGCTTCTCCACATCCTTTTTTTTTTGTGGAGCCCAAAACTGGATACAGTACTCCAGCTGCGGCCTCACCAAGGCCGAGTACAAGGGGAGAATGATGTCCCGGGATTTGCTTGAGAAGCATCTATGGATGCAAGCCAGGGTTTTGCTCACTTTACTAGCCACAGCATCGTATTGCAGGCTCATGTTCATCTTGTGGTCAATCATGACCCCCAAGTCTCTTTCTTCCGTAGCACTAGCCAGCATAGCACTGCCGAGCCTATAAGGATGCTGCAGGTTTTTCTTCCCAAGGTGGAGAACCTTGCATTTTTCGGTGTTAAACACCATCAGGTTCTCGTCCACCCATTTGCTGAGCCTGTCCAGGTCAGCCTGGATCACCCACCTGTCTTCTGGCGTGGATGCTTTGCGCCAAAGTTTGGTGTCATCGGCAAACTTGGCCAGTCTGCTCCTGACTCCAATGTCCACATCATTAATGAAGATGTTGAACAACATGGGTCCAAGGACAGAGCCTTGGGGGACCCCACTGGCCACAGGACACCATCATGAGTGACTGCCATCAATTACTACCCTCTGGGTCCAACCACGGAGCCAATTTCCCAGCCAGCGGATTGTGGTGGATTAAACCCAGAGGATGTCAAGCGTGAGCTAGCTTTTGGATTGTCATGTCCTTGGGCAAGTCTACACGTGCACTTTAATGTGCATTAGCCCATTTCAATACACATTAAAGCCTCACGTATAAATGAGGGGCATTTTTACACATACAAGCACCCCAGCGCGGGGCAGTTTGAAAAGCACCTGGTGCTGTGATGCTTGCAGTTATATAAACGGCGAAATGCATGTCAGCAGGGAGAAAACAGCAGTGGCACACTTTTGAACTAAAACCTATCAGAGGTGCTTTCGTTCAAAAGCACACCACTGCCATTTTCTGTGGGCTGATGCGCCTTTTAGTGTTTATACAACTGCACGCAGAGCAGCAAGTTCACCTCAGCTCACGTGTGGAAGCAGCAGGTTCGTTGGCACGTCATGGGACAGAAAAGTATGTATATAAAAGCCCATTTTTTACTTAATTAAAATAGGCTAATGTGCATTAAGCATCACTTAAAAGCATGCACTTTAGTTATTGCATGTTAAGCCAGGCTAATGTGCATTTTCCTAGTACTTCACAATGGCAGTATTAGAATTAATGTGCATTAAGTAAAGCACATTAACTAAAACACATTAATGAAGTATGGGAACCATTTTTAGAGACAATGGATGCAAGTCTGCATTGGCAGAATGTATGCACTCATTCAACGTCTTGTTGGGTAATTTAGACAAGATTGAAGTCCCCTAACAATCACCTCTGAATACAGGTCTGTCACCATTCCCTCTCTACAAACCAGGATCCTAGATAGAGCTCTGATTAGACAAACAGTGTCACAACCCAATGTGCATTATATATTGGAATGAAAGACCAATCAGTCTAACCTCAATACTCAGAAAGACTGTGGAGTATATCTACCATATTTTCTCAAATACAAGACAAGGGATTTTCCCCCACTTTGCATGGGAAAAAAGCCCCCTCATTTTATAGTCTCATACAAGGAAATCTCACTAAATACATTGTCCATCGTTAAACAGCTGCTAAATGCAGCAACTCTTAACAATAGAAACCAGCTATAAACTTGATTAAATACAGCCAACACTAAACATGATTATAAAATGCATGGACAAACATGCAAATCATTTTTTTGTAAAAATATAAGTCAATAGATAGATAGATATAATGTCTAGCATCCCATTCTTCAAAATCCTTAACCCATGTTCAAAACTTTACATTTGTAACAAAACCTCATATCTGTGCACCCACATGCCTGTTACAATAATCACACGCATGGTCCTGTGCATCTGTCCATATTCCTTTCCCTGTTACATTTACAATGTCCCTTTCATTCCAGCTCCAGCTGCTAGCTTTCAGCCCCTAGCTCACATTACTGTCACTGGTATTACAAGGATAGGTTAGTGCAGTGCCTAACAAGTATAGATCAGAAAGGCAGTGCCCATTAAGTGTAGTCCCCCTCAACCCCAACTCTTTTTCAAGTCATGGTGAGTCACAACATTGCATATATTTTGACTTCCTCTCAGTCCCACAGCTGAACTGCACCTGTCTTTCCCATTTCCAATCATCACTGTTTCTTCACTAGCTTTAAATGCTTGGCCAACAATATGAAACAGGGCTCCAAACAGTTCACTCAGAATCCCTCTGTTATCTACCCCCTCAGCCTGGCACATATGATTATTGTGGCCCTGTCCTCTATGAGGTAAAGCTGGATCAGGTTGCCCTATGCCTTATCTGTATATAAATTTTTGAAGCATCCCAGGACTTGTGACAATAACACCTGCTTCCAGTCATGAGTAGGAGTTAATTAACACATGGTTCCTTTGGCAGGTCAGTGGGGGGGAGAGGGGGTATCTGGTAGGGCTGTGCAAAGTGTCGGTCTCCAATTCAATTTGGCAGAGATTTGATCCAATTTGGTGGCCGAATCTCCGAATTGAATCAGGAGACACTTTAATCTCTCCAAATTGAATCAGAACCCTCTGAACTGACTCAGAGAGATTGGGAAAGATTCAGCAATTCGGACATAGACACAGCTTTAATTTTTTTTTCTACATACCTCAAGGTAGCAGGCAGCTTGTGAATGCTGCGATGCTGGGGTGGATGGAATGTCCCGCAAGAGCACTTCTGGTCCACTTCCTGGTCTGCCGGAGAGCATGCGGGGGGGGAGGGCTGTACCTCCCTGGCTCAGCAACTGGTGCCTCCTGGGTCTGGGGGGGGGCACTTGGGATCCCCCTGTGGCCAATCGCTGAGCCAGAAGGACATGGGGGGGCCCCCTGGCATCCTCGGCAGTGGACCCAGAAGTGGACTGGAAGTTATGAGTGGCTGGTGCCTTCTGAATCTGGGGGGGCACCTGCAGAAGCCGCCAACCCTACAAACAGCATTGGTGTCAGCAGGTGTATAGGTACTATATGCACATTGCTACAGCCATGTTTAATTTCAAGGTTATTGCTTTCAGATTTGCTCCTCACTTCCACATGCTCAGGAAGGGCAGGTCTGACAGTAAGGAGAGAGCAAGATGCTGCTAGAGGGAAAAGGGGCTACCTGATCTCCCCAGATTGATTTTCTCTGCTGTAACAGTTGGAGGGAGACAAATTCAAAGCAAACCTCCAATAATTAGATTCTATACCTGGAAAATTATAATGAATGTATAGATTTTCCATATATAGAGTCTAATTTTGGGGGTGTTGTCTTATAATTAGGCTCATCTTCTACTCGAGTAAATACAGTATTTTGGTTTCTAAACACCAAGGGCCCATCCCCGTGTGTGCCGCTGCTGCTTTTCTCCAGGAAACACCTGTACACACATGGTCTGGCACATGGCATGCTGCCCTGGGTGCAGCGTTCCCTTTAAGCTGCGTGGCATGAGCAGACGTGTAGGTGCACACACGCCGTGCTGCCAGGCGTGCCTGTGTGGCCGCACACACCGCACAGCTTAGAGAGAACGCTGCCTAGGTGGGGTAGGGGAGGCTGAGGCCAGCACCAGGAGCTGCAGCCATGGCAATCTGGCAACACGGAGCCTGGCTGGCACCTTAAGTGTGACTCCAGCCAGCCAGGCTCTGGCTTCTGGCCCTGCATGCTGCCACCAGATGCACCCCCCTGCTTTTTAAGGCATAGGTTTTTTTGACACCAGGATCTCCTGGTGTCAAACCCCCTCCTCCCCCCACCACCACGCTGCAAATTATCAATACAGAGAACACCTGCATGTGTGATGTGTGCGGCACTGCAGACAGGTCTGTGGCACCACAAACTGTATGTTCATGCTTGTCTGGATGAGCCCCAGCAGGATAACACTGTGATCAGGAAACAGCCAACATGGATTTGATGAAATGCTTGAGAAAGCTGATGTCTTTCTACAAGTTGACAGGATCTGCAGATGCAGGGGGGAGAGCAGTACAACGTGATATACCTCAACTATAGCAAAGTTTTCGACTGCCTCTCATGACATTCTCATTAGTAAGACAAGGAAATGCAGTCTAGGTGAAAGTACTGTAAAGTGGATATATAATTGGTTGGATCATCATGTTCAGAGCAGTCATCAGCGGCTCAATATCTAGTTTGGAAGAGATATTAAGAGTCACTTTATGTTTCTATGGAAAAATACATATTTTGCTTTGAAGATGCTATCCTGTGTCATTATGTTTTCACTTATCATAGGGGAGCAGACAGCAAAATGCAGAAAGACCAGCTGAAGATGCAATTAGAGAAACAAGGTGAACTTTACCTGGGAACCCAGCCCCAAATCCAGACTTGCAGGATTTTGTTACGAGAAGCGCAACGTGCACTCTGTATAGAAGGCGGTGACCCTTGGAGAGAGAGTTTACATTAGATGTTCTATCAAAACTGTCAACAAAAAGTTGGGTT
>NW_017728964.1:3583112-3597278 GCF_001723915.1 Gavialis gangeticus
CCCCCCCCCCCAAAAAAAAAAAAAAGAGTATCTCCTTTGTACAGAAAATGTTAATTAGTCAGGAAACAGAGTATCAGCATACCAAAGCAGTTTCTGCCTTTTGCTAAAACTCAACACATTTTGACCTGAAGCAACATAATAGGGCCACATGGGAGTTGAAGTTCCTGGGTCTGAGCCTCGTTCTCTGCTCTGGACACAATTCCCCAGAGGTACTTTATGTTCCATGATGCATAGCAGTGTTGGCATGGTAGTGGGGCTCAATCTTTCCTACTACAAGAGGGGGAACTGGTGCATCACAGAAGTTGTAGTTCAGCCAGAGCCCAGCCTATGAGGAATACCCCCAAATTACAACACCCAAGAAGTACTCCAACACTCCAACAGCATTTCAGACTCAACATATTTTGTTTCTTGACTAAAAAACTACTCCCCTTCTGCCTCTCCCCCAAAATACACAGATCTGACTGGCTCAAGTTTTTGGTAGAGCTAAGTCTCACTTCTCGCACAGTACAATGAGAGAGTCTAGTTTCCTGTGCAAACTGGTAGGAGTTTCTCAGATACTTACATTTTTCATCATGTCTTTATCCTACAGAAAAAACGCTTGCACCTTCCACTGCACAGCTGGGCTGAGCTTTGCATCATGGACTGCAAGGCACACAGGAATAGAGATTAAAAAAAAAATTGTTTATGCAATTAAACACATTTACTTGAAGTCTAAAGACCCTATATTCAGTCTGAACCAATGAAGAAAGGAGGGGTGGCACAGAGAAACTCTCTCTCAAAGGGCACATCTACACGTTGCCATATGGTGACGTTGCTACAGCACCGTGCTTTAGTACTTCCTTTTGGAAGTACTAGAGCACGGCACCGTATGGGTGGTTACTCACCGTGCTGTGCGCACAGTACACTGTTAGATTTTACTGCCATGTCACCGTAGCAGCATGCTATACTGGGGGAGTGCGCCACTATGGCAACAGAGCTGCCGATTATGTGTAGGCCCATGTGATCACTACATCACTGCGGTGTGTCATATGATGCAGCGTGTCAGTACATCGCCCTAGGGCAACATGTAGACGCACCCAAAGTGTATTTAAAATTAGATGTTGCTATTTCTATTGTATCAGAGTTTAACAATAGAGGTTAGGATTTACAGTACACATCAGAGGGAGGTGAAAGGGTTTTATAATGTACTGAGAACATAATATCCTTTCCCATGAGCAGCTGGTACTCCATGCAGGAGAGAGGGAAACAGCAGATGTGTCCACAGAACGTTTATACGACAGGAAAAGCTGATGGGCACAGCACTGGACTGGGTTTCACGAGACCCAGGGTCTGCCAGTCTGGTGTGACCTGAACACATTGCTTCCTTTCTTTGTACCTCAGTTGCCCACGTGTAAATGGATGCTGAGGAGTGTTGTTCAGTTAAATCTATCAGCATTTGGGAGATAACAAGCGCCACATTAAATCCTAAGTTGTGCTGTGGACAAGGAAATAGATATTTCAGGCATGGGGTTCCGATTCACTGGACACCAAGTTGCAGTATTTTTGTGCTAAAAAGACAAAAAACAGCCCTGAATTAGGCAGTAGGCATCTCAGGTCCTTATAAAATGCATGGGAAGAAGTACGTTCCTCAAAATGGATTCCTCAAAACCCAGTATGTGGATCAAGAAGCTACCTAAGCTGCCCAATATGGAAATGATGAGGACAGAGATGTGTTTTAAATCCTGCCCCATTTGGGCATTACATGGCTTTAATCCCCAGGGGGAGGGGAGTCCAGGAAGAGTGGTTGCTCCTCAAGGGAGCGATCCTCAATGCACAAGCTAATTCTATTCTCTCAGAGGAAAGGCAGCAAGAGGGCGCAGCAGCCCCCCTGGCTCTCCAGGGACCTAGCAGACCTCCTGAGGCTAAAAAGAAAGGCCTACAAAGTATGGAGGATGGTTTCACTTCCAAGGAGGAATATTCTGCACTGGTCCAGTCCTGCAGGGAGGAAACCAGGAAAGCCAAGGCTGCAACTGAACTCCAACCAGCTTCAAGCATCAAGGACAATAAAAAGTCCTTTTTCACATATGTGGGGAGCCGGAGGAAAAGCAAGGGGAACATTGGACCCCTACTGAACCAGATGAGACAACTGATAACTGACGCCCAGGAAAAAGCCAACATATTAAATGGGTACTTTGTGTTGGTCTTTCATCAGTGCCATGGGATGCCCATGCCCACTACAGGAGAGGGAGGTCCAGGTGAGGGAGATCCCCTGCCCTCTATCAATGCTGACCTCGTGAAGGAACACCTTGAAAGGCTGGACACCTTCAAGTCAGCCGGCCCTGACAATCTACACCCCAGGGTACTCAAGGAGCTGGCGAGCATCATAGCCCAGCCCCTGGCACGGATCTTTGAGAATTCCTGGCGCTCTGGTGTAATGCCCGAAGTCTGGAAGAAGGCCAATGTGGTGCCTATCTTCAAAAAAGGGAGGAAAGTGGATCCAGCAAACTATAGGCCCATCAGCCTGACTTCTATCCCGGGGGAGATCTTAAAAGAGTTTATTAAAGAGGCCATCCTTAATGGACTGGTCGACACCAACATCCTGAGGGATAGCTAGCACAGGTTTGTTGTGGGTAGGTCTTGCTTGATCAATCTCCTTTCCTTTTATGACCAGGTGACCTATCACCTGGACAAGGGAGAATAGATTAATGTCATATATCTTGACTTCAAAAAAGCCTTTGATCTGGTATCCCACGATCACCTCTTGGTGAAAGTGGCTGATTATGGCCTTGGGTCCACCACGATCCGCTGGCTGGGAAATTGGCTCCGTGGTCAGACCCAGAGGGCGGTAGTTGATGGAATCAACTGTCATGGTGCCCTGTGACCAGTGGGGTCCCCCAAGGCTCTGTCCTTAGACCCATGTTGTTCAATATCTTCATTAATAACACTGAAGTCAGAAGCGGATAGGCCAAGTTTGCTGACGACAGCAAACTTTGGGGCAAACCATCCACGCCAGAAGACAGGCAGGCAATCCAGGCTGACTTGGACAGGCTCGGCAAATGGGCGGACGAGAACCTGATGGTGTTTAACACCAAAAAATGCAAGGTTCTCCACCTAGGGAGGAAAAACCTGCAGCATGCTTATAGGCTCGGCAGTGCTATGCTGGATAGCACTACAGATGAAAGGGACTTGGGGGTCATGATTGACCACAAGATGAACATGAGCCTTCAATGTGATGCTGCAGCTAGTAAAACAAGCAAAACGCTGGCTTGCATCCATAGATGCTTCTCAAGCAAATCCCGGGACATCATTCTCCCCTTGTACTCGGCCTTGGTGAGGCCGCAGCTGGAGTACTGCGTCCAGTTTTGGGCTCCACAATTCAAAAAGGACATGGAGAAGCTTGAGAGAGTGCAGAGAAGAGCCATGCGCATGATCAGAGGTCAGGAAAGCAGACCTTACGATGACAGGCTGAGATCTATGAGGCTCTTCAGCCTGTAAAAGCGCAGGCTCAGGGGCAATCTGATGGCCACCTGTAAGTTTATCGGGGTGACCACCAGGATCTGGGGAAATGTTTGTTCACCAGAGCGCCCCAAGGAATGACAAGGTCGAACGGTCATAAACTACTACAGGATTGTTTCAGGCTGGACATAAGGAAGACTCTTTTTACTGTCCGAGCCCCCAAGGTCTGGAATAGCCTGCCATTGGAGGTGGTTCAAGCAGATACACTGAACACCTTCAAGAGTAAATTGGATGCTTATCTTGCTGGGATCCTATGACCCCAGCTGACTTCCTGCCCTTCGGGTGACGGGGCTGGACTTGATGATCTTCTGAGATCCCTTCCAGCCCTAATGTTTATGAAATCTATGAAATCCATCCACCCAGAGTATATGCCTACCTATTAGAACTGCATCCATCCACAAAGCAGCAGAGCATATACACACCAAAATCCCCAAGTTCCAAAAAGCAGTAATTTAATGAAACAGAGTTCATAACATCTCCAGGAGCAAAGGGCAATGGTTCATTCTTCATTCAATCAAAGATTTAAAACAGTAACTCATTTCTAATAGAGGATGTTAAAAATGTTGATTCTAGAATGAAAAGTAGCAATAGTGACCCTAAGCAGATCAAATGTGCGTATTCACAGTAGACACAAACAGTTCTTCCTTTTCTAAATAATTCATGTTTTGCAAATACAACTTCCTCACTGTGTTGGCACAGAAAATCAGGGAAGCAAGCAGTGCAAAATCTGATGCCATTTTTAAAAAACACTCTCTCATCAATACGCAACCACACTATTTTCATGACCTGTTCTGAATTTCTCATCCCTCCTAATCTAAACACTAATTCAAATTCTAAAATTTTTACACGTTTCATAGACATTAGCACTGGAAGGGACCTTGTGAGGTCATTGGGTCCAGCCCCCTGTGCAAGGGGAACCTTTAGGTTTATTTTTATTGCTAAAGAGGCAAACCAAATATCTACACTGGGGGTGCACCAATAACGATTTTTCTTGGCCAATACCGATGGCTAATTATTAACCAGCCTTATCAGCCAATACCAATCAGATAGCTAATTTACTGGAATGCAGCCCAGCAGCTTGGAGGGCAGTGTCCGGCCGCTAAGTCTGCAGGGAAGAAGGGGTGTAGGGAAGGAAAGGGAAGGGGGGTGGGGAATGCAACCCAGGAGTGGGACAGAGCCGTAGGCAGCTTGTCCAGGGCATGCAGGAGGGGTGGTAGCTACCCGCTGTTGTATGCATCCCTGGGGGAGGAATAGGGGGATCTGCTCCCCCATGCCCCTTCCCTCCTCCATACCCATTCCCCTCCACTGACTTACCAGCAGGATTCTGCTCTCCAAACTCCCAGGCTGCATTCCTGGCTGTGTGCATGCAGCAGCTGCACGCATGCATGCAGCATTTAATTGGTGACTTTATCAGCTACAACCAGCCAAAAAAAGCCAACTGCCGATAATTTTCCTTTTATCAGTGCCAATCTGATATGCCACTGATATATCAGCGCACCTCTAATCTGTGCAGGAAGGAAGTGGCTGTTCCTGTGCAAATAAAAATATCTGTTGACGTCTTCCTTTTTTTTTTAAATCAAGCATATTATAACAACATTTTTGCATGTGTAATTAAGGTATCAGCTCCCAGCATACAATTGTGTCAACTCATTAAGCAAAAACATCTTCCACTAAACCAATTTCCACGCTCTCAATGTGAGTCACCTCAGATTTGTTTTGATTCTGTGTTGCAAGGGAAACAAAAAAGTGTAAATATTTTAATCAGTGGGAGACTGGAATAGCTCTGGGATTGCTTTCATCAGTACTGGAAACTAACGTGGGCCAAAATGAGGCTTTAACATGTTTTAGATTTTTATTTTATATGCTCATAAGAATATAGGCTGTAATTTAACAAGTTCACAGTTTACATGCTGGGTTTATGATCCAATTCAAGCATGCAATTTGATCTGCTGCATACACAGTCATCATTAAATTAAAAAAAAAAAAACACTTTGCAAAACTGGAAGAATAGGTCTAAATAAAAGAAAGTTACATTCAAATGCGTTGACTTGTACTTGGAATCACTGGAACACATCAGCATGCCCTGTTCAAACTGATCCACATGGCGAAATCCATCATTCTAATTCCATGCAGAACCTCCATAAGTCCTCGAATAAGCTGAAAGTCTTTCATGGAACCAGTTCTCAAAGGGTTTTTATATAAGACTACACAGGAACAGATTTTCTAATAGCAACACTTCCAAAGTCATAGAGGAGTATTTCTTAAAAGCAAAAATATTGCTTTTTACAGAAGTAACCATGCACAGAGAAAAAGAGATGTATCCATAATGAAAAGTATACATACATTAAAGGATTATAAAAAACATTCTGCCCAAGGCAAGTAAGCTATAATATAGTGTCCATACTACTTGAAATGTCCTGGCAAATTACAAAAAGATTAAACTGCAGGTTGAAAAACATTAAGACATACACTCATTTGAGCTCTTTAGAAGGCAGTTTGAGTAGATTGTAAGAAACTTTATATAGCTCTAAGGCACACAACAAAAATACAAGAACTGAAGTGCTTCCATAGTCTTGATAGCTGAACCATTCAATGCCAACTCCATTAACATTATTAAGCTTCCTTCATTATATACAGATATGTTGCTTGGCAACATAAGATAGTGGTGACTACCTGGAAAATCTGTGTTTCTACATTCAGATTCTACCAGCTCTGTTACAGGAGTTTAATGAGGAGGAGCTGCAATCTTATTGTTGTGGAAGTGCTATAGAATAAATGCTTGTCACTACAGGAGGTTGCGAATTCATTGTCTAGGGAGAAAATATTAAAACCACCACCGATGAAACTTTCTATGTGAAAGGTTAACTTTGAGTTTCTCAACACAAACTGTGTGAAAAAGTTTGAGATGTTAAAATGAAACAAGACTTTTTTTAAATGAAGTATTCCAGTTTTTAGTTTCAATGTAACTTTTTGTTTAGAAATTTAGATTAGCTATAGTAAATAAATACATAAAAAGCATTAAAACAGAAAAGAAAAAAAAACAAATCAATGGACCAGAACCAATTTGCCAGGGGCGAGGGAGTGGGAGAAAGATTTTCAGTATATAAATATTTTCTGGATTGGACTTTTCATTCTGATTTGGGAAAAACAATTTTCTGTGCTGCTTTATTTGTCAAGTAGTACTTTCATCAAGTCATAAAAAAATGGAGTTATATTTCATTGCCAAAATCAGTTGTGGGCATCTTTTTGGCAGGCATATCACAAATTATGCTCCTACCACAGTTCTGGCCTCTCATCCCCAGAGGCATACTTGACAGATTTCTCATCTTGGGATGCAGGAATGGAGGCTGGCAAGCCGAGCAGAGCATGGGGTGCATGTTGCTGCAAGAAAGGTGTCACTACCAACAGCCAAATTAACCCTTCTGTGGCCTCACAACTACAGTTCTACATGGCAAGCGCAGATGCAAAGTTTTCTGCGGCAAACAATTCAGTGGCAGATGCAGGGCTAGGGAAGGGTTAGCCTGGTCCATAGTGGTGACACCTGATACCTCCTCTCCAGTACGCTGCTTGCATGGTTGGAAGCTTGAGCCTCTATCTCCATTTTGGTGTCTTTCTATAAGCAGCTGTTATGGCACTTGTGGCATCAATTCCACCACTCCTGGCTTAAATCAGCCAAGGTCAATAGCAATAGTAAAATATAAAGCCAATTAACTAATTAGATTGCAGGTGCAAATGAGAGCCACTTTGCTAAATAAAAGCATTTACCAAATTCTTCATATGATTGATCAAATCACATACAAATTCCTATTTCCATAATAGCTGGATCATAAAATAGTCATTTTTCTTTTCCTATACCTCCAATGTTATCTTCTCATTAGAATGTTGAACCAAATAGACAGGATTAGCCCCAACACCTACTACACTGGTTTGCACAGCTGAAAACCCTGAGAAAGGACAGCTGAGGATGGATCGATTTTAAAAGGCTGCAGCAGGTTCTATCAAGAGACTCTGCAACACTGCGATTCCAAAAACTGCAATCTGATTTAGAATGCATCATCCAAACTCCCAGGACAGTACAGATTTCAAAAACACAAAGCAACCTCCCCCCACCAAAAAAACGAGCCTTTTTACAGCTGGATTGTATGGAAAGCCTTAGCAATAGTAAGACAATATACATAATGTTCAAAACATTATGAACATTATGGTCTATCACAAAAGAGGTCTGGATTCAGGAAAGTTCCATTTTTAAGATTTGGTACCTGCAAAGATTCCTATTTGTCATGTACTGCTACTTAAAATAATAACCTTACCATTCTTGGAAAAATACATGTTAAATTGAACCATCTAACAAAAGGACTAGATGAGATCTATTTATTTCGAAGTATGGCCAAGCATTTAATGCAAACACCAAAATCCTCTCTAGAAATTCACCTGACTATATTTCATTACTAACTAAACAATGAAATCAGCTTTATGGAAAGATTTGTTGAATTCCATGAACACTTAGAAGTGATTCCTATGTCTCCGGAAGTTCAGCCTAGGATGATTCTTACCATTTGGAGCGTATGAGGAAATTGCAATTTCACTGGATTGCTTGTTTCATACAACTTGTGCTTAGAAATAGTGGTTCTCCTGGAATCTTAAACTCCAAGCAGCACTCAAGAGGATGTGAACCACTCCCATGGCTAGAACTGGAAGAAAAAGTCTGCACAGTCCTACTGTAAAATGAACATACTGCTTTCCACAGTCCTAGTTACAAGTCATTTTTTTTTTTTATAAAACACGAATGGAAATGTTGCACAAGGCTGTGGTTTCGGTGATAAAAAAACAAATAAAGGAGATAATGAAGTCAGTTATTCCAGATTCTGGTTTAGCTGAATCAGAATGACAGCATTCTGCTTGTTTTATAGTTTAGTTATGGCCAGAAAAGTGAATATGTAAAAATGACACTTATTTAATTGATCTGGTAATTTTGGTAACAGAGGCACTGTCCACTAAACCTGATCCAATTTAAGCAATACAAACTTCTCATATAGATGCATTTAAACCAATTAAAGCACAATTTAAACTGGTTTCAACTATTTATTAGGGGCTTGCAATGATTCAAGTTGACTTAGTTATACTAGTGCAAGCTTTCTAATACAGACATAAGCAGAAAAGCCAGTGTTTATGCTTCTACTCCCATTAGTCCTGTAGGACCGGCACAGTTACGCTGGGGGCTGAAGTCTCTTCCTTCTCATCTATCAGTTCCAAAAGTGTTCATAATTACAGTCATTCCCTTCACTAAAAATATAAATGCTTGATTAGAAAGCATGGTGATATGTAAGAAGGACAGCACCCAGCTCAACTCTCCAACTGAGAGAAAAAAATAGTTTTAGAAGTAAATGGTAGAAGTTTGCTCCAGAGCTTTACAGTTACTTATTCCACACACCCACTGCCTTATAAGATTAAAAAAAATAATACAACAGAGAAGCATTTTGCAGAAGTTTTTCACTACTGCTTTTTGGCATTAGCATATATTAAATGATCCAACTCTATGTAATTGACACAGCTGGGCTTGGAAATACATCAGTACATTGCATCGGTTTCTTCTTTTGTTAAAAGACACAATTTATATGACTTAATGGCACTTTGGTTTCTCTGCATTTTTATTGCAGTCCCAATGGTATTCATGGCCTTAATATGTTTTATACTTATTAAAAAAAATACCAAAGCTGTGAGGGAGACCCTCTACAGCAAAGGGAAATCACAGCTAAAACACTAGGAAGTGTTAAGTGAATGTAAAAGACAACTCAATCTAATCTGCTGGCTGCTGTAAAAACATGAGTCACTGAGGGGCAGAATATCCCACTGTTCTTCACACAGACCCTCATTTCTCTTCATTAGGGCTGGGACAGTTCACATAAAACCTAGCACAGAAAGGAGAAATGGAGAATGACAGAGATGAGCCAGAGTAGCAGGAAGTTATCACCTAAGTCCAGAACATAAGCCTGCTCCAACACACTGTAATTATGTGTTGTAGACAAACTTGTTTTACTATTACTGCTACTGGGTCTGTGATGAAGTGAAAATAGTTTAGATATCCAATTTACTGGACATTCAAACCCTTTATTTTTTTACTTTTAACAGTCCTCATCTCAGTTTGTAAAATCTCTTTTATTCTGAAAGTCTAGGTCTGCACATAGGAATCAGTTGTTATTCCATGTTGTTAAATCCACGTTGCTAAATTTGGGCAGCCCCATGAACACTCCCAAAACAAAGTAAGATGGTGCTATACTATTTAAATTAGCACAAAGTACTCTGTAATGTGATACCATTCTATGTAAAAAGCTGTTGCACATACTTAAAAAAAACAGATAGTAAAATCAGTACAATTTCTGCTTCAATACAAGCCTGCTGTATCTGTTTCACTTACAGATTAATTCTGTGCATTTAAAATTTAGGTTTCAAACTCTTAGAAAAAAAACAAGTATTTTCACTAGATTTTAAAGATACAAGTATCTACTGATTATAAGATTTGGGCCAATTTTGGACCAAATACTACCTACCTAGTTATTTCCAAACTATATCTGGGTGCCTATGACACTGTCCTTCAAAAAACAGTGCTGGAGTCGGATACATATTTTTAATTAAAAAACCCTCAGCCAAAACTGCTAAGTGTCACCAATTACCTTTCAATGGCAAAGTATTATATGATAGATTGGACTGAAGTCCAATTCTTTTGACACCAAAACTGTTCTCAGCTTGTTCTGTTTGAATTCCTACAAGGTGGCAATATTATCTTGCCTATCAAAAAAAAAAAAAAGCTTAAATTGTTTTTCGCAGTATAATAATTCTATCTATAGAACAATTCTAGTAAAGTATTCTTCATGGTGAAGTAGGTTTATGCCAGGAAGTGCAGACAGTTAAACTAAATTGAAATTATCTGGCATGCAGATAAATTGTAACAGCCATAAATTACCTTTTAATGGTATCACCTTCCCTGTTGCTGGTTCCCTGCCACTTTCTACTGAATTAGGAAGGTAACAGGTAAAATGTTTACTATGCCAAATGCATACTCTTTTCAGGTCTTTTACAAGCCTTACTTCTAGTGCATATACCTGCACTAAATATTTAATCCTTTTGCTTGCAGTTGCCCCTCAGCTGGCCACCCACTAGGTATTCAGTTCCATCATCCTTCAAGACAGGAAGAGTCTCCAAAGAGTAAGCATTTCTTAAACTGGCAATAAATGCCTGATCTTAGCCAGAAGGACAATAAAACTTCATGATCTATTCATCCTATAAGGTCCATCATGAATTTTCTGGCAAGGTCAGTCAAATCTTCAAATATGTTGGAATCCATACTTCTGAGGTAACTAGACAAATGTAGGGGACACTTTAAACTGAGTTACTGACCCCAAGGAACTATAAATGCATTTGGACAGGATATAGCTAGTGGAGTGTATTTAAATATACAAGTTACCCAAACTTTCTCAAGGGGCAACTTGTCAAGAGCACCAAACTTGACAATTTAAGTCTGCTTTCTCTGAATTCAAAAGACCCATCAAATTCAGTGGGAGCAGCTAGGCCAACTAATATCCTATCATGTAAGTTCCCAGTATGCAGCATTCTATTTTGATTCAAACAGAGGCTATTCAAACCAAGATATGGTATTGCATTCTGGGTACCTGCAGTCTTTGTAGATAATGTTATTTATAAGGAAGATCTATAGGAAGCTTTGGGGGCAGAAGGAGCCAATATCTGGCGCACAGTCCCAGACACCACTTTAAAAAATGGTTGATTAATAGGAAGCACAATGGCTTGTCAGCTTTGCCTTCATCACCTAAACCCAAAAGTGTACAATCTGCAGTGAGATTGATTTTAGAGTCCCAAACAGAATAAAACAAGTCGGACATTTCTTTCATTAATAGTCTGTGGTCAATAAAAAGTGAGTCTCACTGAAATGGCATCTTATTAATATTAGGCTGCTTACAGATGTAACCCCCCCACACTCCAAAACAGCACTTTAAACTCTGTGCGCTCCATGCCAAAACCAACACCCAGAAGAGGCACCATGTTAGTTGGACCCGGCTTGCCCAACATCTGTATAGAACAGGTGGTTACTGGGGCTTTTTTGTGCTTTTATTTAATAGCTGAATGAATCAGCTATTAGATAAAAGTACCAAACCCCACCCTACTGAAGCACGTGATCTATTCAGATGCTGCAGAGCCTGGTCATACTAATGTGTTGCCTCTTCCAGGAAAGTGCAGCTTTTTTTCATGTCTGTCAGCAGCCTTAGTGCATAAGCATTAAAAAAAACAAGTCACCTGTGCTAAAGTATAGATTCCAGCTTTGTAAACTTCAGATAAGAAGCTAACATCCACATTTGTCTTTTTCATTTTAGCATTCATCTCAAAATCCTTTCCTTTTAAATTCTGGATATTGAATCATTAAGTTAAAAAAGCAAAAACTTCTTACAAATATTTGCTATAAATTAATCTTAAGAAAATAAACAATTTATAAAATGTGGTCTTTATACATGGCTTTTGTTGCAGATATGTACACTGTATATTCCATTATTTAAAAATTACTAGCCATTCCTAGGTACTTCTTTCCTTGCCATCCAGCAGTTTAATCTTTGTACTCAGAATTTGTTCCATTACAGATCAAGTGCAAAGTTACCAATTCCTACTGAAATGCTCATCTTTCATAGCTTTCACCAGCCAGTCCCTTTCTCGTTCCTCATCAGAATCGCTCACGTCACTGAGATCTGCAGCTAGGAGACGAGAATAATTAATTTTTTTCTGCCGAGGCAGCTTGGATTGGACAATAAGGAACAAGATTAACCAAAGTATCAAACTTATGCAGCATGCCCTGTATAGAACTGTCAAGCCAAAATTGCTCACAACAAATCCTCCTGCGAAACTTCCCAGACTAGCTCCACAACCATAGGAGAGGCCTTGGAGGACAATGTGCAGAGCTCTTTCTGTTCCAGGAGTGGCTACATCATCAACCATCATGTTAACTGCCCACCATAACGAACCATTACTGAAGGCAGATAAAATCTGAATAGGTAAAACTGCCCATGCATTCCATAGGAACGAATAGTACAGAAGTTGTAGTGCAAGGCAACTTAAACTCAGTGCAACAGTGCCACTACTTGACAGAGTCCTTAGCAACCTGCTTTTGAAGAAATGCAGCAAAATTTCAGCAATTAGTCCAATTGCCACTGAGAGACCCATGTATAATTCCCTGCTGCCCTGGTCCTGCATCTGCCAGAAGAGAAAGTTCTGTACCGTAGATCCAATGACCCCGGTCAAGAAGACTGTGACAGCTGACAGAATTGTTCGACCATCACTTCCAATGAGGTTCAGTGCTTTGACAGTTTTGTTCACGTGCTCCGTTTTCCTAGAAACATGTATGGGAAAAAAGACGCTGACAAGCAGTGTGAGTGTGATCAGCAGGGCATAGCCATAGAAATGAACAGCAAGACGGGAGATTTCAGTATTGAGGAAGCAATTCAACTGATCCACAAGTATAGCAATACTGCAGGCTCCTCCAGAGGCACCCAAATAACTCCAGATCCAAAGATTCCCATATCTGTCAGTTGCATCAACAAAGTCAAGATATTCATAAAGGCTATCATCAACTGTCCATTCGAGAGGTGCAGCCAGCAGCTCCCAAAACACAACAGCACCCAGCACCATGAGAAAAACCTGGTGCTCCCTGTCAAGGAAGTTACTAATTGGCAGGAGCTCCAAGTTGACATCCTGAGCTTCTTCCCAGCGTCCTGAGAGATTTTCAAAAACATAAGAAGTCCCAACAACAGGGCGAGGGTTTGTTTGAAACAGAGAAAGCTCACTACTTCCACTCATAGGAAAGTTTTCATCAGGATTATCATTCACCTTCAGAACCCGAGAGCCTGGGCTGCTTGTTTCTTGTTCAGGTTGGTTAAACTGTCTTTCATTAGAAGGGGGCGTATCAAGCTCTTGTGCCACCTGTTTCAACTGTACAGACGCCATCACGCCGGAGGCACCACCCATGTGGGGATCTGCAGTTTTATCGTCTTTACCAACTCCTCCGTCTTTCTCTTCGAGCAGATCAGTAAAACCAATCGACTGTTGGAAGGCTGCCTTACTTACAGCGGGCTGGACCCCGTTCCCCATGGCCACAGCATTGCTGCTCGCATTGCTTGTGCCCACGTCGGCGGTGGCGCCAGGCGATGAGTGGCTGATGTTGCAGTACCTGTACAGAGCCTCCCTGCTCAGAGGTGGGACGAGCGTGAGCAGCAAACCAGCCCCAACGGAGCCCAGCAGGGAGGCAGTGATGAGCACCTTCCTCTTGCCGCGGCTCTTGGCCAGGTAGGAGGCGAGCGGGGCCCAGAGGCACGACACGAGGTGCTTGATGCCCATGACGATGCCCACGAGCGGGGCAGGCAGCCCCAGCTGCCGGCAGTACAGGCTCAGAAAAGGAGCCACGCAGGCGTTGCCGGCCCCGTGGAGGAAATAGAAGACGCCGGCCACAGCCAGGGCCTTGTGCACGTCCCACTGCTGGTTGGTGCTGGTGGCCTCGGCCACATGCTGCCGGCCCCCGCCGCCACCTGCAAGGCAACCACCGGGGAGACGGGCTCAGCGCTGCGGCGGGGCACACACCGCGACCCCCCGCGCCCGCCCGACCCCTCCCCCTCCCCC
>NW_017728964.1:3597429-3600459 GCF_001723915.1 Gavialis gangeticus
TGCTCATGGCCCCGCTCCCCGCCGCCTTCCCCGTGCGCATGCGCCACGTGCACCTGCCGCCCCGCCCCCGCCACCTGCCGGCCCGGCTCGGCCCCGGCCCAGCCCCCAGGCCTGCCCGCTGCTAGGAGACGCACCACAGAGCCTAGTCCTCCCGGCGGGACAGAGAGGCCGGCAGCTGGGGGCGCGGCGAGGGACAGCGCCGCCTGCAGGCAGGGGGGACGGAGCCACCTGCCGCTCCCCAATGTTGCTGGGTGGGGGGTGATCATCCGTCCTCGGCCTGGAGACGTGCGAAACGCTAGCACTCTGGGTTCAGACGTGATCCCTCTTGTTAGACTAAGAAATCGCAACTATGTATAGATAGATCTCTCTCTATATATATATGTAGAGAGAGATATCTCTATATATCTGTATCTCGAGAGAGAGATCGATCTATCTGTCTATAAAAGGTGTGCAAAAATGAAGTTTATTTTCTACCTATCGGGACTTTTGACCATCTTTCATTTTCCCCGAGCTGGAGGAAGGGCGCGTGTGCCCGAAAGCTTGCAGAAAAAAAGATGATTTTTTTTTTGTGATTTCTCAGCTGATCTAATACAAGACCAACTGTGAACCAAGAGCTCTAGAGTTTTGCATTTCTTTTTGTCTAAGACCAAATACATCCCTGCTCCAAACAACCCAAGAGATTTTACCACACCGTCAGCCCTCCTATGAAATATGAACTTTCATTTCTACCTAGGGCAACTCTTACAATCTTTTCTCCTTTGCCTGAAGAAGGGCATTTGTGCCCAAAAGCGTGCAAGTAATGTTTTTGTTGCAAAAATCTAGTTGGCTTAATAGAAGATATTACTTCTGCCATGACTTATGATTCCTTTTGTCTCTAGACTAATACAGCTACAACCTGGATACCTAACAAAATGTACAATAATTTTTGAAGCAGCTCATTGATGCAGCATATACAAAACCCAAGTCATTGTCAGGGAGTCTCAGCTGCCTTTTGGCTTCTTTTGTTACTTTCTTATCATTACTTGCCTGAAAGAAAAGTTTCCACTTTGATAACCCAGTTCTCATTCACTCACTAGCAAGTTATAGGGAGCAATATAAAGTGAATAAGAAGACATATTTGCATATTTATTTGCATATTTTTCAGTGTACAATAGTTTTTCAGCAAATATGATAACTTTGAGCTTCCAAATATGATAATTTAATATTTAAGACCTGGACCCTCTCTAGCCAGCTGTGTGCAGGGCTGGGGAGCATGAGTCCAGGTGCAGGTTGTGCAGCCCAGATTGAAGCCCCCCGCTGCATCCCCCTTCAGGCTGGAGGAGCCCACAGGCACAGCCATTCCCACACGAGTCCCCAAGGCCAACATGGGGTTTCAGAGTGACCTTTCCTTGTCCCTTGCAATATTTCCTGCTTGTTCTCCTTTGTCCTCCAGGGGTGGAGAACAGGAAACCTGAGGCAGTGAGGTGAAAGGAAAGCCCCATGTGGCAATAATCTCTGCATGAGGCTGAAGTTAGTTCCTTATTGCTACTTCCTTATTCATAGAGGCTAGAAAGGACTCTGCAGATCGTCAGGGCCAGCCACAAAGTCAAAGCATTCCTGCACTGAGAGTTGAACCCAGGCCACCTAGGTAAAAAAAAACAGGAATCCTAACCACTAGACCATGTGGGAGCTGCTATTATACATTTGAAGGTTGAGAGAAATGAATTAGACATGCTAAAGAGTTAGGATTTCATCAAAAACATATATTTCTTAATAAAAATATACTATAGAAAGGATGTGGACAAGTTGGAGAGAGTCCAGCGGAGGGCAATGAAAATGGTTAGGGGGCTGCGGCATATGACTTGGGAGGAGTGGCTGAGGGAGAGGCTGAGGGAACTGGTCTTAGTCTGGAGAAGAGAAGCCAGAGGGGATTTAATAGTAGCCTTCAACTACCTTATGGGTGGTTCCAAAGAGCATGGAGTGAGACTGTTCTCAGCAGTGGCAGATGATACAACAAGGAGCAATGGTCTCAAGGGAGGTTTAAGTTGGAAAACTTTCTCACTAGTGATGAAGCACTGGAATGGGTTATCTAGAGAGGTTGCAGACTCTCCATCCTTGGAGGGTTTTAAGGCCAGACTCAACAAAGCCCTGGCTCAGATGATCTCGTTGGGGGTCCTGCTTTGAGCAGGGGGATGGACTAGACTTCCTGAGGTCCCTTCAAACCCTAATTTTCTATGATTCTATGATCCTATGAAAAATGTAAAATGATATCAGGTATCAAGTACATAGCCCTGAGTAAGGAACTGAGATTCAGCTGGGATTATAGGGCAAAATCCTTTTCAGGTCACCCCAAACCATGCATCTGGAGGACACTTCTGAATAAGTCTGAGCAGGGCGCTGCCCAACCTAGGAACCAAGTTCACCCTCCTGATCTCTGCCGGACAGCTGCTCAGATCAGGGTTCTCTTTAGGGATCTTCATTTGTGACAGTTGTCTTTTCATCAAAGCCATCCAATCACGGTGTGGGAGATCTAGGAAAGTGTGAGTTCTGGGCCTTGCACAGGATCTGTGTGTGTGTGTGTGTGTGCATGCGCGCGCGCAGGGGTGCATGTAACAGCTTAATTTCTCACTTCCATCACTTTAAATTATCAGGAAGTTCCTTTATTTGTTTCATAGTTTCTAGGGTCGGAAGGGACCTGAGCAGATCATCTAGTCCGACCCCCTGCCATGGCAGGAAGAGCACTGGGGTCAAATGACCCCAGTAAGGTGGTCGTCCAACCTCCTCTTAAAAACCCCCAGGGTGGGAGCCTGCACCACCTCACTTGGAAGCTGGTTCCAGACTCTAGCCGCCCTGACCGTGAAGTAGCGCCTCCTGATGTCCAACTTAAACCTTCCCTCCGCCAGCTTGTGACCATTGTTCCTGGTCACTCCTTGCGGCGCTCGGGGGAACAGGGACTCCCCCAGCGCCTGCTGATCCCCCCTAACCAGTTTATAACAGGCCACAAGATCCCCCCTCAGCCTTCTCTTTTGAAGGCTGAACAGGTTCAGGTCC
>NW_017728964.1:3600632-3646373 GCF_001723915.1 Gavialis gangeticus
CTCCCTATGTACTTAAAAAAGGACTTCTTGTTGTCCTTAATCCCGGAAGCCAGCCCCTGTTCCATCTCTGCCTTGGCCTTCCTAACCATCCCCCTACATCCCCGAGCAACTGCAGAATAGTCCTCCTTAGTGATGACCCCTCCTTTCCATTGGGAGTAAGCCTCCTTTTTGGCAAGGAGACATTCCCGGATGTTTTTAGTGAGCCATGGAGGCTTATATGCTCTCCTGCCCCCTTTGACCCTCCTGGGGATTACCTTCCTCTGTGATGGTGTAAAAACAATGTCAGGAAAGTAGCATCAAGCTGAATAGTTCTGCTCACTTACATGCAGCAAATGCAGCCATTTGTCGAAGATCAAGGGAGAAAGGGGACAGCTGAACCCCAGGGCCTCCAGGCCTGGGCTTACACAGAGGATTCCTGCCTGGATTTGGGGAGTATCCGAAGCCCCAGACCTATGGGTCTGGGAGGGAGCATATTTGACCAGTGGTAGAGGCACACAGACTTCACAATTAAGCTCTTCTCAGTTTAATTTTGGAATGAGACTATTGGGCTTTGCTCAGCTGAATTTGGAACTGAGCTGGCCTTGGACAAAAAATGTAAGTGCCTATGTGTCTTTAGGGGATTTTTTGTTCTGTAGGGAATACACATACACACACAACAAGCAACTCAGTCCAGGTTCTAAAGGAAAAGAAATGTTTATTGTAGCATGTTTTTACACCTGTGTATCAGATCTGAGGGTTTTTAGAATGATAAAATGTAGATTCCCATGCCAGGCTATATTTCAAAACTCTGCTTGAAAGCATAGGAGCTTCTCAACAAAGTATCAGAATATTATATGGGGAGAACAGTATATTTTCCCCTAACCTCATCTGTGAGACATGTCTGAGCTATATTTGCTGAAACTTTCCTGGTAAAAGTAAATCTTAGGCAAATCCCAAGGAGGGAGAATTTCAGCCAAAATGCTTAAAGTTGGGTAAATTTATAAGCAACTGAAAAGAATGTCTAATAGTCAAGAAGTATCAAACTATATTTAACTGTAAGCATCGCTACTTGCACTGCTGATACTTCTTGACTATTACACATTCTTTTCTCAGGTATCAAGTGCAATAAGCCCATTTTCTGAGCAAGAATGAAACACACCATGAAACACAAAGAGATCCTATTTTCAGCAGTCTAGGTCCACTTGTAACTGTAGCCTATCTTCAAGTATGACCATGCTTCCCCATAACGGGGTGTCATCCGTGAACTTGGCCAGTGAGCTCTTCACTCCCACATCCAAATCATTAATAAAGATGCTGAAAAGTACTGGACCAAGCATTGACCCCTGCGGGACACTGCTGCCCACTTCTTGCCAGGGTGACACAGATCCATTCACTACAACTGTCTGGGTCCTACCATGCAGCCAGTTTCTCACCCACCTGACTGTCTCAGAGTTAAGCCCACAATTCTCCAATTTTCTCATGAGGACATTGTGGGATACTAGATCAAAGGCCTTTTGGAAGTCTAGGTATACAATGTCAACGTGCTCTGTCATGTCCAGGTGGTGAGTTACCTGGTCATTGAAGGAGATGAGGTTGGTAAGGCAAGACATGCCGGTAATGAAGCCATGCTGGCTGTCACTCAGAGTCTTGCCTTCTGCAAACTTATTGCACTCGATACCTGAGAACAGGGCAGAGGGAAGTGCTGATTGCCTGCCTGGCTGACACCACCCCCAACCCACCTCCAACTTTTGGGAAAACTGAAGCATGGGGGATCTGGGACCTGTGGCAGAAACTGAGGCACAGGGAGGCTGGATGGTTTATTAGGGGATGGGGATGAAGCATGGGGGAACTGAGACACTGGGGCTGGAGGGCCTCTGGAGAAACTAAAGCAGGATGGGTTAGCAGGCCCGTGGGGTAAACTGAGATGTAGTGGGGAAAATGAAGCATAGGGGAGCTGGGACTGGGGGGCTTGTGGTGGATGAAACCGAGGGTCTGAGGTCAGATGTTGGTGGCAGGGCCCCACCCCACTCTTTCTCTGAGTCCCGTAGTAGAATCCTAACACCTGGGTGCAAGGAGCCAGTTCACAGCCCTTTGGGGCAAATAAGGGTTAATTTTTGCCTCCAAAGCAATGATGAAGTCAGTAAGTCCCTTCCACCCCCACTCTGCCAGGAAGCTGCACCCCTAACCTGCTGAACAGTGCCCACACCACACTGATTTCTTTTGGGGTTTCTGGGGATGCATTTTTCCTAGGGTTTTGCTTACTGTCCCTTAGGCAATAGAGTTCAGGTCAAGGGAGAGGCAGGCCTTGGAGTGGGGTGGAGGTGAGAAATAGTGTATTCTGCATTGCTAGAGGACAGTGATATCTCAGTGGAGTAAGCACATGTTTGATTTTGCCAAAGATATCACTCTCCCAAGGTAAACTTCAACTGAAATGGGGCAACTTTGCAATTTTTCACTTGCACTTGCAATGTCACAAATGGCTTGAATGTATGTTTTCTTGCACTTTGAGACCTCATAAATGCATTTGAAATAGCACAAATTGAACAAATGCTAGGGTTCTTAGTACACTCCAGCAGTGACTCTTTCCTTGGCCTCTTCTGGCACATCTCCAGTTATTCCTCCACAGAAAAGGGACTTAGAGAGGAGCCTTCTGGTCATGTCCAGTCCTTTGTTATTGTAGCCAGCCGTGTATTATAATTCAAACGCCATACTAAACTCTTTAGGCTTTTTGCCTGACTGACTACTTTTGACAAATCAAGAATCTCCTCTTGGGGAGAGATTGTAACATCCCCCTCGGGGCAACATCATTCTCCAGCCTAAGTTATAAACTCCAGTTTTCAGTTTATACCCATGTGTTCCTTTGCCAACATTGTTCTATAGTTTAAACCTCCCCTCACCAACCACTTCCTGGATTTTATTCCCAAAATGTATCTATAGCCAGCAAACATATCCCCTTGCAGCTCAGCTGCCCTCAGCCTCAGAACCATGGACACCTCCATTGCTTATGCATACATACTCTTCCACCAGGCTTTGCCCTTGTGGATACTCTGTGTTTGCAGCATACTCTTCAGAGACAGGATAGTGGAAGCATAGAGATACACAGACTTGCAAGGGTCCCAAAACCCAATCACTCCTTAATGTATTTAAACACAAGAAGATTTTTTTAACAAAGTCCCACACAACCCTCTCATAAATAAATTGGGGAATTGTGGGTTAGACAAAATCACTAGAAGGTGCTTAGGCAACTGGGTTAATAGCCACAAGCAAAGAAAGGGTAATTGGAGTCCAACACTACATTCACTTTTTTTCCCCCAGCTGCATCACATTGCTGATTCATGTTGAGTCTACAGTTCACCAAAACCTCCAGATCCTTCTCAAAAGTACTGCCACATCACCCATTTTGTATTTGGGCTTTTCATTATTCTTCCTTTAGTGTAATACCTTGCTTTTGTCTGCACTGAATTTCATCCTGTTGGCTGTAGTCCGGGTTTCCAATTCATCAAGTCTTTCTGAATTCTCCTCCTGTCTTCCATTGTGTTTGCAGTCCTTCCCAGTTTCATGTCATCTGGGAATTTGCTCAGGAAGCTCTCTATGCTAGGATACAGATCATTAATAAACACATTGAACAGCATTAGACCCAGGACAGACCCCTATCATATTCCACTTGAAACCTCCTGTCATTCAGACATTGCTGTATTTATAATTACAATTTATTGCAGTTAACATGTTAATCACATGATAAATGTGAATGTCTGCCAGGAGTCTTAGATGTAAGATGTAGGAGAGGATAGTGCCACTCTACTTGGTACTGGTTAGGCTTCATTTAGAGTACTGTGTGCAGTTCTGGCCTCTGCATTTTAAAAAGGACATGGAGAAGCTAGAGAGGGTCCAAAGGTGGACAACAAAAATGATAAACAGTTTGGAAGGGAAGCCATATGAGGAGAGGTTGAAAAATAGGTGTGTTTAGTTTGCAGAAAAGGTGATTAAGAGGGGTCATAATAAGAGTTTTCAAATATTTGAAGAGCTGCTATAAAGATGAGGGAGAACAACTTTTCTTCCTCACTGTAGAGAGAAGGACATGTAACACTGGTTTGAAATTGCAGCAAAGTAGGTTTAGATTGGCGTGACCATATGTACGCTGCTGGTGCAACCAGGTCCCCTGTCTGGCTTATCACATAGCTTTGACCTCCTCACCCCCAATTCCGGACTGTCTGGGTCCTTCCCCTCCACAGTTATCTCACCTGCATGACTTGAAGTTATAATTTCAGAGGGAGGATGCCTCCATGAGGCAGATGTGGGCTTTGGGGAAGTCCTTGTCTGACCTAAGACCCTTCCTGGCTTCAGCTCACTTTTAATCTGGCTGGGTCCTATGGGCCAGGATCCACTGCACCAGGACCCTAGGTTCTCAGGCCCAGCTCCAGCCCTCCTGCAGGTTCTGGGCCACTCAGCCCCCAGGCATGTCCCCTGTGGGCACAGGGATTACATTCCCCCAGTCCTTATTCCCAAATACCCAGTCCTCTGACATACCACAGTCCTCCTTCTCAGATAAATTTGGGCTCCTGCCCTTATACAACGCCCCAGGTTCTGGGCCCTAACACAATAAACATGAGGTGTAACACAGTTAAAGACTGTCATAAGACACAAGGAAATAGGTAGATCATAAACTCAAACTGGTATTCAGAAGCACTATATAAACAGGATCTCCAAGTCATCACATGTTCTTGCAGCACTGGAGAATGCTTTTCATATGACATGATTCCTTTTATTTTTGAGACTGCACATTGCCTGTTGTTATAATAATGATCTTGCATTCCTATAGCTGTTTCTGCCCAAATGTATCCCTAAGTGCTTTGTATGTTGTACCAACTGTTATATAAAACTCTAATTACAAGAGTAACTTCATCCACTACTCAAATGCAGCCACCTCTAGGGTCAAATTTTGGCAACATTTTAAAATGCATAAAACAACACGGTCCAGCTATTTTAAGACAAAAAATAGTTTGTTCAATGGAGATTGCAGAGGAAATTAGGAGATTTAGACAGACAAACCTGCAAGTGGGTTAGGGCACCTGGTCTGGTGCAATGAGATTTTCAGTGGCCACAAAAAGTCAGGATCTCAGGTTTAAATGTCAGCAAGATGATAGCATCACAATAATACCATGATAGTGTACAACTTGATATTAGAGGGAATATGTTTCACCCTCAAAGCACCACACAAATCCTTTTAGCACTCTTTATCATGTCTAGCACTCTTAGCATGTCTACGTCACTTCCCTGCTGAGACTGGGACCGCTGTGAGGAACAAACTCCATCCACTGGCTCCCACTATGGTTGCTCCTGACTGTAACAATTAAAGAGGGAAGAAGGCTTAAAGGGGGCCTGAGCACAGCTCTGGGGCATGCATGCACTGAGGACACATCTAAACTATCTGCTTGGCCTGACTGCTATGTTTGTGCATGCATAGCATGGGCAGGGCTTGTTTCTCAGCTGTGGTCACTGGCTCAGTCACTCCTGGGCAGTCCCCTCTAGCTGACCACCCAGTGGGTGCTTTCCACCACACTAGGGAATCCCTGAGAACCTCCAGATGCTAGATCACCTCAAGGCATGATGGGATGTGTGCTCTCGCCAGTCATCTACTAGCAGACAAGCAGCAGCGCAACAGGATGATGCTTGGAAGAATGCCTTGTATAATACTGGAACAATTTGGCCTGCAACAAACACCACATCTGTTGGAAACCTAAGTGTCTATGTGTGCAGACAGAAGAAATGCTGCTGTAAGGGTGGGAGACTTACTGTAAGGAACACATTAGAGCAAAATTCAGCAACCTAAACCTATGGGGAATTAAGGAAATGCAGAACCGAACAACCCACAAATCCTGGGGTCTGGTCTACAGCCCTCCTCCTGGGCATGAATATGTTTTTGCTCTCCCATCTCCTGATCTGAATCCTAGTTAAAGTGATTTTCTTGAGAAGATGGGCATACTATCTTTGTCCAACAAAGCAAGCCCTTTTCTCACCTCCCTAGACCCATGCTGATCTTCCTTCCAAAACTTTATTGTGGAGATCCGACAGGTATGTTCAGAATGAGAGGAGCCAACAAAAGTTTGAGGGCTTCTGCATCCTCCTTCCAAAATGCTGGCAAATAGAGACTCAAGTATATTTACCCAAGAGCTGGCTGCTTGGAAATGTATTTTTGTCTCACAAAGCAGGGTAAATGGCTTCAAAATGGGATGTGTAAAACAAACAATGGAGAACATAATCAGCTTCTGTGCAGGGTCTCTCTACCCCACATACTTCTGTCACATAGCCACACAAAACATTGCCACTTGGTTGGTTTTTTACAATGTAATTTAATCAAAATGAAAAGGATTGCACCTTCTGATATATATCATCCATAATGTTTGTACAAATAATTTATAATTACATCATATACACCTGTACATCATTAATAATATACACATCAGTACTAGTCCAAAGCTATAACACAATCAGCTAATTTGTAAATATTTACCTAGATTACCATGCTATGTGACCCATTAGTTAAAGCCCTCCTGGAGGCAGAGGTACACAAGCTGTCTGTTAGACTCTTAAATTAATTATTGCCCTACATAGTAGTTAATGGAAGCAGAAATGCTTTGCAGCCACTGATTTCATCCAGGTGTTTCTTGACCTCTTTTCCAATGATTAGTAATGGGGCTTCTCATGCATATTTACCTGTCTTTCTAAGACCAAATTTCCCTCTGTCCATCGCAAGTCTTAGGATCTTGAATGCCAGTAATTTATAAGTAAACTGAAATTAAGGCCAAAGCAATCTATATTCAAAAAGTGCAGTGCTGCTGAGAGCTTCAGACTCAAATTTGTATCTTGCATCTCACCTTTAGGGCTCGGGAAGTTGAGGTTAGCTGAATTTAGAATATGGTGACATAGACTCCTGGCATAACAAAAATACAGTTTTCTTTAGGGGCTTTATGAGCTCCTAATACAAAAGGATGCAGTGCAATCAGGTTTAGAGAAACTTCCTGGAATTAATGGTTTTAGATCACATGAGCAGATGTTTGGGGGGTAAGGGGGAAATGATATTCTCACACAACACATTCACTTGGGTTTCTTTGCCTTTTGTTTGGGATTTTAATAAAATGCTTTTGGGAACTGCCAGGTTTTTTTACTGCCATGTAACTTATCAGTTGCCTAGAAGTTGAAAGATGTTTTGTCATCAAGTAGTGTAAGGCTTACTGGGGACATAGCTTTTATTTTAATACTGCATTCAGCATGACAACCTGAGGATTTATATAGCTTCTACTAGAAAGTAAAAGACAGCAATGCTTGTAGCAGCAAATATAAAAATAAGTGGTTGTTTGAACAGTAGGTGAATACCTGTGTGCATGCTTGTGGTGATAGAGGCTGGGGGAGGCACTAGATAATCTCCAACATCTTGTGATGGAAAGTTTAATCATAGATTTTCTGACATTAACATGGCCTAAATATTCAAGAAAACCTACAGTAGTTGGAATTCCAAGGACAGGATAAAAGCAGTTCTGTGACAGGTTTTTTGGTGAGCCTCATTTAAGCCAGTGGGGCCAACCTTTTTAGCAGGAGTGTCACAAATTGCCTGAATGCCATTCCAATCCCCTTCTCCTGCCCAATCTGCTGCTCTGCTGTCTGCCTTGTCTGTTGCTGCGCTGCCTGTCCCCTCCCCCAATTTGCCATGTGCCACATACAGAGGCTGCCCATGCCACTTGCGGCATGCATGCCACAAGTTGGCCACCCCTGATCTGAGCAATACAACCTACAATTTCAGGCTTGGGTATTCAAAGGTAGGTTCCTAATTCTAAATGTAGGCATCTACATACAATAACTTAAATCTCAGAGGCACAGCTCCCATTGGGCCAGGCACAAATGACTTGGAGGATTCACCTCTTGGGTAATGAGGAATGGGCTGCACTGGCTACCTGCAGTACCCCTGCTGCACTCAATACCATGTACTACTGCTAGCTAACCAGGTCCAATATGCCAAATGCCATAATATACTATTAAATGTATAAATTGCTCTGGGCATTTTGGTTATGTCTGCACAATCATCTTACCAGTATAGCAATGCTGCTATCCTGAACCAGCAGAGTACCTTTCATGTGGGTCTAACAACATAAGTAGCTGTGCTTTCTACCCATGTAATAAAAACACCCCCACATGTGAAAAGCAATTTTAGCAAGAGCGTATATTTACTAGTATAACTGCATCTAAAGTAGGAATGTCTCCTGGCACAACTCTGTCAGGTATCACATGTCCATCTGGCACAGATGTGCTGACAGAAGGGTTAAGTGAAGATGTGGTCCCTGGCAGCCCTTATTAAATCAGTGGAATAGAGAGCACACACTACAGGAAGTACACAAAGACCAAAGATGACTGGAGAAGCCACCACATTTTCTTTGGGTAGATGTTCTGTGCTTACACCATGGCAATGACATATTGAAAGCAGAGAGTACTTTGGGGTTTGAATATGTCTAGTTTTAAGGAATAAACAATATAGTGTCATACAAGGCAGGCCTAACAATTATATCAATCAAGAATTAAGTGAAGCTTTACTGGACCTGTCCTGGATATCCCAAATTAGATGTTGACAAGTTAAGAAATATACACTCTTTCTGAAATGACTTCAGCTTGCAAAAAATGGAATAAAGAAAACAGCTTATGCACCTGCTATTATGTGATGTTTAAATTTTAAAACAGGTTAGTTTGATCCTAACCAGGGCCACTAACCATACTGGCACTATTCAAGCTATATTTTGAGAGCTAATTTTGTACTCTAGTAGCAGCAGAACAAATAAATGGAGCAGTATTGCAGACGCCTAGCTCCCAGGTCCAATTCTGAGGCCACCAACATAGTTCTTTAGTTTCTGTTCCTCTTGTGGAAGGAGAATCCAAATCCAGACTGTGCAGGCAACTGTTTTTGGGAGCCAGAGTAGCTGATGTAAAGTCCATCACCTGCAGGCTACCTCTTTTCCTTGGGAGACAGGACTGCAGTAGCAAGATGGGGTAGAAGGGGTGTTGGTAATGTGGCCATTTTGAATAACATGACATGCTTTTCATATCAATGATAAAAAGTTCTTATAATTAAGCTGCATATAAAACCTTAGCTGGAAGTCAGAGAGGCAGCTCATAAATTAAACTGAGGAAGTGGTGTGCAGCCTCTTCTTGCTCAAAGACGGCAGCAAGACTATCCAACACCTGGCTGCACTGAAGACTTGTTAAACAAAGGCTACTGTATAGAAGTAAGCTGCAAGAGTAAAACTACTTTTGCTGTGTTCCCCTGACAGAGAGGTTTTAAACTGTGCTTTCACATGTGTTTTACTGAACAGTGAACTTCTGTACTGCTGCAGCATTGTAAGTAGAATCATCATTGCCAGTTTCAGGTGGCTTTTAGTGTGTTCCTCCATCCTTGTGCTCTTATGACCGAATGAGAGATTCTTATAAGACCTTTTCATTTTCATGCCACTCTCCACGCTGGAATTTTCTTCACTGGATTATACCTGCAAATGTATTGATAGGTAATAACAAAGATTTGGGCATGTACTTGGCCAGTCCTACATCCTCTGATCCATGCATGCTGAATTGCATTGTCCTCGTTTTCTGCAAACAGTAGCCAGGTTCCAGGCAGGGTGAAACTTCCACACTGCAACAGAAGAAAATACATTTTCTGCATGTGCCAATCTGCAAACCAGCACCCAGCTTCTGATCTCAGTATGTATCCAGAATGACACCACTGACTTCAGTAGTTACTTTGGATTTATACCAAAGGCACTAAGAATTATAACTCTTTTTGTGATCTTGCACTGGGTTTTGCTAGAGATTCTCATGTCATGCATGATCCTTTGCGTCTTACACAATGTCATAGAAAAGGCTTAGTTTGATTCAGAGAAATGTACACTGCACATACAGTGTACTACATATGGGCCTGAATCAAAACTCTACTTCCATACTGAGATACTTTGGAGGTGCCTGAAATTCATTCACACATCAAAATTTCACAAGTGATCTAAACACAGTCTTTTAGTAGGGACACCCTTGAATTTTGAAACATCTGAGTTTCAGATCCAAATGTTGGGGGGACTTGGATATGTCTAATATATTAACACTTCATTCATAACTGAAAGTTACCCACTGCTAAAATGAGCCACGACAGCTTTTAAGGGGTTTAGGACAGGAAGTGAAGAACAATAATATAGCTGATGGAGGAATGTACAAATACTTAATGTAATCACCCTTACTGGATTTCTGCCAGAACACCACAGCTAACACTTTACTATTAATATAAACAGCCCATTTATTGCCTTTCCAACTTTTTGATGGTCTCGTTTCTTGGCTTTGTAAATGTTTCATATATTGCAACATTATCCATGAGCTTTCCACACTGTCCACCCCATCAAGTTTGTAAGCAGTCTGATGGCTGCTTACTATCAGGTTTTGCACTTTTCTTTTCCATGTCAACCTTTCAGCTTATACTGCTGCCATATGAAATTCCTTTCTGCAGGCTTAGAGGGAAGTATCACCCATCCACATGTGAGCCATTTACTGAACAGTAGCATACCCCTAAACATGACCCTTCTCTTGATAGGGATTTCTGGGCAGCTCAGAATGAATTAGCTGCTTTCTTGGAGGAAGTGCTAAGGAAACATGGCACCAGCTGTGCAAGATAAGGGAGAAGGGAATACGGGAGGATGGAATTCAATGGTTTAAGCTGGTTAAAAAAAAAAAAGAAAAGGCATTTTGCTTTGTGTGTGTAAAAAGAAAAGCCTTCCATCTTTACATTTTTAGGCTTTTAGGGCAACGTCTCTAAAACAGTTATTAAGGATCATTGATCATGCCGCAGAAGTGCAGCAATTTCTGGGGTGGAACAAAAGAAACTTTTTAAAAGCAGGCAATATTATATAATATTTCCAGATAGAAAAACGAGGAAGACTCACCTATCCAAATCCAAAAGGTGTTATGCAAGTATTACACTGACACACTTAGATAATACTTTCCATTCATGCATCTCAAAATGCTTTAAAACTCAAGTTAAACTTCAGGACCTTCCTCTGGGGAGACAGAACTATGGAGGGATTGAGTGTTTTCCACAAAGGTACGCAGGAAATAAGCCAAGTTCTACTGCTTGAGTGTGTTACTCTTATGACATTGAATCACAGAAACATAGGGATGGAGGGGACCCCAGTAGGTCATTTAGTCTAATCCATTGCTCAAGGCATGTTCTTCTCTGCCTAAACCATCTCAACCAAGTGTTTGTTCAACCTTTTCTTAACCTTTTCTTGCTGGAGATTCCACAGTCTCCCTAAGTAATCTGCCCCAGTGCTTAACCACTCTTCCCATTAGAAAGCTTTCCCTAATATCCAGCGTAATTAAGGTAAGCTAGTTGAGTCCATATATAAAACTCTCAGCCAGCCTATAAATTCTTGAGGAATTGCATTAATAGGAAATATCTTCCATAGAGCTGATGGCTCACCCTGTCAACATCCTTGCTTTGAGAAGGGAATAATGTCATCTTTTCTACTGCCTCTGCAGAGGCCTCAAAGATCTTCCACAGAACTGGTAATGCATCTGTTATTACCAGTGCATGTCCTTTAACCATGCTTGACTGTGCTGAGGGAATTAACTTGGGTGCCCCTTTAGCTAATCTCTTTAACACGATTTTAAACAGCATTTTATAATCCACATTGGAAAGCATCAGCGGCCACTAAATTATTATTAATAATAGTTATCATCATCATCATAAGGAAATAGTTATTTCCTCGCACAGATCTTAAAACACTTTACAGAAGTGGGACAGTATCGTCCACATTTTTCACCCCCTCTACCTCCATCTTTCACCCAAATAAACTCACACCGGTAGGCAATATAAACTAGTCAAAAGTCTCTCATCAAATCATTAAAAGAACCAGGAGCAGAACCCATCTCTCCAGACCTCCAGTTGCACCTTTTGTAACCGGGCAAAGTGTCTGGTTCTGCCTTGAGGAGTCCTGTGAAAGGAAAGTCTATCATTTTAAATCAATAGAGCATTGCTTGCTAAAAGCTTACAGCAAAGTGACCTCACCTGACTACATTCCTGTAGGTTCTTCTGAAGTCTTTGTCCAGGCACAGTGTGAAGGTCTTTTGATCCATGCTGCTGACTTTGATACTGTGCATTCTGATCTTGTTTGTCATAAACTAGAACAGAGGGGAAAAAAACCCAATGAATTTTTAACTTCCCTTCCTCAGGCTGGCGGGAGAGGGACTGTGTGAGAGAGCATGTGTATGTATGGTGACTGTGTATTTTTTTGGCCTTGGAAGACAAGACCTGACAGGTGAAATGGAAAGCTAGCTTCTTCCTTTTCCTTCCCATATAAATGTGCCAATATTTGCAAAAGCAACCAGTGATTTTGGGTACCTAATTTGACACAACTTAAAGGGACATGATTTTCCAGTGTGCTGGGCACTCACAGTTCCTGGTGAAATTAGTGGGAGCTGCAGCTGCTCAATCACTCTAGAAAAAAAAGAAAAAACCCAGGCCCCTTTAAATGTGCCCATGAAACAAGGAACATGAAATTAGTGATAAAAAGCCCACTGTCTAAAGTCTCCTCACACGTTGAATTAATTCAGCAGCCTTACAGGAGACTGCTAGTGTTGGAGTCTGGGGTTAAGACCCTCACCCCACTCCTGCTCCTCTGTGCCCCAGTGGTATGAAAGAGCCTAATTCCACTACATGCAATAGTGGAGGATTCCTCTCACACAGGGAAAGGCTGCACAGGGGATGTCAGGGGAACTCCCTTGCAAACTCTGACTTTGAGGTTGTGCTGGAGATGAGACTGGAAGCAGACAGGGCACACTGAGAATGTAGCTCATAATACTGCTGAGATTCAAGCAACACTGCAGACAAAGGCATCCTGAGAGACTGCTGTTATTTATGCAGGCCCCAGTGTTGTCCAAGATAACACTGAAGTAACCCATAATTGAAAGAACACACAGTTGGCTTAATGCAGGGGTGTCATACATACAGCCCGCAGGCTAGATCCAGCCCATGCATGTGTGCCATCCTGCCTACGGTGCTTCCCTGTCCAGACAATTCACATCCAGATCTAGGCTGAAAAACATCTTGCTGCAGATCTCAGAGCCACTGTGCCAACACAGCCAATCCCCAGGGGGTCAGTACTATACCCCTGCCACCAAATTTATAGTATATGATTGCTGTTCATCATGCAAACCTGATGAGTGGCAGCAGCATTAACCTCCGTGTATTGGCCATGCTAACAGCAGCTTGGGCAGCTCTGACAAGAAGCCCCACAAACTGGATCTGGAGGTGGATTATCTGACCTACAAAAAGCTCCTGACCAGAATCCAGCCCACCAACTCAAACACGTTTGACACCTCTGGCTTATAGTCACCATAGTCCTTCCCCCTTCTACACACACCAAAGTGGCCATACAATGTGTGCTAACCCTCTTAGAGACACAGCACATCATCTCATTAGGGATGCTATGCATGGGAGGAAGTGACAGAGAAACATGACCTGCTTCTGACTGAGTTAGCAATCCCAGGTCATGCATATTTAGCTTTAAATGCTGGTTGTTAAAGTTGTTTGAGTCACTGCTTCTTATTTTTGTTCCTACCAAATGAAAATGTTTTGCATACAGCCTTAATCTCAACACATGCGTCTTTGAGGATTAGCTCACTGGAGCTGGAGAGGCTTCCAAAGAGA
The DNA here is from genome assembly GCF_001723915.1 of Gavialis gangeticus. Taxonomy (NCBI): domain Eukaryota; kingdom Metazoa; phylum Chordata; order Crocodylia; family Gavialidae; genus Gavialis; species Gavialis gangeticus. The sequence goes on from NW_017728964.1 coordinate 3,614,338, forward strand.
TCTCCCTGGGGTTTCGGCTGGAGCTAGAGTGCGTCAAAGATGCTTGTGCGTCAGTAGTGGCAGACAGAAACAGGCAACAAAATGGGATTAACTGAGGAGAGGAGGGGAGGGGGTGCTACAGCTCTGCAAAGCAGTTCACAATGGACAAAACTTTCATATAAACTTTACTGCCAGTGTCCAGTGCCAGGCTCACCTCTGAGGTGACCTCATCAGCTCTGCAGGTCTGTACTGCTTCTACTGTTGTTTTTTTGGCTGGAAAGGATCCAAATCACAGTTACACCAAGACCTGTTTGCAGTGCTCTGGCAGGGACAAAAAGGTCTTAAAATAAAGGCAAATTTATGTTCACAACCAGAATGATGTAGAGGGGGGGTTAATATAAACAAGAGTCACATCTTGTATCTCCACTCAAAAGTTTGTCCTCTGTGTCCTAAAATGTAGCAGAGCTCGTGATCTCAGTGTCAGGTCTTGCTAAACAAAGATGCTAATGCAAGGAAGGGTCCACCCAGGCGGTGCTGAGGGGCAAGAAAAAGAGAATTGCTTGGATATTTCAAGAGAAAAGGTTGAATTGCGTGGATTTTTCAACAACAAAAACAACTATAATTTCCTTTTGGGGGAAAAAAATCTCAAAACATTTTCTAACCAACCCTACACAACAGTCCTGTTCTCTTTCTATAGAGCAATAGGAGGGTTTATTTTATTTTGTTTTGTTTTTTAGTAAAGAGTATGAGAGTAAAGAATAAGAGAAATCTCTAATAACATGCTGCTATTTAACATTTTCCATATAGCACTTCTTTCAAATGAGCATAATTAATGGAGTGCCTGTTACTGTGGGTAACCTCAGGGGTGATAATAAGGAGCACATGTTAGGTTTGATGGAGTTCAAGGGGTCAGGCTGTCCAAGTCCTACCCTATATTCCTCATGGATCTATTATGGAAAAGAAGGGGAGCTCAGGATAATCTCTTCCTCTTTTACCACTCTTATTCTGCTGTGTGGATGGACCCTCGTGACATGTTTTAGTGACTATGTTGGCTGGTCCTCCTTCCCCCACTCCCTGCAGCAACTTGCAGTTTCCCTTAAGGGCTCTCATCCAAGCGCAGGCTTGACATTGTTACAGACTCTTACTCCCCAAGCTGTCACAGATACTTACAGAAAATGATCTTCCTGAAAGGTTGCTGGTTTTGATGACTTCAGTAATATACACATTCAAGCACATCAAATCTGCAACAGAACTGAGGTGTTAGATCAGCAGTCCTCAACTTTTCTAGACTCAAGGCACCCTTTATTAGGCTCAAGGCACCCCTAGGAAAATGCCAACTGTTAGCTTTCACTCACTTCTTTGAATACAGAAAAATAGAGCAACTCTTCTGTTGCAAAGAACTCAGAAAGACTGCAATACATCAGAATGTTTTGGACACTATGGATTCCTATTTGAAATCTCTGGGTTTGTGTAAGCAGGTATTTGCACCCTTAATCATGGCACTCTGGTGAAGAATTGTGTTATCTGCAAATCCCAGTTTCAGTCCGTCTCCTGGGACTCTCCATTACTAATCCTTCTTTCCATCTTTCCCATCACCCCAAATGGAAATGGAGAGCAATGCCAGTTCCCTACACGAGGTAAGGCTGAGAGTGAGGCCTCTGCAGCAACCCCAAACATTACCCCAGGCAGTTTGAACCCTAGGCTCTCCCTACTCCTATATCATAATTCACAGGTCCCATGCTAGCTCAGGACCATGTTTGGCTTCAGCTGTCCAGGGATTCTGCGCTTCAACCCAAAAGTAGATAGAATTTGAATGTAGTGCCTTGAATTTTTGTCTCCACTGAAAGCAACATTCAGGGGCTGTTTGAATGTGAACTAAAATAAATGTTATCATAAGCCCTGGAGAGCTAAGAGGGAAAACTGAGCCAAACTTAACTAAGAAGCCCAATCTGCAAAAGTGTCTCTCTTTCTCTCTTCCTGACCTTGGGTTATATGAGAGATGGGAATCTAGGATACCATGGTCAGTGCACACATAGAATACATGGAATATAAATAAAAAAAACCCATGCAGGTGACTCCAGACTACAGTTATGTTGTATCCTCAGTTATTGGAAGGCTTAAAACATGAGCATGAGACTTGGGAGATAGGAACATAGGAGATGAATGACTTCAAGCTATACTGATCACGTGTGCTGCATATGGATATTCATATAGCAATGATTAAGCTCCATAATCTAATAGTAACATGTATTGAGCAATTTCAGGGAAATTCTTTTGAAACTTGTCACTTTAGCTTCTTCAAAGTCCTGCTCAAGAATCCCAATAACACTGAACAGGTAGGAAAAAACAGATGTCCTCAGAGACCCACAAAAAGGAGTCTTACCTTCAGCTTCATCAGGTGGAATGGCTTTCATTACCAAGCCAGTAGATCTCAGTGAGACACCCAATTCTTTCCCCCGACTACTCAGCAAAACCTGCAGAAAAGGCCCATTAACACCATTACACTTCATTATGAGAAATATGTTATGCCTTAAGAGAAACAAATTAGTGCCTGACACATGGATCGCACATTGGGTGAGGGTAGGTTTGTTTTCAATCTCTCTCACTCTCCTCTCAGCTCATGTATCCCTACTGTGTGAGATACCCAGGGATAGCTACATGTCTCCCTACTCCTGACCTCATTGTAATGGGTATTCAATTCCATGGCAAATTACACTGGGATGTGTGTTCATCTGTCTATGCCCTTATGCAAACCTCTGTTAGAGAAAACAGCATAGACTAGGACTAGGGAAAACTCATCCAAATGGAGGGGAAAAGGGTAGAAAATGTAAAATACCCAAAGAGCCCCATTAACAAAAAACAGATTCTAAGCTGCTCAAGCAAGAAAGCGAATTGGGCATGTATCTGAATACTTAAATCAACCTTCAGTTAACCATCGACTTCAATGATATGACAACTCACTGAGTAAAAGGACTACAAAGTCTACATAAGGATGCCTGATTGGGCTCTTAAGCCTTTTCTAGACTGAAAAATTAGGACCTTTTTTTATAAAAAACAGTTTTAGCATGTTACCTGGACATGGTCAACAATCAGTCATCATTTTGCCCTTTAAGAAGCCTCTTCCCCCACACCAAATTGTCAGATTTAGATCAGACATTTGGACATTTTTTCTAACCACAAGGATAGTTCAGAAGTGGGGTATTTTACCTTGGAGGCTGTGGAATCTCCATCATTAGGGCACTTTACAGACAGGTTAGAAAAACATATCAGTGCTGGTTTAGGTCTAGTTTCTAGAGATCCTGCCTTGGGACAGGGGGATGGAATAGATAACTTCTCAAGCTCCTTCCCAAGAGTCCACTCCTGAAGCAATGTGAGCATGTTCTTGTTAACCAAAGCAATAGCAGCTTTTTCTTAACTTGGGAATCCACTCTGTAGTTCTTGCCTAAAGGGAGCTCCCTTCCTGCCAGGTAGGTCAAAAGGAGTCCTATGAACAGTGAGGTGCTGCATGCTTCCAAAAGCCCTGTCTTACCTTTCTATACATTGCTGTAATATCTGCCCCAGGACCTTCCAGCATTGTCTTCTTCCTTGCCAGCACTAAGTCTGGAATAGGGAAATCAACAGGAATGAATAGCACAAGTTGTTCAGCAAGAGACAGATCTTATTTCACTTTACACAACCAGATGACACTTACCTAGCACCTTATGTACTACTAGACAATTGCCCATCAGGAATGATGGGTTGGGGGGGACAGAGCACTGCCACCACCTCCCAGGAGTGGAGAGAGGAAGGGGGGGGCTTGCCCTGCCATCCCTTCTGTTCCGCTCAGCAGCACATGCTGCTGCCACCTCCAGGGAGCAGGGCTGCGGGGGGTAGGGGTTAGGCCAGCAGAGCTGGCCTCACTTCCTCACTCTGCCCCACTCCAGAACCGTCTTGGAAAACTCTTATTGGTTGTTTCCATCAGCATTGTGATTGGCTGCCAAGACAACCAGAATGTGAAAAAAGTGTTACGGACAGACAGAGGCTTTTATTATATTAGAATTTTTGGTAATTACGCACAATTTACAGTTCTATTTCATCTGCTAGAGAAACTGAATCTTGTGGACACCTGCCTGTTAGAAACAAATGGTGGAGGATGAGGGCAACCCTCCCACGTATTAGCCCAACAGCCTGATTAAGGCACTCTCCTAGAAAGTGGGAGACCCAGGTTTTAGGCCCCCAGAAAGAGTTTGAAACAGCATCTTGTGCTTTCCAGCACAAGTCCCTAACCACAAAACCACAAGCTAGCCATTAATCTAGGGGTCATAAAATGAAACTAGGAGGTAGCAAGTTTGAAACTAACCAAAGGAAGTTCTTTTGCACACAGCACATAATTCAAGTGTGGAATGCATTGCTACAAGATGCTGTGGATGCTGAGAGTTTAGCTAGATTTGAAAAGGGATTGGACAAATTCTTGGAGTAAAGATGCATCAGTAGCTATTGAGTTAGGGGTACAGCCTCTAAATCAGAATTTCCTAGACCTTATAGGCTGGAGGCTGCAAGTGGGAGAGGAACAGGGGAAACACCCAGGTCATTCCTTGCTCATTCTCCCTTCTAGCATCCACTCTGCCCCTGTGTGAAACAGGATACCAGGCAAGATAGACCTATGATCTGACCCAGTAAATGGCCATTCTTATATTCTTGTGTTCTAATCAGTACTCTCTCCAGCCCTCCACTTGAAGCTGGGCAGCCAGGAGAGGAATATAAATGTGGCCAGGAGGAAACAAAAAAAATAGCTGACATGTAGTTCAGTGAGGTGGTCGCTGCCCTAAGTAGGACAGACCCCTGGTTCTACTTTGGACCCTTGCTCCCACTGAGGCAGAAACTTCTGCACTGCTCTACTCTTCATCCACTGTATCCAATGATTATGAAATGCAAGGTGCAATAGCTCAGCTTCCACCATGGGTTTTTGCCAGCTGCAGTTTTAGGACCTAAACATGTACCTGGGAAAGGCTACAGTGTTGTGCACCTGCCTGGCCTCCGTGCATGGGGATGCTTGTGCATCCATACTACACCTACTGTAAAACTGCAAACTGAATATAAATGCTATTTGGTGAAGTAATATGGGATCTAGTCCTAACTGTACATATCCAACTCCCATGAAAAGCTTCACATTGACTTTAATGGGAGTTAGCTCATGCCCTTTCCACTATAGCATAGATCTAAAGGTAGAATTAGAAGCCAAGAAGTTTTCATATATATAGTCCCTGACCTCATCTGTTGGCAATTCCTGAAAGCAGACTGAGTTACAAGGAAAATATTTTGCAAACATTTTTTCAATTGCCTCCTCTTTTAAAAAGCTGCATTTTTCAAATTCCATGTTGTGCATGGAAGTACTTGGAAGTTTCACCTTCTGGGATGAGGCAGTAAGGTCATATATCATGACCAGTCAGTAAGCTCTACATTGGTTATTTGTGTGCTTCCAAGAGCAAATGGAGGCTTTTGTCATTATCTGTCAAGCCCCTACATAGACTGGGGGCTAGCTACTGGAGGAATCATGGTTCTACTTGTATCCTGTCTTGAGTTGCATCCACATATCTTATTCTGTGGTGCAGGAGAGGGTACTGCATGCCACACTGGCATCACTACACTACATTTGCTACCTGTTCTGGGCAGCCCTGATTTGGGCCTTGAAAAGCTAGCCCTTTTATCAGTTTTAGTGATAGTGTTAGAGTGAGTTTAATGTGAGTTCTGGCCTATGTCATCAGAAGAAGACCTGAACACTACCTGAAATCCTCAGAAACTACCAATTTATTGCCCCATTCTACATCTTTTACCTCCTTGGTAACTACGATGAGCTTGATCATGCACAGGGAAAGCTTATGAGAGAGTGACAAGCCCAGATTAGAAGGGATTTGTGGTGGCCAAGGAAACACCAAAACCCAAAATGTACCTCTGGTGGGGTTGTAATCTTGTACTTTTACACTCAGCTCAGTGACAAACACATCCTCTGCTGGCTCCCGAGCTGTGTCACTGAAGACAATCTGAAAGACAAAAAACTTCTCTAAGACCAGATCCTGATTGTTCTCCAATTTGAGACATGACTAATATTTGTGCAGCAACCACTTGCGCTGTCACAAGGAGGAGACTGTGGCCTTACATGGGAAACAACTAGGTAGAGACAAAGGCTACATCATGAAGAATGAACTGAGTTCATCCACATCTCCTTATTCACAGAGGAGATGGAATATCCTACTTCTGGTACTTCTATCTCAACATTTCCCATCCTCTCCTAGAAGGGTCAGGAGCATCCAAATAGAGGAGACAGAGTTGCACATAGATGCAAATGGCATTTCCCTTGGTGCACTATGCACCTCACCACTGGGTGTCACTTTTGACTTACACTTCAGTCTGTTAGCTTAAATCCTTTCACAGAAAGAGACACCAATTTCAAGCTTCTTTTTATGGGCAGACAGTTGTAAAGGGGCCTCAATCTAAATGAAAATTAGGCCCTGTGGAAGCAGGATCATGTCCAGCGTGAGTTCAGGGTTTATGGATAGGTTAGTTGCTCATCTTTAAAAAATCAGGACTGGAACCTGTTCCTGTTCTTCTGGTAGCTGAATTTCTCCCTCTTTTATTTGTCTGGAGTTTTTTAAATGTATCATGGAGCAGAAATATTATGTAATAAAAAGAAATGTAAAAATAACAAAACCATCAGTCATAAAGCATCGAGGAGTAGAGTTTAGGGCAAATCAGTGTTAAAAGAGAAATAGGAAGTCTTGTCATGCACTGACAAGGTGGGATACTTGTCCCTTTCTGGGCTGGTACACAGAAGGTAGCCCCTTATCAACTTCTTCATTAGATACATCTAGTCCATGACCCAAAGCTACCTGAATCATTTAACAGTGGCTGCTGGAAACAAGGATACAACCCAGACCTTATATTTACTAGCAACACCATCACTGGGCTAAGTAATAAAATTGTATTAGACCTTACCCCACATTCCTAACATCAGCCAGTTGGCATTCAGGTCAAAGCCACAGTAACACCTGTAACAGTGACATTTTCTGGATGTTTCAACCTTTAAAAGGCAAACTGGAAAGGCTTTTCAGAATAACTTGATATCACAGTCAAAACCATCAAAGCACTGCCTAAGAACTATGACCAATTCATAAAAGCTGTACAGAAATCTGCAAGGATGAACATCCCACGGGGCTGCTGCATGAAGAACTTCCCAGGCTTCACTCTGCCAACCACTGGCCTACATGAAGACAACAGATGATAGTATGGACTAGACCCTTTTTCTGCAACCACCACCACTACAGGTGAGGAGCTTATGTTAGCCATCACAGAAGAATGCCAGAAATCCTGGCAGATTCTGATTGAGGCAATTGATATGATGCATAATAGTAAAAAGGCATAGCCGACAATACACACACTAAGCAACAACCCAGAAAGGTAGATCAACATCATAAATGTCACTGCTAGTCAAATTGCCCACCAGACATTCTTCAGTGGAAAAAGACCAAAAACAAACAACACCCCACAGACTAAAAAGGTACAAGTACCTCAAAGACCTGGATTTTACAAGCGCCTTCTTAATGACGGAGATGAATGCTGGTATTAAAGCACCGATGACCAGGAAAGCAGCTCACCTTGATGACATACTTACCAAACAAATCAAGCAATTCAGACCCCAGACTTGAGAACGGCTCCTCTGCCTATACAACTCATGCACAGCCAGTCAAAAATTTCCAGAGATATGGCAACATGCTCAGGTAGTGGTGCTTCTAAAGCCAGGGAAAGATCCACCTGACCCAAAGAGCTTCAAACCTCTCTCTCTGCTATGCCACACATACAAATTGTACAAACGACTGATACTGAACTGGTTTGCCCCATATGTGGATAAACACTTCATCCCTGAACAGGGCAGCTTTCACCCTGGAAAATCAATGAGCCAGCCGCTCAATTTAAACTCAACATATTGAGGATGGTTTTGAAAGGGGCCAAATCACCAGAGCTGTGTTTGTCAACCTAACAGCCACCTACTATTCAGTTAACCCAGGAATTCTCAAACTGTGGGTTGCAACCACCCAGGGGGGTCGCGAGCAACTTAAACAGGGACCGCAAACTTCTTAGGGGGCACACGCGGTGGCGTGGGGAAGTGATGCATGGCAGCAGCGTGGAGTGGTGGATGGCAGCGGTGGCTCCCTGTCCCCTGCTGCCCTCATCCAGCACTCAGGGGCACGGTATCACAAAGTTTGAGAACCCCTGAGTTAACCACCACCAACTCCTCCAGAAGAGCCTGGAAATGACAAAAGTTCTATGCCTCACTGAGCTGATAGGAACCCTGCTTGAAAACATGTTTTTTTGGCAAACTGGATGGGAAGAGAAGCAGATGGAGCCGACAGATTAATGGTCTCCCCCAAGAAAGCGTACCTGCACTCCTGTTATATAATATCTATATGAATGACCAGCCAACTGATTTGGAAACAAAATGTTTCATCTATGTAGATGACTTGTACATAGCAGCCCAAAACACTGGCTTTGACCATGTTGAAAAATCCCTAAGCAAGGCACTAATTGGCCCAACCTCACGTTACATTGAAAATCACTTAAGTGCCAACTTAGTGAAAACACAAGTATATGCCTTTCATCTGAAAAACCATAAGGCCAACTGCCAGCTCAACATTACATGGTCCAGAACCCCACTATCCCACTGTGCCAATCCAGTTTACCTTGGAGTCACCTTTGATTGAACCCTCTCATACAAAGAACAAATCATGAAGACAAAAGCAAAGGTGAGCACTCATAACAACATTTTGTATAAACTCAACGATTCAAAATGGGGAGCCAGCCCCTCAACCATCTGAACCACTGCTCTGGTTCTCAGCTTCTCCTCTGCTGAGTATGCATGCCCTGCATAGGAGAGATCTGTACATATGAAGTGCCTTGACCCCATTCTGAATGGTAGCTGCTGATGCATCACAGGATGCCTGGAGCCCACCAGGCTGGTATCGCTCTGCCTGCCATCAGAAGAGCAGTGGCCAGCAGGATGGAATGACTGAGACAAACTGAAGATGCGAGACACCTGCTGTACAACCATCCCACAGCACACAAAGGTCTCAAGTCATACAGGAACTTCCTCACCAGCACCCAAACTCTCAATGCCACACTCACAGAGACGCGACTACAGATGTGGACATAGAGGCTGAAGAAAATACTCAACAGTGAACAAGAATGAACATTTCAGCAGCTGAGTCCTTATCGACCAGGGGCTGATGAACCACAGCAAAGGTGGCAATGTCTCAACGGTGAGCATAACGGAGTCAGGCACTCCAAGGAACTAATGAAGAAGTGGGGCTATACCACTAGTTCAACCACCTGTGACCATGGCACAGAGCCTTAAACTATGCAACAGCTGCTGCAGTGTCCACTGCTTGAAGGCACATGAAAGATCTCACAAAGTGCAATAAATTAGCACAAGCATGTGTAATAAAATAATTGGATGTGGTGCAGAGACACGAGGGCCAGGGACAGATATTATACATAAACTGGTTTAAGTGATCAGAAACTGGTTTAAAGCTGTAACAGAACAGACATTCAGTGCACATAAACCAATCTGAAAATGGCTGAAACTAGTTTGAGATAAACCTGGTTGAATGTAGTATCAGACTTAACTGATTTGGCTCAAACCAGTTTATGCAATGTCTGTCCCAGACCCTTTGCTGGTCTGAGTTAAATCAGAGACCCCCAGCATCCCAGCATGCTCTCGGGGCAGGGCTTTCTGCTCCAGCCTGAGCTGGGACCGGCAGGGGTCGGCCGGAGGGGGGTTTAATTCCCCCTCCCTGTGCCACCAGCAGGGACCTGAGCCAGGTCTGCCCGCACCCCCAACCCTTGCTGCTGCAGGAGGGGGGCACCACGGTCCCTGAGGCAGAGCGGGGTAGGGAGCAGAGTTAGTTTCTCCTCTACCCCACTAGCTGCTGGGTGGCTCTCTGGCCAGAATAGACCCCCAGCTTTCCCCTTTGCCGGATGAATGAACTTGTCCCTGCCCTCCCCAGGGGCCTTGCCTGGCCTTGCCCCCTCCCCACTGCTGTGGGGGGAGGGGCAGAGCCCTTACTGGAGGCAGCAGCCCCTCTCACACTGTGGGGGAGAGCGAGCCCCTTCCCGGCAAGGGGCTGCGCTGTGGGCTCAGGCTGCACATGGCAGCGCCAGGTTCTGGGGCCAGAGCCCTGCAAGCCCCTGCAGTGCCGCCATGCTCCACAGCTGCTCTGCCAGCCCTGCCAGGAAGCTGTGATGGGCTCCTGGCCATCGGACATTCACTACTCCAGCTGCCAGGCGGGGGCAGGGCTGGCCCCCGCTGCTCATTTTGTGCCGGAGCAAGACACTGAGGGGGCTTATTCAGCCCCCACTAATTGCCCCCAAGCTTCAGCTGTGGCCTGGCCAGGCAGATCCTGCAGCCAGCAGCTAAATAAGCCCCTTTCTGCCAGGAGAGGCTTGCCCAAAGCACAGAGAGGCTGCTTGCACAGCAGCCAGGCCTGCCCAGCCGGGCCACAGCAGCAGTGGCTGGGCTGGGCAGCCCCACAGGGCAGACCCTGCTGCAGTGAAGCGGCCTCTCTCTGTACTTGGGGCAAGCCCCTCCTAGCAGGAAGGGGCTTATTCAGCTCCTGGCCGTGGGGTCTGCCCGCATTGAAAAAAAATGCAGGGGCCTGCCCGCATTGTCTCAGTCCAGAGAGCAGATTGACTTTTATTAGTAGATGTTTTGGATGGGGAATCCAGAAAAAAGATGACAAAGCTGAGATGGAAATACAAAGCGCCCGAGTGAGGGACTAACAATGTTACAAACTGGTTCAACCCAGACAGGTTAGACTAACTTGCAAAGGTTGAATCAGTTCAGGCTCCAGCTTTCTGAATATCTGTCCCTAGCTGAGAAGAATCTAGTCCTTTAGCGCCACTAAAATAAGTCACTCAGGGGCTTCGGTCCTAAAGACCCTGGGATCATTGCCTGCTGGTGGTCTCATTACTGTTCTTTGCTAATTGCTTTGGTCTCATGTCAAATGGCAGGTTTGACTCAAATTCTGCTTCACAAAAAAGCTAACAGGAAATAAACGAGAGTTCAGGAAATCCCACAACCTTGCAAAGAGTAAACAGAGGATGGTAAAACCACTCAAGAATCACCTGATTCCCTGTTTCAGAAAATCTAAAACACAAAACAGGTTTGGTTTTTTTTACACATCTTGTCTGCAAACCTGAATCCAATTAAATAGGGAACCTGGCACTGATTTATGCCCAGTGCCAAAATCATGTGAAATCAGCTGTTTTGCATGGTTCTGGAACCAGATAGTTCCAGCTGTCCCTCTGTATCAGTTTTGAGAAATCACTGGGACTACTAACACACAGAGCAGAATAGGGATTGGATAGCAAAGCTAATACTTTTCACCACAACGGGGCTATGAACGGCAAGGTAATTTTGGACTGCTGGCAGCCGCTAGTGTATTAACTAAATGTACAGAAATGAGGCACTGACCTTAACAGAGTAGACCTGGAAACACACTGGCTGGATGCCCATGCGTATGTAGTAAGACATTACATCGATAATGAAGGTATTCGTCACAAGATGTTTGCTTGGTGAAGAGGGCTGCGGGGAAATCACATGTCACCTGCGGTCATTTCTTTGAAATTATCACACTGATTCTCACTCTCTTTTAGATAAGTTACCAGGGACAAAACCACCATATACTGATTGTGCTTGATTTTTCTAGAAAGGGGGTTGGCAACATTTTTGGGTAGAATGCCAAACACCTACAACTTTGACTTGTAAGATGTTGGTGTGCCAGAGGCAGATGGTGGGGGAGCCATGAGGGGCCCAGTCCTTGTTGTGGCAGCGCAGCCCTGGTCCTTTTCCTGCCATCTGCCCTGAGGCGCTTGCCCCAAAATGCCTTTGCGTGCCATGCTCTGGCACCTGTGCCAGGGGTTGCCTACTGCTCTAGAAGGATCAGTTGGATCCCATGGGGGAGAAAAAGGCCTGCCCTCTGCCATTAATAGGAGAAGTTGCTCAGAATGACAGTCTCTAAATAGTTTGAAAAACCTGCCCCCGTGAAATGTCTCTTTTTAGCAAATGCCTTTTTACATTGTACTTTCTCTACACTCGGGTTTTTAAATTTGTAAGAGTCTTCTGATCAAAGAAAGGCTGCTCCAGTGGGGTGAACTGGCACAGATACTGCTGCTAGGGTAGCAGTAATATAAATGTATACCATTTCCAACTCCTCCCCACTACCATTTGACAGCTCTGTATGATCAGAGAATAAAAATATCAAAAACCTGATCAACATGAACAGTGAAGAGGGATTTCTCTTCATACCATAGTCGCCAGCTTGGGGATCATGTGACACAGAGTGTTGATGTTGCTCTCGTACCACGGGTCAGCTCTCCCAAGGTACCCAGCCACTTCACAGAGGTCTATCTGGCTAGGCATGGCATGTTCCTGGAGAAGAAAACCACAGCACAGGATGGTCAGTCCCTTATTTTTTGCTTGTTCTACATGGAATAATATCCCTAAAGACAAAGGTTAAAACACCGGAAGCAAAGGGAATGTATTTAATTATGATGTTAACAAAACTTGCCTCTGTGTCTTGAAGATCTGGGAAAATGCACAGTGATATCAAGCATCAGCATAGACTCTGCTCCAGTATTTGGTCTAACTGTTTTTGTGTTATTCCTAGCTACCCTAGTACCTGTGTTTTTCTTTCTACATACACTGATAAGATGGGATACTTGGACATGCCTTGGATTTTTTCCTGCATCTGTTTATTATCCTTGCTTCCCCTCTGCTCTTGTTTGCTGTTCATTTGGTGGGGCTGGAGGGGTAGGAAGGAAGGGAAGGAGAAGAGGGCAAGATTGAAGCAACACCTGTGAGTCTACCAGGAGCAGCTAGAGGCCTCTGCTTTTCACACCTGATTTAGATAGCTTTGATCTTATCCTGCTTCCTCTACACATGGGAGAATAAAGAATACAAGTGATTAACTGATAATAGAAAATGGACATTTAGCTAAGATTTACTGCCAGTACCAGGACAAAGTTAAACTATTTGTGGTGATAATTGTTTATTGGCTTCTAATGATAGCCATGAACTCACAACAGCCCAGGCTCCAAGCTAACACAGATCCAGATATTATCCTCCTTGTTCGAAGATTGTTCTGACTTTAGCCTCATTTAAGCCTTTTCTCACAAATGAGCTCCATGCAGAAAGACATAAGGCAAACACACCTAAGCTTCTCTACACCTTAGTGACAGCATGTCCCAGCCAGGAGAGGCCCCAAGTATGCTCTGCTCTTCCATGCCAGGAAATATGTTCCTAATCCTGAAGCTTGCTCAAGAGCATTCCTTTGTGCCAGCTCTCACACTGTTGGTCTCCAGTGAATTTCCAGGTTTGGAGCACATCAGCACGTACAGGTGGCTGTCCCTGTGCCACAGGCAAACTCTGTGATGCCCTCCACTTGTGAATGGAGTCTTCAGGACACAGGGCTCTATGGAACTCATTGCTTGGTGGAGCTCATTGCAGGACCCAGCCTTCAATAAGCAATTCTGTTTATGTCACTTTTCATTTCAAGGATTTTAACAGACAGGGGGATCATTAGACTAAGTTCTTTGGTGCCAGCACTGCCTTTTGTGCTGTGTGTGTACAATGCCTAGTACAATGGGATCCTGGTTTGTGACCAAGTCTCCCAAGCATCATTGCTACATAATCATAATAATAATAAAAATAAAAAGCTACCATTTAATACATGAGACAGAGGCAGAGTAAGGGGATGCAGCTTGCCGTAAAGCCTGCCAAGTTTCAAGGAGACAGGAGCAGAGGTCTGGGGGAAACTGCACCCCAAATTCTTGAAAGCAAAACTCATGTCATGTGTATGTGTTAAGGAGCAGCGGGGAGAAAACTGCAGGGATGGTAGCCCCTGCGGAGGCCACAAAGCCTGCCAAGTTTCAAGGAGATAGGTACAGGGGTTTGGGGAAAACTATGTTTTAGAGCCATATGGGCTAGACAACATCAGATCTTAGTTTCTATAAAAACTAGTGGTTCCTCAGACAAACACTCACATCAGCTCAGTCTGAACCCTGGCTCTTGACAGCCCCACAGTGACACTCTGAGTAAAGAGAGAGAGCACAGTCCCTGCCACATAAATACTCACTTCAGTGGGCCATGTGCTTTGCTGGCCCTCTACAACAGGGACGTAATAGAACTGCAGGTTCAGTCGTGTGGTCAAAAAGACTCGCCTGGTTTCTCGTTTCCTTGAAATGAAAAAAATACATTAAAAAAGTTACATCGTTCAATAACCACAAAAACAACCACCCTGTTTGCTGGTTCTGGTGAAGGAGATGCTGGGAGTCCACAGCTGCATTCTGATAGTGGTACTAAGGCTAGGAACAGGTGTTGAATTTGTCCCTGGACAAGTTGCCCTGGAACAGAAAAGTCCTGGACTTGGCGTGTACATGCATTGCCTTTCCAAACAGGTCCTAGTGAAAGGCTGAAGGCACTGCTGCTTTTCTGACACTGGGTTCAGTGATGCAATCACTCACACAGGGTTGCACGCTCACAAGATGGGAGCCCAGCTCTCCCCCTCTCCCAGCTGTGCACTGCACAGACAGACCCTCCCTGCTCAAACAGCACAGCCAGCCGGTTCTCCCCATGTAGCACACAAAGCTGAGAGGAGGGTGAGTGCTGTGCACACTGCACACACAGCTGAGAAGTGGGGTAGCCAGGCTGCCCAGCACTGCCTACCTTGCCCCTTGCCATGCACACAGTGTGAGGAGCTTGGCTCCCCCCACCCTTGTTGCCACACTTTTTTTTTTGTAACCCCTGCAGCACAGGCAGCCCGGGTCCCCTTTCTCTTCCCCCCACCCATGCAAGCAGCACCTCCCACCCCCTCCAAGCTGCACTCACTGCCCACTTGCAGTGTAGACAGCCTACAGATTGACATTTGAGCAACCCTGACATAGACATCTATGAATACAACTGCTTAAAAAAATGTGGGACAGGGGATTTACAATGGAAAGTTCTGATTTTTTCCTCAAAGATCTGAGCACCTTAAATTTCCCTTCTTCCACTCTAGGCTCCTTTTCCCCTTTCCCTTATTACCTTCATGGCTTAGTAGACAAAACCCATGCTGTAAAGCTGTCCAGGCTGGTCCTCTCCAATATTAGCCACCCCTGAGAATGCCTCTTCATACATATACTGAAGAACAGATGCCACTATTTACCTCAGAGAGTGAAAGGCTTGGGCCAGTCGCCCCAATATCCTGTCATCCCCCAAAACAACAATTCGGGCGGTGTGCAGTCTCTGGAGAGAAGACATAGACTCCATGTTGCTGCCAGACTTTGTGTGCATTTTTCCAGAATGCTTTACTCCTGGGCCATTGCAGCTGGCCTGCAGGTAGGCCATGGCCTCCAAAGGAGATGCCTTTTTCTTAATGCCACCTTTTCTCTGGAGCCGGGAGTGCTCAACCTCAGCACTGCAATGAGGAGGAGGCTCTTCACCCACTGGTGGCAAGTCCCGTTCAATCCCACTGTCAGTGGATAGCACAGAGAACCGAGTCTGCTCACAGCACTCACACTCTGTCACAATGTCTTGTATTTCAAAGTTGTCTAGCTCCTGGCTCAGACAGTCCTGTTCACAGGTCTGTGACAGGGGACGGACAAACAGCACAAGCTCCTTCCCTGTGTGAGAGAAAAAAATCCCATGAGTGGCAAAGACCATGGACATACTAGGTGAGGTTCGTCCTTGCATGGGGGCCTGGTATTAGCACTGTGCCCAAAGTCAGTGGGAACCGAGGGGACTCAGCAACTCTGAAACTTAGACCTCTCATGTAGGCACCTAAATATGGCTAAAAGGCCAAATTATAGGCTTGCTGGTCCTAAGCCAGTGCCCACTAAAGTCCTCAGGAGCCTTTCTATCAATTCCAACAGGCTCTGGATCAGGCCAAATACTTGGCATATTTGTCTCCCAGTCTGCAGAAATTTCATTTCAATGAATGTTAATCTCATCACCTCCCTGATTTTCAAACCTGGTCTGTGATTTCAACAACTGTGAAAAAAGAGACCAAAAGAAAGATACAAAACTCACTGCAGCACCAACAAACATCATACAGGTGAAGGTCACCCAAGCTGCCCCTAGACAGGTCTGTCAATGCACCTCAGTGCTGATCTGTTTGCTGTCCCTGCTATTTTGTCCTGGACATTTAACTTCTTTTGACAGTACAGCTAAGTGCTGTCTGCAGCTTTCCATTGCTGTCCTACCCAGGTACTTTCTCCAAGCACAGTCTGACTGTCATATCAAATATAACCAATGGTGTGGCTGGGCACTGTTGGTGCCTGCCACTTTAAGGGCCAGAAGACAGCAGCTGGCAGGTGCCTGATGAGGGCAGCCATTTTGGATTCAGGGCTGCCCATATAAACAGGACTTTGCTTCTGGAAGCCCAGGCAGCAACACTGCCTGGCTGCAGGGCTGCTGGTATCATCTGGAGGTAAGGAAAGAACTGTAGGGGATGGTCAGGAGGCTCCTGGTCCTGGGTATGACCTAAAACTGCACCCTGCTGGGAGTGGGTGGCCTGGTGTGGCTCTCAGTGGCACAGGAGCCCCCAGGAAATGCCAGGCCAGTTACCACCTCAGTGAAAGGTGGGTCGGGGCACCTGAACCCCAGCCCCCACAACCGGGTGGGTTACCCCCTTGTAGGGTCTGGAAGGTGGCCCCCAGAGAGGGAGAGTGGGGCCATAGACTCACACCTGTCTGGACATCCCCGACTGGTCTATGCTGGGGCCAGGACCAGAAGGGTTGAAGGGCTGGGGGCCCACCACGAGGGATGCCCAGAGCCGAGGGCCTGGGGCTCTGACGGGTCTGGAGGTGGGCCAGGGCTAGTAGAGCCAAAGGTCCCGGGGGGGAGGGGACCACACCCATAAGGAGGAGCAGCTCAGGGAGCTATGCAGCCAGGATTGAAGGCAGAATAGGCTGCTTGAATGGAGGGATCTAAGTGGGGTTCAACTAGTAGGATTCTGGGGCCCAGTGTGGGGCGGGTGATATGGATAACATCTGGATGCCATCTGCGAGGCTTGGGCTGCGGTGTAGGGGAGGAACGGAGCCACAGATGGTGCCCCCTGGCATCGGGGCAAGAAATGGGCAGCCTCCTGCTTTATTAACATCAATTAAATAATTAACAACAAGGCATGGTGGGCGAGAAGGTGGGCAGTTAGCCCAGAAACAGGTGGGCACGCCACTGTGAAATCGGCCGCGAGAAGGCCCCCTGTTACAAATGACCAACAAGGACACTTCTAAACCCCAGCACTGGATGCCTCCTTTGTCTCAGTTGTGCTGCTCTTGTGTAAGCTGTTAGTCCAACCTACTGGGCAGTGCATCAGTGAAGCTCCTATCAACACCCAGTCTCTTTCGCCAGGGGCATGTCTATTGGTCAAGCACAAGCACAATTCAGTATCAATCCAAACTGATGAACCAGCAACCTTCTAAGGCCTGCACAGCAGATAGCCCCAGCCAGGACTTTTACCTTGCTGGATAGACAACCTTTTCCTTATTCTTACCCAACCAATCCACCCATACCACCCTCTAGTGCAGGCTGGGCAAACCCCAGACTGAGCTTCCTTCCCCACCTCCCATCCTGAAGACAGCACCAGAGATGCTGGAGCTGGGTGGGGTGGGTGGGGGCAGGGCTAGGGGAAAGAGAGGCTGCATACATGCAGCTGCTCCAAACTGGAGCTTGATCGCTCCAAATTGGAGCTTGATCCCCCAACGCCCCAGACCCAACAGTAAATTCTGTTGGGGGGGGTGGTTGGGGAGGACTGCTGTAACTCATGGCACTTCTTGTAAAGCACCATGAGTTACAGTGGGGAACTGCAGGTCTATCAGCACCCTCAAAGACCCCCAACTGCTGTTGCAGTTTCATTGTCTGCCTCCATGGTGCCCCTAGACTTTCCAGCATTGTGGTGTCTACCTGCTGCTGTGGCACAGACTCCCCAAGTGTCTGTCATTTTAGCACCCCATCTAAGTCAGTGCTTCAGTCTTGAGAGTGCACAGGAGTCTTGAAGGGCTCCAGCGCACTCTTGTGGTTAGGAACACCAGTCAGCTGATGGGTGCTCCCAGCCTCAGGAGCTCATTGGAGCCCTTCAAGACTCCAGTGTGCTCGTCAGGCTGGGAGAGCTGATCAGCAGACTGGCACTCCCAGCCACAGCAATGCACCAGACTGCTGGTGCAGGGGGCACATTTGGGATCTGATCTCTGATTCAACAGTTGCACCTCCTGCCATGCATTTGTGGCATAGCAAGAGGTGAGATTGTTGGAACTGGAAATTAGATCCCATAGTGCCTTTAAATGAATGCCTGTTAGAAGCTGAGGAAGCAGCCCTACTGCCTTTGTGGGGGAGAGGGGGACACAAAAATACCTGCTGGCCATGCCACCTCCATCAGTACCACAGCAGCTGGCACTACCCTGTGCACTGGGGCTGCCCTGAGTATGGAACTGCCTAGCTATGTCTCTGTTGGAAGGGACTTCAGAAGATCATCTAGTCCAACCCCTTGCTCAAGGCAGGATCCTCGTTGTTTAAATCATTCTAGAGAAGTGTTCCTAAAAGGCCTGTTCTAACCTGTTCTTCAAAGCTTCAGAAACAACCTTCATGCACAACTACCAAGCAAAATGTCAGAAGCATCTAAAACAACCTACTTTACCACAGGTAAAGCAGCATGAGGAGGACACTGTATGCCACCAATTTCCTGGGTTGAAAACAGCAGAAAAGCAATTTGCCTCCAGTTCAGGCACATGGGCCATTGCATACACACTTGATGGGACCTCCAGAGGAAGTCTAGAGCACAGGTTCTCAATCCCTGGGCTGCGGCCCGGTGCCGGGCACCGGTCCACAGCATGGTCGGTTGCCAGACTGGACGTGGCCATGGACTGGCAAATGGCCCCCCAGAGTCCTGTGGAGAGGCCATGGCTTCTTTCTCAGGACCCGCGGCAGTGCAGGGTTCGGCCCACCTGAGGAGTGGGGGTATCCTTACCTGTCTACCGGACGGAAATTCTGGCCATGGTCGGCTGTGACTGCTGGGCCACAGTTTGCCAGGCCACAGCATAAAAACTTTGGGAACCCCTGGTCTAGAGCATCTCCAAATGATCTAAGCAAATTAACATTTTTACTATTTGGCAAACACATCTACAACTTAAGCACTTCATTGTTCCATTTTATTCATTTAAGCACACTCACAAAGCTGGTCTTCCTCTGTCCACAAGTGAAAACTAATATTTGGGTTGGGCAGAGGGATGTCCTGGAGCCCTTCTGGTGAAGTATCCCCTGTGGGAAAGCAAAGCGCTCCATTAAAGTTACTCAGAAGTAACAAGGCTGCAGGCTAACAACACCAAGCTAGCACTGTGCAACCCAGCCAGCAATTTGATTGACCAAAAGAAATTATTTCTATAAACAGTAGGAAGCAGCCAATTTCCCCTATGTATCTGTGCTGGGAAACCTTCCAGTCCTTTGTCTTGGTTTGTTCACTGAAATGCTCAGGTTTCGAACCTGCAAGCTAAAGGAAATCAGCGTGTGCTGTTCCTGAGGCCAGCTTAACTTTCTCGCCATTCCAGGAAGCTTTAATAATAATCCCTAAACTCTCATCAAGTGCTTTGCATGCACAGGTTTCAAAGTATTTTTCAAAGGTGATTCGAGACTCCATCCCTGTTTTCAAGACAGAGAAACTAATGAGAAGTGAAGGAATTTGCCCAGTATGGACTCTAAACAGCTGAGTGTCTCATGTGACAAAATGTTTAATGAGTCTTTCTTTTTAAAAAGATTAATCAGTGCCCTGGAAAGGCAGTGCCAGGTATACTTTAATTACAGTTGATTACTATGTATCATGCCACATACAGGTCTCCAGAGGCCTACTTTCATCTCCAGACTCCAATTTTGGAAGTTAAAATCTCCTTAAGAGCACTGGAGCAGGGACATTATTTTGATTCCACAGAACTGTTCCCTCACCCCCATCCTGAAGCCCAGGTAACTGTCTTTCTTTAGTAAGACCTTGGATTTTGTCTCCCCACATAACCTGCTCCCAGAGGTGTCTCTGAATTAAGTAGGCCTGGTCTGTTCACAAATTTTGTATTGACATAGCTAATTTTGTTAGTGATATAATCTTATACCAAAATAATTACACTCCTACAACCTCCCACTATGTATGCATTTATACCAGTATATGTTTTATATCAATATATTAGCATAGTTTACACCCCTTCCCATACAGGACAAGGTCTACTTTTTACTGGTATGTCATTATTCACCCTAGAGAGACTTGGGAGGTTGTATTGATTTTACTGTATAGTATGGTTAAAGTAGCGTGATTTTGGGGTTGGGATAAGGCCTTTGCATCTCATTTACTACAGATATGATGAAGACATGTCACCAGGATCCAGGGAAAGTTACCCATCTCCAAAGATTTCTCAGATTGCTCTGAACTAAGTAGCTGCTCCTGTTCATCAGACTTAT
Organism: Gavialis gangeticus; assembly: GCF_001723915.1. Lineage (NCBI taxonomy): Eukaryota > Metazoa > Chordata > Crocodylia > Gavialidae > Gavialis > Gavialis gangeticus. The sequence goes on from NW_017728964.1 coordinate 3,634,820, forward strand.
GTCCCCATATGACTTCTCAGCCCTTTGGCTCTTTTGCATCAGATGTTATATTTACCTGTTTCAGAAGAACTCAGCACTACATCATAGACTTTCTTCAGCCTCTCAACGTGCTGGCTGCGGTCTGCATTTATTTCATTTCCTGTACACTCAACTGCTGTCACCACTTGTCGGAAAAAGTGTTCTATCTCCTCTGTGGGCTTATCCTGTTGCAGAGAGGGGCTATTAATAACCAGAGGTGTGAATACAAGATCTACTGTGTGGGCTAAGCTAGGGGTGGGTAGAAGAAACAAAATGACCCACTCTGTTTTCTACAACTGGAACACAGCTCCGTTGTTTCCCAGAGCCTTGCCACATGTTCAGTTGCAATAGTTGCAAATCACTGGAATGCTGTGATGTATTAAAGTTAGTACATGCTAGGAGATAGCTCTCGCCTGAAAGGGAACAACTTTGCAATGTCACGAGGGCACTTAACACATACTAAATTGCTTGAACATGCACCTGTTTGCATTGTAACTGCACGTAGCAAGTGTTAAGATGAATGTGTGACAACACCTTTAGCTTACAAAATAAATGACACTTTAAAATTGCACAATATAGCCTAACATCAGCACTGGGTCTGGTGGAAAGCAAGCCCCAATGCTGCAGGGGTCATCAAGTGCAAAAGCAGAGGTGCTGACTCTTTTGGCTCTGCTCACAGCCAGATGAGCATTCCCCATCCAGGGAAATGAGTCAAGGGCCAGGCCACACGGTGGGCTTTGTAATGACTAATAAGCACAGTGAGTAGACCATGGACCAGGTTGTTTGGACTTCCCCGAGAGAGGTATGATGGGGTATGGATCATTTAGGCTAGGGATGGCCAACCTGCAGCATAAGTGCCACTTGTGTATGCCATGTAGCAGATTAAGGAGGGGACAGGCAGTACAGTGGCAAATAGGGCAGGAAGAGGAACGCAGAGCAGAAGCTTTGGTAGGTGACACAGCCGAAGGAGAAGAAAGCAGCAAACAGGGCAGGGAGAAAAAAGTACAGCAGATCAGGCAGGTGAAGGGAATCAGAGTGGCATACAGAGAGGGTGCAGGGCTTAATTTGTGGCATGCCTGCTAAAAAGTTAGGCCAATGAGGGTGCCCTTGACTTCCTTTGAGGCCCCATCAAGTATGCATGCAGGCCCCTATAGGCATCTATACATGTGCTCTAGGGGTGGGTGGGAGCACTTTAATTAAAGTGGTGCTGAGAGCCACTCCTATTAAAGCACCTGCAGTATCGTGTATTCAGCATCCCGTCCTTCAAAAATGGTGGTGGGGGCACTTTAACTAAGGCTCGTTTGATATGTTTTAGTTAAAGTGCCCCCACTGCGATTTTGAAATGTGGGGACACTGAATACATGCGATGCAGAGCCTGCTGGAGCATGCTAATTAGCATGATTGAGTCTGCTCCGACACATGCTAATTAGCAGCAGAGGTCCATCACGTGTATAGGTGCCCAAAGTGCCTAACCTGGGTAAGCCCAGTGCTCCTTTAAAAGGCCTCCTTAGAAAGGGAGAGTTTTGAGTGACAGCTTAAATTTTGCCAATGAAACCTGCTTTCAACAAAAGATATATTGCCATTAAAAATCTTTTAATGGAAAAATACCAATTTCAGCTAATTGTTCATGAAAACTCAATATTTTGCCCAAAACAATTCTTTTTAAATCAAACTTTTTTTTCCCTTTTGGTTAGGGTTCTGTGTTGATTTTTTTTTAATTATGCAAAAAAAAGTTTTTGACCTTATTGTCTGACTTTCAAGTGTATGGTGGAAGTACACCTATCCAAATCCACACTTATATTCCTCTATCGATATGAAATAATTTAATTACATTAGAAGTCACTGCACAGTAAAACGCTGTTCAGTATGTGGAAGGGAAGCAACATATGGATTTACTGGTATGAACCACAGTAGGATGCCTAGTCACTTCACTGAGTTACCTAAATGAAAGCAGGTCTCTTTTGAGATTCTGTCCCCTTGTACCCAAAAGCTGACAATGTTGCAAAGTGCTGTTAACCAATTACCTGAAGGATCCTCTGCAAATTGTAAATATCACAGTCGTCTTCCAGAGCCACCTGCATGGCATGCATTATCACATAGCACATGCATGATCTGGGACTTTGATACGTCTGAGCAGCCTTGGTATCAGTGACTAGTGCATTGCATACAGCCTTGGAAAGCAGATCTGGATCTGCAAATATGAAAACCCTGCAGAAATGAATGTTGGAAAAAAGTTACATAAAATACAAGACTGATTACTGAAATAGAGTATGCAGCAAGACAGGGGTCACTGGGGATTGGGAGGGCAGGTCATCTGATGCCATACCACTGATCATCTAAAAAAATGCAGAGTGACCACTGCCATTGTCATGCTCTAACGCTTGATCTGCCAATCAGATAGAAATTCACCCTGTGGTAGAATACTGCACAGCTGAGAAATGAAATCTCTCTGAGGAGGCCAGCAGGGCCCCTGTTTGGAACAAGAATCTAAACCAGGCAGATGATTGCCTTTTTCTAGTATGGTGGGTTTGTCTGCTGATGTAATGAGTACAGCCCTAGTGAAATCATCATGTATTTAAGGGCTGTATCTGACCTATAGTCATTACTCTCGTTCTCAGATTGAAAGGAATAGTTAGCATCTGCATCATTCTGCTCAAGAAATAGTTATTACAGGCACTTCCTTTGACTAGATGCCCCTTCTTTCCAGTATGGGAAAGCTACCTGCCTCCTGGAGCCATGAAAAGAAGCCAAAATACTCAGTAAGCCTCTCCCTTCCTGACACAAAGTTGATTTTAACTAACCATAAAGCACCATCAACATGTATTGTGTTCTGCCTCACAGCACCAGCAGCCGGGATTAGACTTTGCTCAAGTTCTGTTCTGACAGTAGTTAGCTTTCTGATAGCACTGAAAAATGCCATTGCAGTCTATGTTCAGTATTCAGTGAATGATCATTTTTTTTCCTGCCAGATTACAATGTCATTAAAAGCCTCACTAGAACCGACAACACTTACTTCTCCTGATAAGGATACGGGTCACTTCTAAGACTTTGTTCGGAAATAACCATTCTTTGGTATAACACTCCTGGCAAAAAAAAAAAAAAAAAAGACAGATACAGCAGGCGATCAGTAACATTTGAAAACAAGAGGCCTGATCCTTCTTTCATTTATACCAATATAGCTTAAGAGTAACTCTACTAAGTCAATGGAGCTAGTGTGTAGAGATGAGGATCAGATATTTAGTTTAGCACAACCAAGAATAAATTAGTACAATCTAAAGAAAGCCCTGATGGAAAATGTCTTCTATTTAGGGAGAATCCTTTCTATACATTTCCTGTATTTCTCCTTTCTTTGATGGAGTATGAGGTAAGGTGTGAAACTGTACAAAGAAGCAGGGGCAGGGTTTAATACCCTACCCTTTGGGGCTGATTCTCTCTTAACCCACACCTTGTAACACCATTTGCACCAATGGAAAACCTCTGTTCTATACCCACATTGCTTGGGTGTCAAGTGACAGCACAGGGTTCCTGGACATGGGGAAAACCTGACCAAAGATCCTAGCTCTGTTCAGACGGTGCCAAGGAAGCGTGGTCTTGTGATGAGAACTCTGGATCAGGACTCATGTGATTTGTGTTCTGTCCTCAGCTTGTCACCTGACACTGTGTACCTCTGTGCTTCTGTTAATATGGAACTAATACATCCTTATCTTCTCAGATGTCATAGGGTCTGGGTGGTGCCCTGCCAAAATGGCAAAAGTCCTATAAATACTAAGAACTCTAAAAACTTAAGATAGAGGAAACTAAAAATACAGTGTTTCATCAGTCCAAGCAGATGCAGTTCAGTTTCTGGTTTTACCATTCCACCCTCCAGTGATGCTGGGGAAACCATTTTTCTTCATGCTACAGTTGCCCATGAAATAAATTCCTTTTTTAAAAATTGGTCTAGTTTGTTTAGACTGCAAGCTCTTTGGGCAGGGACCATCTTTTTGTTCTGGGTTTGTATTGAGCCTAATATAAAATAGTCCAGGCCTATCACTAGGACTCCTCACAGACATGGAGGGATGTTTCTGTGCGTGATTCTTCCTTTTCCATGCAGTCAGAGTACTTGTATCCATTCTCCCACATAAGTCCAGCTTGAAATTTCCATAAGAAAAAGTACAGCGTGTTTCTTTCCCCTGTAACAGGCTACAGACTTTTGAGAAATAAAATAGGAATTGTCTCTGCCCCAAAACAGAGCCCCTAAGGTATATCCACACAGCAAACAAAATGCAATTGTAACACAGGGAGGCATAGTCCTAGCTTTAATCTACCTATCCTAGGTAACAGTACTAATGACAACATAGTGACAGTTTGTTCCCTGTGCCTGAAGAAGGGAGTTTGTGTCCAAAAGCTTGCAAAGAGCAATTTTTCCAACTATTTACTTGGTTTAGTAAAAGATATTACATCTACCCAAAGAACTTTGTCTGCCTATGTCCTTAGACCAACACAGGTACAACCAACAACCCTAAAACATAGCAACAGACATTTTGGCAAGGGTAAACAAACAGTGTATGAATCAGGGTCCCCAGTGGGCTAGTAAAACCTGTGCTTAAGTACATGCCATCATATCTTTATTTAAAGAGAAGTAGTTAGCCATGTTAGTCTGAAGTCAGGTAGAAGGCAAGGCAGGGTGGCACCTTAGAGACTGACTTGTTTGGGAATGAATAAGCTTTTGTAGGCAACAGCCTACTTTGTCAGATGCTATGCATTTAGCACAAGTGATAATAGCAAAGCTAGCATGGTGTATGTTCATTCCCTGTGCAGACATACCTACAGAAGGGTAAAGGTATGTGGCACATGGGGAATGCCTATCACATCTCTGGACCTATACCTCTGTTTAGGTAATCATTATAAAATAGCGAGATTCCATAGCTATATGCTCCACAGAAAAGAACATGAAATACACTAACCTGGTGCCACCCTTTCTGTTTTTAACCGACAAGCATAGTCCAGGCCAATGGTGCAGTAGGGCTTGGGCAGGGTTAATAGCTTCTTGCAGAAATCATATATTCTTCCATAGAGATCATCTGAAAAGCACGGAGCCTGCCATTGGAAAGAAATGGTTAATGAGATCCTATCGAAGACTGTGGCAGGACAGGCCCTGAGGGCTGCTGTGACTCCCCCTGTGAACCACCCTAGTCCTGACCTGACTCCAGGTTCTCTGTATAACACCATCTTTTTTATCTTTCCTGCCATGCTGATTGGGAAGCTGCCCCAGCGTCCTAGAATGATGTCCTTGGTGCCTAGCAGGCTCACTCCATCTCTACCCTTTGTGCCCTCTGTCCTCTAGCAAGACCTTGCCCAACTTCTGCAGGTAGCTCACACCCCAGTTGGAACTACTCACACCCTGTGGACATGACTCAAATTTAGCAGTCTCAGCTTATGACCCTAGTGGCTCTAATCCAGCCTTAGGGGCTCTAATCGTGGTCTCTGTCCTCTCCTATAGCCATGCCCATGCCTTGCAGGTGTCACTCAGTTGTACTTCACTCCCCTGTACAGACTTCAGCCCTCTGGGTCTCAGCCTGCAGGCTTCTGTGGCTGTAGGCCTCTAGCCTGGGCCCACTTCCTCTGACCCAGCTTCTTGGTCCCAGCCTTTCCTCTTCTTTGGGCTCAGGCTCTAACCCCCTTAGTTGCACCTGGTCCCAGTCTCCCTCTTTTCCTTTCTGTCTATGGCACCCTGCCCCTGGCAGAGCCTCTCCAGCTCATCTGCATGGCCTCCTAAGCACCCCTACAACCATCATCCGGTCTTCTGGTAGTTACTATCTTTAAACCAATCACCACATTCTGCCTTGATTCAAACAGATGCCACCCTGAAGTCAGTGGGTTGAACTAGACCCTAAGACAGAAATAACAGATTCTACAGAAATCTAGAAATACTCATGTGCAGGGATAGGGACTGGGGCAGATTTTTAAAGGCATTTAGGCAGTTAGACATTTCTGAAAACCTCACTGAGCACCTACTTGAATATTTAGGCATCTAACTACCTTTAAAAAATTGGCCCTAGGTGACTTTACAAATCCTTTCTCACTCTATATATATCACATCCTGTGTAGTTAAAGCTGAGACTTCAAACACATAAAAATAGGAAATACTAGGTTCCTGCATAAACACTGATCTGTCAGCACAGCACAATTGTAGTGCTTCTGAGCACCGTCTGTTGCAGGCACTTGTGAATGTCAGCACAAAGAATGGGTATAGCGTGGCCGACTGAATACTTATTTAGGAATGTTATTTAGGAATGAGACTAATGGTGGTATCGTGACCAGAGCCCATGGCTTGGGATGTCTCTGGATTCAGTGGTATTATCTGCAGATCTTACCTTTATTAGTGTGTACATTAGCGTATGGAGCAGGGGGATGATATAATGTCTATAATCTCCTCTTTCTGCCTGCAAAACCAAAAACAACAATTAAGTAAAGCTTCTTCAGTTCAGTGATTAGCAGACTGGAAAGGCAGCTGAGCAGTGCTGAATCAGAGAAAAGCAGTCGGAAATACCAAGCACTCTCTGTTCTTGTGAGGTGTGGTGGGTGGCTTTTAAATGTCTGTTCAGGCCAAACAAATTAAAACTCTTATGCCTCTGGTGAGATGTTGGGAAAGGTACATGACATTTGGCTGCCCTTCCTTTTGAGTCCAGATTGAAGTTACTGGCCACAAGATTTGTTTTCTCAGTTCCCTAGAAACCCAGGAAAGCCACAGAGCTTCACGTGTCTTTTATTCACTGAGCTCCCATCACTAGGCATATTTTATAGATTCTTAATTGCTTAAATACTGCATGATGCTATATACAGATCTTACATGGGCTAGAAAGGGTTAACACACTGTGGTGAGTACCATTAATTACCTGCACTTAGGGGGAGTGATGGGTCCGTGGAAAGGAGATAAAATGAAGATTGTTCAATTGATTGGGGGTGGCTAGTAAGGAGCATAGATTAATTATTTTTGCTTGGGAAGGAAAGCTTGATTATAAGCAAGAACTGAATAGGACTGGCTGGTAAGTTGCTGATGATTGTTAAGAGGGCCATGGAGGGATGCCTGCTGGGTCTCAGAGTTAAGTTTAAGGAGTTGCCGGGTTGTCAACTATTCATACATTTATGGACATGCTGGAAAAAAAAACAAACCCTAAACATTCCTATCTGTAAAAACCCATAAAAACATTTTCCCCCTCTGTAAAAATACAGAGCCAGGTTGAAATACAGAGCATAGCAATGCCACTTGCTATCTGAATGGGAGCACAGCACCCTGAACATATGGAACCCCTTTATTAGGGCCTGCTAAACCCCTGCCCTGGCTCTAGCTCTGTGATGCTGCTGTGTGTCTATGCCTGTCTTCTGCCTATAGCAGCTGTTCACACTGTAAGTAGAGGGAGAGGGGTGCTGGAGATAGGATGGAGTTCCAGAATAGGAGGAGAAAAGCAATGGGTGTGGGTCTGTGCTGGGACAAGGAGAGCGGGAATGGTGGAGATCAGGCTGGGGGGACAGGCTGAAAGGGTAGCATGGTGCAGAGTGTATTCAGGGATGTTAGGGTATGGGTGGGGGCATCAGGGTATAAAACTACTTCTGCAATCACACAGGGATGCCCACCCAAGGGGGTTTTTTTATTACTGACAGAAAAACACATATCAGTAAAAAAAGTTTCTTTGTTAGTAAAAAAATATGTTCAGATTGTCAGTAAAAATAATTTATTGGGTTGACAATCTGCTAAGAAGCCTCAAAAGGGCTGAAGACCAAGCCCAGCTGGGACAGACACCTTAATTTTATATTTTTTTGTGGCCGTAACTTTGGTCTCTGCCACGCAGGAAGGGAAGGAGGGGATGAACTGTCGGGGTGACCTGGGAACAGCCCTTAACAGTAAGCCATCAGAACGGCAGGAAACACTGCTGTCCTGCTATGACAGGGTGCTGGAGCAGTGACCTCATTACAGATCAATTTTTTTCCCCTTATGCATCCTAGTGTCATTTAGCATTTCTGCCTGGAACTGAACATTGACACAGACTTGGAATGTGTGCATATCCATGGCGCAGCCATAGTTAAAAGTGTGCTACAGCACTAATTATATTGTGTTAAGGGCTTAAAGGGGCTTCATTTAACAGGTCTAGCATTGCCTAGGGATGGAAATCCATTTGCCTGTAACTGAACAGTAAAACTTAGTGATCTTATCCAAATATATCTTTGGATGAAATTATTTGTAATAGAGCTGAGCAGGAAATTAGCTCTTCTTAAAAGGAAATGCTGATGAAAATGTATTTTTAGTTGAAATATTTGTTTGGAAACAACTATTTTTGGCAACTGAACACCAGAAACAGAATGCACACTGCGCTGGAATTTGCTGGCTTGCTAGGTGCTGTGTCAGCTATTGCAAGGCATCAAGAACAGGGCCAACACTGTGATGCAGCAGATGCCTTGTGCCTCTGATCCTTGACTGGGGGGTTGGTAATCCTGGTGTTGGCCAGATTTCAAAGGACAGAAAGTTTTCCAGAATAGACCTATGAGATCTTTTTCTATCTTGAAAGGCTGGGGGAACAGTTTCCAATGTGCAAGTACTGATGTCTCTCTCTAGTAGCTGGCCTCAGCAGCTACGAAGCCTGCACAAGGAGGAATTTTTTTTTTTCACACAGCAGGGACTTGTGCTTTACCATGAAAAGGTCCTGGATTTAAGCCTTACGCTGTGAGCTGCACAAATGTTGGTGGGTGTTAGTACTGTATAGCTTGCATTTGGAGCAGTCACATTACAGGCAGCAGGGGCCTAAAAGACTAAAAAATAAGATTCCTCCATTCCCATTCTGGGCTTCCCTTCTGCCCCCCAGGGCTCCCTACCTGCCCTTCAGGGGTTCCCCTGCCTCCTTCCATTCCTGGGACATTATTTACTTGTGGATGCCTGCACTGTCTGTGCCAACCATTTAACAATGAAAAGTTGGATTTTCAACAAAACAGATCTTTCCCCCCAGACAATGGTCTACCCTGCATTCCATGTAAAATTTCAATTTTCCATCCAAAAGCCAAATGCCTCAAACTCCACATATCCTGCCCATGGTGCCTTGTAGCAGCCTGGAATCCCAGAATACAGTTCTTCCTTATGATCCAAGCTCCCCATGTAGCTTGGATCTCCCATAATATACCTTTGCCAAGGACTTCCATTTATGTAACTGATTCACTTTACTATGAGGAGGGACTGTGGTATACCACGATCCAAAAGAAGACGCATCATCCACAAGGAACTGGAATAGGAGATACCTGAACTGCAACTCCCATGAAGCACTGCAGCAGTTCGGAATTTAAATATCTGGGGGTTTATTTTGTTCTGTTTTAGTTCTTGCCAAAATGTTCTGTAACCATTCTCAAGCTATTTTTTTTCAGTTTTATCAAAATTCTCCTTGAGTGTGGGGATAGAAGGTCCATTTGCCGAGCAGTTTTAACATTTACGTTTTTCTAGGGAGCCTACCCGCTGGCTTGTACAGAGGGAACCAGACTGATGACCGTGACAGTGGTACTTGGAGGTTACAATAATGTCTCTGCAGTCTCCAGAGACCACTAGGATGTTCCTCCACAGCACTGCCTAGAACAGTGAGTAAAAGCCACTTCAGGTGCAGGTGCCTAACCACTATGCCAGTGAAAACCATTTTAAACCAAGACATGTATACATTAGACACAAGCTTAACAGGTATCTGGACCTATTGGAAGGCATCGCTTAAGATGATGTTTACCCTTTCCAGCTCCTTCACGAGGATTTTAGCCAAGATGGTGCTGTTCCCAGGATTCCGGTCAGTTTTTTTATGCAAGGTCCATCGCAACATCCCTGTGAAGCCAAAAAAAGGAAAAAGGGGTAGGAAGTGATGTTAAGGAGTGAGCACATTCTAACCAAACTAAAGACTAAGAGTACAGGGATCAGGGTTCTTCTTCTAGAATTAGAAAGTCCAGATTAGGTATATGGCAGTAGCATAGGTATGCCAATATATTTCCTTATGCAGAAAAGCCTGTACAATTGGTGCATTTTCCATGATGGATAAGTCATGCCACCCTGAGCACACTGATGGGGTGTTACAGGGCATAGGGCTCCACCAGAAGACTCTCCCCTACACTCATTACATTTATCTACTCTTCTGTGGAAGAGATGTGAGCAACGATCTCTGAGCCATTGCCTTCTCTCTAGCAGCACTTGGTGTGAATGTATGTGAAAGCTTGGGCACTATTCACAATGCAAAGCCTCAAGGTAGTGAAAGACTGTCAAACGCCAAGCATTCAGGAATCATGAATCAGGTCCTAAAAAATTAAGGCGGTTCTAAAAACCTGATGATTTGTAAACCAGTGCCAAATGTTTGGTTTTTGTATTTGCCAGCTGACTTCCGAATGTTTTGGCTGCACTTGTGTTACATGTTTAAGTATATCTCCACAAGCATGAAAGGTAGAAAATAATTGTAATACAATAGGGAATGGCAGGGTTCAGAGGGGTGGGAAAGAAGAAGATATCAGTCTCTTGCTACTAGGAGCTGGGGGTCTGATGAAAATGCTAGCTGTCGTGAGACTTAAAAAGAGACAGCAAAACACTGCAGACAAATAAAAACTGTGTGCATATTTATATGGTTTCCCTGCCGGCCTTGGGTCCACTAGTGACAAAGCCCTACCCACTCACTCCTATGGGCACAAAGACCTGTAATTAGTGGAGTAGGTGGCTTGGTCTGGCTTGGAGTGCACACCCTAGAGTTTAGCTCAGTTGGTCTGCCTTGGAAAAACCCAAGAGTAGCACTGAGAATGGGAGGGGAAGGGCAAATGCCAAATAGACACGCCCCATGCGACAACAACTTCCCCTTAGTACAACCGCTTCAATCCTGATTTTTAAATGAATGCTAAGCCAACCCAGAGAGAAACCAGGAAAGAGTATGCTACTTTCCTGCATTGAGTCCATGCTCCTGGTGACTTGATCGAAAGCAGAAGGGGGGGGGTGTCAGTCCTAATATGCCCCCCACTCACAATGATCCATTTGCTATTATGGGTGCGTTACTTTGCATAACATGAAATTTGCACCTTCATCTCTTTTGGACCAATAACTCTCTTTGGCTGGTCAATTAGATCTGCTTACCACCGTCTCCAGGATAAAAATCACTGCACTGAAACTGCTCTCTGATGTTGTGGGTTTGCTGGCAATGAAAGGCTTAAAGAAAGAACATCTCAAAAACAGTCTGCCCACCAGGCCCTACCTAAGACGTTGAATAACTCAGCGTGCACTGACAGCCCTTGTTTTTTAATGTGCAGCAGCAGCAGCAGCAACAACCACAGCCTTTTCTATAAAGAACAGGCTCCAGTATGTAGGGCCCCATCCCAGCAGAACACCAGCTGGGCTGCCACATGCAGCTTCTGCTATAAAGACAAAAGGAATGGAAATGTGTTCAGTTCTAAGAACACTATGGGTGGCATGTTTCAATAAGACACTGGATAGCACAGAGTGTAGGCACCCCCACGTCTGATTGTGGTTAGGTTGTATAGCCACACCCTTTGTGCATCTTAT
>NW_017728964.1:3651373-3668679 GCF_001723915.1 Gavialis gangeticus
CTAGCTCCCGGCAATAGTCTGGTCTAGTCAGGTGTAGGTTATATTAAATGTGCTGCTATGTTACCAATGAGCCATTGGTGGGTCCTTGCTGGTAGAGAATCTTAATTGTAGCGTTTATGCTGAAGAATACTTGGTTTCCTTTTTTTTCATTGCAGGAACACGTGCACTGTAAGAGGCCATTTGAGAACAATGAATTTCCCATAATAGTGCCCCAAAGGACCTTTCTTTGAATAGCTTTCTGTTGGCCTGTAGCCATCCTGGAGGCTGATGCATCTTATGTATGTGTTCTGTGGACTATTTAGTGACAGAATTGCACTTAATTGTGTGGAGTGACTTTTAGAATATGTCTTCACTGAAATCAAAGGTGTGATTCAGCACAGGTGAGCACAAATTTTAATCTGGCTAGCACAGGTAGCAATAGCAGTGAAGATGTGGCACAGATTTCAGGTGGGCTAGCAACTTCAGGCTCTCTTGTGGGTTTGTTCTGCCCATGCTTCTACATGTCCACTGCTGTTGTCCATGCTAGTGAAGTCAAGGCTAGTGTTAGCATGCCAAGTCTTGCTGCACACTTCTGACTACAATGTAGGTATGTCTTAAATGAAACTCCTAGGGTACATTGTGCAAATTGCCTGTGGAGGGTATACTGTAAGAAGCTGGGAATTATTAGCTGTGGCATATGTGGGCTAAGTTCTGCTCTCTCTCATGTTAGCTCTCTCACTGGAGCAACTCTGATAACTTCAGTTCTTACTTGTGGTCAATTCTCACATCACAATTTGGCCCATGGCCTGGTGAATAATTCAGTGTCCCACAAATCAGGATGCCTGATTCTGCTTCTTGCTCACTTCATAACCATGAGCAAGCTCCCCAGACTTCAAGCTCTTTTTAGCCTTCTGTTAAAAAAGGAAGCTAATGTTCTTCTCCTCCTCCCCCTCCAAAGGCAGTGGTGACGTGTGAAGAAAAGTCTTTGAGATCCTGTGATAAAGGTTCTAGAAAAGGGCTGAGGATTATTATTGCACTTCCATAGAAATTTGCTTGCCTATCTGGGGCAGGCAGATGTTGTTGCTGCTGTTCCCAGAATGCAGCACTTGAAAAGTTAGCTACTGATGTCCAACAGGAATAAAGGGTATAAAATCCATGCATATTAGTTTTTCAAACATTAAGAATTGGGCAAGATAAAATCTAATTTCAATTAACTGTAAAGTATTCTGAAAGTTCCAAGTAAAATCCATCTTTTTTATGAATTAATTTTCCCAGGACTCTAGAGTGCAGTTATTTGATTGACAGTGCAAGGCTTCACCTTGCAAACCAATGATACAAGGCACTTAAAATTACCTTATTTATTTGGGGAGCCCAAAACACTTAATCAAGAAGAACATTAACCCATTTGGAGGTAAACTAATAGGGAAACTGAGTCACAGAAACGTGAGTTATTGAATGTCATACAGTAAATCAGGGGCAGAGCTGGGAATGAAGCTCTGAACTCTGTTACTCAGTCTCCTCATCTAATCATTATATCTTTCTGCTTACAGAGCAATCAGAATTTTGGAGACTCTGGAAAGAAAAGAAACTAGATTTCTAATTTCTGTGGGAAAAGTCTTGTTCAGAATCAGGGGTTGGTCAAAACTTTTGGTGTTTCTGGGAACAAGTCCAGCAATGCACGATCAATGTATTGAGGAGATAAGAGCTTTCCATATCATCTACCCCAACTTGGTCAGAGTAGAATAGAACACCTGGATGTTATGGGGTCAGTGGGACCAAACAAAACCAAAACCAGTTGACTCTAAAATATTCTAAGACATAAAAAACAGCACTAGGTAGCTGGTAGCTGTACTGAAAGAGGGCCTATCTTACCTCGCTCATTCTGGAAGGCAGGGTGGTGTCTATCGAGTTCTCGAAGCAGAGCATGCACGCTGCGGAGAATGTCTGACTCAGCCCCTAACATAGAGAGGAGGAAAATGATGTGAGCCAAGGCAGCTCCGCTGTTCTTTCACCAGTTATACAGCCTGGGGTTCAGGAGAGATGTAGTCACTGCATATAGGCAAAGCACTTATACTTTTATCACTTTCATTTAGGATACATCAAATGTTTTCCAATGTTAAAAAGGTCACATCAGAATGGGAGAGCACTTGTATGGGTCCCTGTAGATTAAGACCAAAATATTTAGAACTGGGCTACTGCAGCTGTGCTGCTAAATGCTTGATAGTGAATTCCCTGATTTAGCAGAGGGAAGGTATGGAAACGGAGGCAACGCAAATTCTGCAGATGACTGTTTGTGTTTTTGAGAGTCTTTAGGAAGAAGTGATTCAGATAGCAGATAGTCTATAGAACAATAGAAACTTCTTCAAACTCTAGTATTATAATGGAGTGATGCCTGTTTACAGCAGGTAAAGATTTGGGCCATAATATGAAGTACCATCTTGATAACTAGCCAAAATTTGTGTGTAGAATAGGGAATAAAGATACTGCCAAAGGAATCAACACTGATGCTGAAACAGTTAACAGTGCGTACACTCATTCTAGGAACAGAGAGAGCATTAGTTTAGATTGCTATAATTAACAACCTCGGTATCTGAAATTCAGAAAACTTAAGGTTCAACAAGGAACTTTATCTGCCTCTTCCCAACCCTGTTCCTTACACCTATACCAAGAGACATCCTTCTAGCTACTGCATTTCACATATAAGACCCTTGTTCCTTACCATTCTGCCCCATCTGCTAATTAATGACGTAAAAACTCTCTCACCCACTTACTAGTCATTTGAAGACCCAGCTACATTAAGTTTCTTGTTTTTTTTCTTCCATTTATGAATCCTCCTACCTCATGACTGAGGTCAGGAAACCATAGTATTTTCATTGTTTATCCTCCACGTATGGTCACAAACTCATCCAACTCCATTCACATGCAAGCAAAATCTATTTTTCTTCCATGAAATCCCTTCTTGCCTCCTATTAACCATTCCATGTATAACACAAAACACCTTCTGCTCTACAAACCAGAAATAACTTTGCCATCACCATTATTTCTGTGAGTGATGTGGTTCTGTAATCATGATAGTCGATCTTTGGCCTGACAACATCCACCCGGTACATACTGGTTTGACTTCCAGGGTACCTCTGTTTCCTAAGCAGGCTATAAATGCAGGCACACTCCAACTCCAAACCAATGTTTTCAGTGCTAAGAATTTTACAGGAATTCTTAGAATTGGAAATAAACATCTGGCCATGGACTGTTATCTAGCTGAGAGCAGGTAACTTTCCCACTTTATTCAGGATTACACACACATTTATGTATACACACACAAACACACAACCCAGTCCAAAATTTACCATCCCTTTAGATTGCCTTTAGTATTAATTTACCTATCTTTCTCCTGTGTTCAGCTGTATTTGAATTCCTTCCTGCAGAACTCCTGTATCACAGGCCCTACTTCCTGATGCTTCAGAGATGCCTAAATTAATCACTGGCCTAGGACTCCTTTGGATTTATAGCCTTCCTAAAAAAATGAGCTTCTCTGAAGATCGAAGGCCAGAGCATGCAGTCTGGATGCTGTCAGTCTGAAAACAGTTTATAGTGATAGGTGGGTATTATGATCTCAGAATCAAACCTGGAAGGTGATGGTGAGGGTCTTTCTGGTCTGGAGAGCAAAAGGTGCTTTATGGTTTTTATGGAATGGTGAATGGGAGTCCAGGACAGCTTAGTGGAATTGTAAATGGGGCAGGAGGTCTGTAAGAACTGGATTAAGATGGTAAAAAAGGAAAATGTTATGGTTTCTTGACTTCACTTCAGTCAGCAGAGGGTAAGCCTCAGGTACAGACCGACATAGCAATGGAAACATTTCCCAGAGAAATGCACTTGTAAAGGTTCAAAGAGGAAACACTGCAGGCAGAGGACATACACGGCCCTGCGCCATCCAGGAACAGTTTGATACCAGACTTGTAGAACGAACTGGCAGCATCCAGAACAACTCAGACATAACAGCCATTTACTAAGAAGAGATCTCTTGCATACAGCCACAAAGCCCTTCACAAACACCTTCACTTCTTAAAGAAGATGAAGGAAGCAAAACTCTTTAAACTTACATGCTCCAACAACAACCCTATAATCCAAGGTAATATTATCAATCTATCCAACCACACCCAAAGGGTTTAGCATCAGGAAAAGCTTTCATTAAAACAAGATTTTTTTAATGGAATCTTGAGCAAAATTCCTATGGAAATGTTGCATTACTGTATTATTATTACATTGTATTATTATTCTAATATATTTTGGAATTAAATATTTGTCTTTTTTGAACATTTTGAATTGTGGAAAATTTTTCATTCTGAATATTCTTTTCATTTTATACCCCTTATTTTTCACATTTGATGGCATGCTGTGCATATTCAGCTATAGTTCCATGTCATACTAGGACATAATGCAATAGCTGAGCTATTCCGCTGTTTTTCATTTTCTTTTTAAATTGTTGAAGTCAGATGTTACTTCAAAATTATTTCTAAATCAAAATATGTTCTGTTTGCATTTTAATAAATTATTTCCTTGTGTGGATCAAAGTGTTAACCTCTTCTATTACAATACAAACAAGAAAGATTTTGACTTAGAAAAGAAGATAAAATGTGTCAAACAGCATGACGTAGGAGCCATCCTTAATCATTTTACAAATAAAAAATAGAGTTTAATTTTTATACTAGGTTATAATATGACATACTAGTTGTTATTGCTGACTTTCCTTGAAATAACATAAAATAATAACTTAGAAACACCCATAAAGTAAAATTTAGAGTGAAAAGTCAATTTTCAAAATTCCAACATTTAAAATTTCCAAAATATTTTTTCTGAGTTTCAATTACACATGAAATGATAAAAATTTGGGGGGGGTTTTGTTTCATTATTGATTTTCAAAATTTCCTACAAAATGGAAATTTCAAGTTTCACCAAGTTGTATTAAGAACATCTCCAATGAAGAACATGGACGAGTTGCCAAAGCTACTAGAATGACCTGCAGTGCTATGCTTGTCTTCTGGTTAAACATAAAGATAGAGAAGGAAACCCAAAATAAGCCAGCAGGTTCTATATAGTTCTATATAGTACCTTCTACCATTCTTTTCTTTATCCAGTTACAGCACTCTATGCACCCTTAAAGCAAATAGCCAGATACTAATTGTACTATAGAGGGTTCTTATTTAATTACAGGTATTGTGTATAGCATTTGATAAGGCCTTTTCCAGCTACTTATCATTTTGCTAACATTTTTCTTCTGTGAATGAAATTTCCCATGCTTGGTTTTGTGCCCAAATTAAAATTTCTGGGAAACTACTGTACTGGCTCGAGGTGATAGGGGTTTTGTTCATCCTCTGGAACAAGTTTACTGTATAACTTTTGGCAAGTTACTTAATTTTTTGTGCCTCATTTTCCCATCTGTAAAATGGTTTGTTTTGTCTGTAAGCTTTTCAGGGAAGGAGAGCTCTGACACTGTCTCTCTACAGCACCTTGCACAATTCAATCCTAATTTTCATGCATCCAAGTTGTGCTACCTCTCTGTGCAGAGCTATATTAACCATCCTTGGTTAGGTCAGCAAATAACACCCTTGTTTTGGAGACGGGAAAACTAAGGCACAAAAAAGCTGATGAGAGATGGCTGTGTTGAAAATAAAAAAGGATCACTGGACTACCAGGCCCAGCCATACAATCAGCCTTCCTACCTGTGCCTTCTTGAGAAACAGGTGGATGAGCTACCTGCTCAGCCCCTCCCAAATACTGGTGTAGCAAGGTCTGCATCCATCCTGATAATTTGGGGAAGTTATATCTCAGTAAGCCTCTTGCTATGATGAAGACTACAGGGCTGCTTGGCAGGCATAAGCAATGTCCCTCCCTGCCCACCGCCACAAGCAAATGGTGATCACAGACCAGTGTTCTCCATGAATGCGCCAAGGTTGTAGCAGGGGACTGTTCCGTCTGTCGCAACGCTTCCTGCACAGCTGGGTGAGTGGATGGCAGCTTCTCACTCCTACCAGGCATGGCCTTATGTCCACTGTCTATCCTGCAAAACAAGAGTGTGGCATGTTGAGCCTCAAGATGATAATGAAATCAGGCCTGCCAAGGTGTGACAGCTAGAGGGAGGTTGGGCAAAACCAGGGAGCTAGCATTTGCCCAGGCAGCTACAAACCATACTGACAGCCAGACTCCCCAGTCAAGACCCTGCAAGGGAGACCATGGTCATAATTGTTCTTTTATTGCCAACATAAGCAGAGACCTGGGGTTGAATAGGTCACGAATACAGACTTTCCCTCTGCCTCCTGGTGATGATTCTTCCTGGCCATCAGATGGGTATAATGGAGAAGTGATGTATGGGATGAACTGGATCTGCTATTGCCCATACAGTACAGCTGGAAACCTACCTTAATCACACGAAGAGGTCTTTCTGAACCCTGTCTGAATGCTGGTTCTTTACCAGGGATACTATTGTAGCTGTGTTAGTCTAAAGGCAAAAGCAGTCAGAACTCTTGTGGTAGAGGCGATATTCTTATTAGATAGTTGATTAGATTAGACAGTTAGATAGTTGTAAAGGAATTTCTTTATTTGCAAGCTTTCAGGTTCTTTACCCAGGACCTCCTCGAAACCTTGGAATATCTCAGGGCTTGTTTCAGCACCCTGGCATTCAATGGAAAAGAGGACTTCTTGCTCGAGTCCTTGCCCCATGATCCCTATTTCACTCTAAAGGTGATAGGGAACCACTAAATGATGGGACTTATGGGGCTGGTACCTCTAGGATTGGCAATGTCATGAATTATGCCTGAAAGGGGCAGGCTGCACCCTGTACAGGTAGTAGGCCTGTACTACTGCAAATAGGCAGCTATTCGAATCAGCCTTGGATCTGGCTGCTTCGGATGCCAGGGCTCCAATCCAAAGCTCTGGATTGGTTTCCTGCTTCAGTTCAGCCAAAGTGACTGAAGCTTTGGAGCCACTTCGGAGATCTGGCCGTAGGGTATAATGGGGAATCAATGAAGTATCTCTAACTTTGTTGTTTGTTGTCTGATTTGGATGAAACTTGCAGGGGCGGGGGGGGGGTAGCCTCTGCTGAGAGCATGAAGCCTGCCAAGTTTCAAGAAGATCGGTGTAGGGGTTTGGGGGAACTGCACCCCAAATTCTTGAAAGCAAAACTCATGTCACATGTATGTGTTACACCACAGGGAGGTGAAAACACCACAGGGAGGTGGCCCCTTCAGCTCTTGTTATTGCATCTCTGGGTTTGGGCTTCTGCAGGATGTTCTTTAGGGAGAGTATAATTTAATTTTTGGAGTTGAAATCCCACTTCTCCCTCATCCCAATGTAACCCTTTCCTTCTCACTATAATAAACCTGACCTTCAATCAGACAGTCAAAAATGCAACGTGTACTCTCCCTAAAGAACATCCTGCAGAAGCCCAAACCCAGAGATGCACTCTGAAGAGGAGCACACTGCAATTGGCTTTAGCCTGTGCTTTAAGTCCAATGCTTTGACACAGTCCGGTTTTATGATGAGAGTGGAGGAAAAACAGGAACTGGTGGTGATGGTAAGTGGGGAATGCAAAGGGAGGAAGAGGAGGAAGGGTGGGGACTGCAATGAGGTACAGAGAAGCATTATGAGGATTCTAATAGCAAAGGTGAGCACCTAAGACATCAATACTTCTCAACACAGGTCAGGCGTCATGGACTGAAGCTGGCCACAAATTTTCTATCCAAATGATCTCTGGATCAAGCACTGTGTCTATACAACTACATTTTGCTATGAGAATTTTTTAAATCTTTGAAATGTAATTGAAGAAAAACACTTAATTTAGGGTCAGATTGGTGTTTGACTGCATCTGTCTATGATGCTGCAGTGCGGCATGGGGGCTGGAATCATCTGCCTCATGCTGCATTCTTTCCATCCACACTGGCAAGTGGTTATTAGTGTTAGTCTTAAGTCGGGAAGAAGACTGGACAGGGCGGCACCTTTCAGATTAGGAGCCATCTTTCCTTCTCTTCAGTCATTGCCTCCCTGAGTTATGAACCTTGACCATGCTCTGTTTCTGACAGTGCCCTGCAGTATGCCTCTGCCCCAGCGATACCTTGTATCCCAGCAGTCATGTAACCATGGGTGTAGGCGCAGATGTAAATAGCCGTAGGCAAACTGTGATTCTATTCCAGCCTGCTTGCATCCCTGAAAACTAGTTGATGTCAAAGGTGGGTGGGTCCTGCAGGAGCTGCTTTTTTGTGATTTAAGGGTAAGGTGTATTACAAAAGTAGATGTTTTTCTATTTGTGGTAAAAATATATGTCAATATGTGTGTGTGTGTGTGTGTGTGTGTGTATGTGTGTATATATATAATGTGTGTGTGTGTGTGTGTGTGTGTGTGTGTGTGTGTGTGTGTATAATGTGTGTGTGTGTGTGTGTGTGTGTATATATGGTTATATATATCTACACTCTGAGTATCACTCTACAAAGAGAAGGAGAACCTTAACCTGTTACAAAAACTGCAACTGCGCACCCATACAAAGGCTCGTTGGCCGCCCAAACCCATTACAACATCCGCATCGTGCACTATACACACGAGCAACTTCTGGTCTCTGAGACCAGGCAACCCTTTGCTTTCATCCCCACCCCACTTGCAGGGTCACATATTCAGTTCACCTGTGAAAAATAAATATAGCCATGGATTTTCAAGACTTGAACAGTCAAGTGCACATTGCCATTGTGAAATAACTCATTGATTGAGCACGTTTCAGAGGCAGGCATATCACTATGGGTGACTCAGGTCCCTTGGGAGCATTCTGCTTTCTACATTTCTTTAAAAATTTATTAAAAAAAAAAAAAAGATGAATTCTGCAGCAACTGAAGTTTACAAAACCCACCACAGCTCTGTCTGCTTTTTATTTCTGGCTTCTGCCTCTGACAATCAGCCCTGGATCTCTGCTATCCTCACAGACTTCCGCTCCTCACTGGGCAGCAAGCTGCTCAAAGTTAGCATAGCTAGATGGAGGGGGAAGAGGGGAAGGGGGGAGTTTCCTGTTGTGATGGCAGCATGCATCCTGCCATCTGACAGCTGGAATTGCAGAGCTACTGGACAGAGACATGGGTCATTATTTAGTAAAGCAAACTATTTCTTGTTCTGAGCTTCCCAAATCCCTCCACTTGCAAGTTTCTTCTGCTCACTGCCATACACTCTCCTACCCTCCTTATCTAACCCTTGCTGCAACACAGAATGCTTCTCTTTTTCTACTTCTCTCTTTCTTTCCTTGGTAAGCTTAATTAGGCAACATGAGCAATTACTCAGAGATTAACAGGTCGTTAAAGGGTGACCAATATTCTGTGGTGATAACTCAGACTTTCAAGGTCCCACATGCAACTAGCACCCTAGTATGCTATCTGCTCCTCATCAGTAGGCAGAAGACATGTGAGCTTAAACCAGCGAGAAGCACTGAGGAGCCCCTCGTGGTCTTGAAGTTTTCCTCTCTTCTATTTTTAAGGTTCTGTTCAAGCTGCAGCGAATACAGCCCTCCTTCCAACTTCCTCTTTGCTACCTCTTATCTTGATTGCAAAGGCTACAAATATACTCAGCCTCCTGACCTCTCATTCTGCTTAGCAACGTTGAGAAAACTGTACAAAATAAGTTAAAATGTGTGCTGGCTTTTCTCCCTTCTCTCCAATCCACAAGATCTCCCAGTGTCAAATAATGCCCCCTCCCCCTCATGCTGCAAATGACTAGTGCAGAGAACACCTGCATGTGCAGCACGTGCAGTGTGTGGCACTGTAGATGGGTCTGCGGCACCATACACTGCATGTCTGCATTCATCTGGATGCGCCCCATGAAGCCCCAAATAATCCCCTCCTGTTCCATTCTCTAGGCCAGGAGCTAGCTTGTGAAAATATCCCCATTGTTCATAGAAAGATCATGCCTTTAATAACTTACATCTAGATGCAAAAAACTTCCCCAAGGAGTAGGCATAACAATGCCAGGACAGATACAGGCAGTCCTTAAGATGTTTCGAATTACCATGAATGGCACTGACAACATTTATACATTGACACTCTGTTTTGACTTTCTGACATCAGTTTTGACTTTAAGGTGCTCGATCCGATGCAACACCATGCCAGCGAACAAGTTTGCTGTATCACCCATCTCCCTGGAGTCTATCTGTCCAAACTTCCTTGGACACTTTCCTTAAGAAGGCAGACGAGACTCTAGAAAAACCTGCAGCCAAGACTCCTGAGAAGACTCCAGCCAAGAGTCCTTCAAAAAGTCCAGCAAAGTCACCTCAGAGAAGTCCTTCCAAATCAATATGATTGCTATTTACAATCTAAACACATTAATGTAGCTATATTAATCGTCTCTAGTTGATTGAGTACAAAATTCTGGGTTATTTTTGGTGAAAATAGGGCATCGGTCCTTGGTTCAGGAACCAATCCACCATTTATAAGATTAGTACAATAAAGATCACCAAAATTTAGCATTCAAAAAGCATGAGGTACATACCCCAAAGTATCATGAGCCTGCCTTAAAAAACCTGAGTGTTAGCGTGCATGAGTGACATTTTCAGACTTTTCTCTGCACTTCTTAGAGCTCAAAATGTATTAAAAAAAAAAAAGAAAGAGAAAAGTCTTCTATTATCCCATAGCTCCATAAACTGGAACACAAAACATTGCAACCCTTTTTGGTTAAATCCCCAGACTAGGCAATACTGCGTTTGTATTAATTTATTTTATTTTTTAAAAGCCAGTTTGCTTCTGGGAAGACCACAGAAGCCTAGGGTCCTCTCTTCCACTGCCTAACAGGAACAGGCCATAGAACAGCATGGTCGTGACGTACTGAAAAATGACAATTATTGCCAATTTTGTTGATGGTTTTTATACCCAAGTCTCACTGCTGACACGTAGGAGGAGAGGTTAGCTTAATTTAGAACCCACCCACAAACAACACATTTCTAGATTTAGAATCAAGCTATAGAAATATGAAGTCTTTTTGGCTGCTTGCAGACATGAGAAAAAGAAACCCCAAGCTGCGCTTTCCTTTAAACTCGGCATGTACCTGTGCCGAGCCCAGTGCATGTCCAGAAGAGGCAGCGTGTTAGTTTAACCCAGCTCTGCAGTGTCTGTATAGACTGGGCACTTTAATGGGACTTTTTTGGGTTTTTTACCTAATAGCTGATTGAATAAGTTATAGATAAAAGTACCAAAAAGTCCTGTTGAAGTGCCCAATCTATGCAGATGCTGCAGAGCTGGGTTGCACTAATGTGCTGCTTTTTCTGGTAAAACGTGTTTTTTTTTTTTCTCCATATCTCCAAGCAGCCAAAGAATTTTCCATTTGTGAGAAGTTTAACATTCATGTAGGGTTTTTTGGGTTTTTTTTTAAATCTGACTCTTCTGATTGCTTTGGAAGCAAAACCAAGAACTGTTAGTGCTTGGACAACAGACACTAAACAGAATTTAGTTTTAAATCTATGTTTCTTGAAAATGATTTCTTTCTAAGAAAAAATGAACATGACATTCTGAAACAACTCTTATATGTGTCACCTTAAATGTTAGTCTAGTCATGTCACTTAATGAACTATGAAACGACACTCAGATACTAGGGAAATAGGGATGGTTTAGGAACTGATACAGAACAGGAGGTCAAGAACCATACAATGTCGTGTCCTCCCCCCTGGCCCGGTTACCCTACAATACCAAATACAAATCTGGGAGAGCAAGATGGACTCTATTCCTTCCTATGCTTCATCAAGACTTGTTTAACTACACTAGGCCTCAGTCACTTCCACTGGTGCAAACCCAAATATGGCACTAGAGATGCACACATCAGGAGACAAAGGGATTGTACTGTAACTAAGACCCACAATCGGCCTGCACACCTTTTTTTTATTTTTACAGGTCATGGAGAAAAGAGTCTAGCCTGATTTCCAGACCATGGAGGAGCTGTATTAGTGGTTAGCAAAAGCATCTTCTGCCTTTGTAAACTGGTAATAGATATGGCCAGACAGAGAGGCCATAGGCATGGAACCCTCCACTACCAGAAATGCTTCCTAGGTAGAACTGCTCTTTAGAAGAAATGATTCTCTGGAGAAATATCAAAACATTTCTTGAGAACCCAAGCCACCAAAGATTGATGTTCCTGTCGTTAGTTATTACAGCTGATCTTCAGCTGGGTGAATCAATGTAGTCTCTCTGATCTTAGTAGAGCCGTAGTAACTTAAACCCTGCTATTTGGCAGAAAGTATGGCTGGATGACACCTTAGGAATTAAGTGGTTCAGAGGGGCAAGAGCTTTCTTAGGGAACAACCTACTGTGTATTTGATGAATTAGAGCACCGGCATCAGGCTAAGAACCAATCCACACTGCTGCTGGAAAGAAAACATTAGCCTTAGTCCTAATCCTGCAGACATTTAGGCACATTCGTAACTTTGCATCTTGCAAGAAGGCCTGTTGACATGGATGCAACTGTGCAGTTATACAATGTCATACATGGTAGTAGGGTAGGAGCCTTGGCAGGCGGACAGCAGGCCGGGTGGAACGGCGAGTCACCGCAGTGACATAATAATCCCCTACAATTTCTGTTCCGTACCACAGTTGTCCAGTTAAGATTGATGACTTAGTTTGGACAGCTTAAAGGACATGGAAAAAGAGTGCAACATGAAATGAAGAGCTATACCAGCAAAAGCATTTGGCAGCTAAGGGCTGAGGGTCTATTTTCATTGCAAATACCTATTTTTGAAAGGTGTGTAACACCCACATGGTGGGAACCTGTCATCACATCAGTTATGGAAACAAGTTCTTCATAAGCTAGACTATTATGGTATTCACAAAAAAGAAATTCCACAGGAAAAAATAGCTCAGGAAGAAAAAATTAATTATATGGGAACAGAGTCAAATCTAAGGAGTTCCTTTAAATCTTCATGTCATAAGTGATATCACCATCCTAGAGGGTGGAGAACCAGAAGAACGACAAAAGACACTGTGTGGAAATCACTGAACCGGCATGGTAATGGATGGAGCAGTGGAAACTGTCAGCTATATAAATAGAGTAACCTGTAGAGGAATACAAAGCTTGAAGCATATGGGTTATATATAATGCTGGGTTTTGAGAGCAGGACAGGGTGTGCTTTTTGGAATGAACAGCCTGGAGTCATGTGTTAATGGGTATTGGTCTCACCCATTATCTATGCAAAGGTAAAATCACCTTCCCATTTCCCACTCTCTTTCTCCCTGTTTATGTGCCTTGGTGGAAACTGTACTGAGCTCTTTATCCAGTACAACCCCTCATTTCTTTTCAGTCACTGCTTTCCAGGACAGCACAGTCTATTTTGTAGGTAGCCTGTATTTCCTGCTCCTGCACTTGTACCTTTGCATTTGGCTGTCAGAAAGTGCATTTTGTTTGAATGGGCCTTTCTTACCAAATAATCCATATTATTTTGTTCAGCTGCTCTGTTCTCAACCCTGCTGACCACTGTGCCAATCTTTGGGCTCATTTCTGCTGTGAAGTTGACAAATTGGTCAGTTTTTTCCCACCACAAAATGAATGAGCCTTTGTCATTTTGCTTGGTGGGGAGAACTAATGCTCATCATACAGATCACTGAGGGGACCCAAACAGCAGGCTCATCAGAGAACTAATGAACCCAAATTGGTATTACATTCCTTGAATAAGGCATGAGATACTTTTACCTGCTCTGTCCTGTTCTCTCAGTGGTGTGGGAAGGAGTTATCCTGACTGGAAGCAAAAAGCACTACATATAGCACATACCCTCAGGGAGGTTCTCAGCACCAGGGACTGCACCTGCAACCCTTTTATCCAAGACCATAAATTTCTGTTACTGGAACTAGAAGGTCCAACACTATAACTGACATAGTCACCACTACATGCTACCGACAATAGGTAGATCTTATACAGAATTATAGCATTAGACACCCAATTCCCATAATTATTCTTTAGCAGCAGAGGAGCCAGAGAAAAATCTGTCCCTGCTAAGCTGCCTGACTAGAAGACTCCTCACCCTAGGAGGAAGCAACCTCACTGCAACACCCACCAGAGCCAGGTGCAGTTTACAGGGACTAGGAGCTATTGTGCCTTTTCTTCCTATACTACTGCAGCAGGGAGCAACAGGGAGCTAGCTCCCAGTGAAATGTGAGGGTGGGACTCAGCTCCTCTGAAGAAGGGATGGAGGCAGAGGTGCTTTCTCAGAAGGAGAGCATTGGAGTCAGGGTAGAGGTGCCCTCAGATTGTAGCAAACCCCCAGTTTTTCTTTAAAAAAAAATGCTTTCCCTTCCTTTCCCCAACCATTTCTGACTTTTTCTCTCCCTCTCTATTCTTATAGAAAAGTATAAGTGAGCTAAGACATAGGATAAGCTTCAGCATTTTATTTTGGTAGCAAGTTGTATTTGTTTTGCTTTTTCTCCTTCTTTATATTGTATAATTATTATGTTTATATTGATTTTTACTGTTCTATATTACTGTTTTACTGATACTATATGATTTAGGCCTACGTATGTAAGTTAGCATAAGACATGTCAAGTTTCCATCTTGTGTCCCCTGATACTGTAACCTATGACTCATATGTATTCCTCCTGTGTAAATTGGTTCCTGGATGAATGGGAATGAATGAGGGTGCTTGAGAGACAGTGGCAGTAGGTCTAAAAATAGCTCCCTCTGAATGACCAAACCATCAACACCAATACCTGGACCAATGACCCAGCCATTGGAACCACCCTCAGCATTCAACAAACAAAAGATGAGGCAACCCACCATTGTGACAAGGCTGCACATGCTCAGGAAGAACACCTGGAGCCCTCTGGGACAGGACTGACTTTGCCTGGACAGGCCCTCCCCATAGGAGATCATAGGTAGTCTGCCCCATAAAAAGAGGTAGTGAAGACTGACTCCTTGGGATGCCCTCTCCATCTGGACCAGCACCATGCCATACCACCTATCCACGCAGAGGCCCTGCGGGCGACCCCCACCTCCCCTCCCCGCTCTGGACAACATCTGCTGGACAAGGACCTCTTTCCAGCCTGGATAGATAGCTATCACCCCCCACCCCCTCTTCTACCAAGGACTTGGACTCTGTTTCTCTTTCCTACCTGGACTCCAACCCTTCCACTGAGTCTGTTTGTCTTGCTGCCATTGTCCATGCTTGTGTGTGCGTGTGTGTGTGTGTGTGTGTGTGTGAACCACTAACTTCTTGGGGCTGTGTAGCGTGTTGCCTGTTTAATAAAACTGTTATTTGGACCCCTGAGTTGGGTTTTGCTTTACTACGGTTCTAGCCCTGCTCCAATCTCTGCTCCTTGCCCCTCTAACTTCCGTCTCATTTCTCCCTCTCCTGCTTCTGGCTCACCACTACCTCCAACACCTGTCTTGAGCTCCTCTCTGCCTCCAACCCTCTGTTTCTTTGCCACTGTCTTATCCCCACTGCCTTTTCCCCTGATCTCTGCCACGGTTATTGTGTCATTCCCCTGCCTCTTCCCCTGATCTCTGCCACCGTTATTGCCTTTTCCCGGGATCCCTGCCACTGCTATTGCTTTGTCTCCACTGCCTTTTCTCCTGATCTCTCCCACTGTTATTGCCTTGTCCCCACTGCCTTTTCCCATGAGCTCCCAGGTTTCTGCCTCAGTGCCTTTCCTGGCTGTCTCCTCCTTGCACCCAGGCTTTTTCCCTTGCACCAGTGACCTTGAGTAACTCTGGGGCCACTTGACCTTAAGTAATCCCAAGCCTCAGTTCTTCAGCCCAGCTTCTCTCTAGTCTACCAGTTCTGGCAACTTTCACTCCTTACACTTTTTCTCTCAGCTTAACCTTCCCACACGGTATCCCAAGTACCCCAAATGCACACATACATAGTGTACCATCGAAGTTAGGAACTCACCTGTGTGCATTTGTAGGTGGGTGATATGTGTGTGAATTGGTGAATACACATATATGTCATCGTGTGTGTAATATACAAATTAGTGATCCACATATGTGTAGGTAGTGACAACTGTTTGTTGTCTAATTTTTTGGTTTGTGTATGTGCTTGAATTGGTGATAAGTATGCATGTACCTAGGCTGGTTTGGATGTGTATGTGCCTGAGTTGGTAGTGTATGTGTGTGAATGTATCTAATTGATTTTTATGTTTGTATATGTGCAATTGTGTCACACCCTCCTGTCTAACAGCGTAATATTGAGATCCTGAGAGTTGGCCTGACCCCACAGGGCTACAAGATTACTTTGATCTTTGATCCCATCTACCCATGTTAGTTGCAATTGTTTATTGAAAGTTAGAGGCAAGTTTCTGAAAAGCCACCAGGCCAAGGACATTGGTTCCAGGAACACCCTGAATCTCTAAAGTCCGTAACCCAAATAGTTTTTTCATGACATGTGATTCTAGGGCTGTTTCTGCTGCAAGGCAGTGTCTTCCCCCTCTAGCTAGATTGGGACAGCAATAATGCTTATTCATTAACTCATTATTTTCTTGCTTCCAATTTTAGTGTGTGTGAGCACACATCAGTTGGCAGGTACTTGTGTGTCTGTGTGCATGGGTATGTGTATGTGTGCACATGTGCACGTTCCTGTGTACACATACCTGCACCCAAGCCTGCATGCATATGACATGTGAACACACGTGCACATTCATATGTGCATGTGTATATATCCGTATGCAAGCATACACTTATCATCTCTCACTTAGAGTGTAGCAATGCCCTTTCTAGTTCCTCTGCCCTTGATTCTTAAACTGATTCAGAGAGATATAAGAACTGCAACTACTCTCCCTCATGTGGTAATCAAATTGGTATGCACTTCGGATCATAGGAAAATATGACTTAAAAGGGACCTCACAAGGTTATCTAGGGTGAAGTTACATGCTACATTTTGACCAGGCTAAATCTGTAGAATGTTAAGTGGTGTTAAAGTTAGAACGTGCTACGAACAGTCACGCATTCAAAGTTAATACTGTTTCTTGCATGTCTGACTTACCATTAGATGGCTAGCAAACGGGTGTCTAGGAGTGTGGGTAGTGGTGTATCCTGAAATGTTGGAGGACTGCAAATTGCTCATTTTATCTCCATGGAGCAGACTGAAATTACCCTAACATGAGCTAGGTAGCACAGCCCAGAGTTAACCCTTGCCTGAAGAGGTATAACTGAGATGTCCAGAGGGCACTTACCACAGGTTAGTGATCTTTAATGTGCAGACACTCACATTTTAGGTGCCCTTAGTATGGTGTAAGTGTAACATGTAACTTCACCCTTAGTCCAGCCCGCTGCTAAAGGCAGGATCATCCCTGACTAAACTATCCCAGCCAAGTTGTCTGTCTAACCTGCACTTGGT
>NW_017728964.1:3673679-3677589 GCF_001723915.1 Gavialis gangeticus
GGATCATCCCTGACTAAACTATCCCAGCCAAGTTGTCTGTCTAACCTGCACTTGGTAAGTAGCAAATTGGTAAACCAAGATTTATACTCCCGGCCCACTCACTCATCACTACTACAGCACTGATAGGAGAGCATCTCTGGACAGGATCAACAGCTCTTGAATGTAACCAAGGAAATACTGTGTGTCCTCTGTACCAGGTCTTTGTAAAGAGCTGTCTCAAATCCCTGGGCTGCCAGGAGCTTCCTAGGTTAGTGCAGAGAAGGCCACGCACATTCTCCAGTGAAAACACACTCATGGAGCAGCTTGTCAGATTTCAACAAATTTGTGAATTCTGCTAAATGCTTTGCCACACAGACAAGAAAAAAGAAAGAGAAGAAAAAAAACAGGTAGCAAGAATAGTTTCCTGCACTAAATGGCGAGACAGAACTACCATCTTACAGTTACAAGCAGAAGCCAACACAGGAAGTAGGGTATTGTAGCCCACGGCCAGTAGGTACTGACCATGTACTGGGACAGCAGGCGATTCCATATTTCTAGAAGTGGACCCAGCTGTTCCTTAGGGGCTCTCATTCTCCAGCAGGTCAGACCATTTACAGGGTCTCCCACAGCCTAGTAAATACAGGCAATGCCTCACATATTGCGGAGCAAATCATTTTCCCTGGCATATTGAAAGAAACCTTACCATTTGCACCTCTACCTCAGACTGTACTTACCTTCCCTTGGATTCTTCTCAGTGCAAACCTGACATCAGAGTACAGGGATGTGCCAACACGAACATCATGGAAAAATACAGCAAGAGCAGGAGCCTGTCGATTGGGATCAGCTCAGTAATTCTGGCCTGGTCTGTGCTAGTCCACGGGCCAGGCACAGGAGAGCTAGGTTGAAGGGCACCCTAGGCGCAGCTTGGTGAAAGGCTTGCAAAGGCTGGAAGGCTTTTGTTTCTGTTTTGGTTCCCTGAGCTGTAAGCTCATATCTTCTCAGTGACCACAAGGTTTCCTTTTAGAACCGGAGGGACCCACAGACCCCCACCAGCATGCATGACCAATGGGGAAATGATAAGTGAGTCAAGGAGGAACGTGTGACATTACAGTATGCAGGAGCAGCTCTTGATATGCACAAATAGCATGACATACCCATCTCCATGTCTTGCATGGGTGAGAAATACTTCCCTTCCCATTAGTCCCTACATGTCACACACAAGCCACTTTGATTAGTAAATCCTATTTTTCAAAATGAGATTTGAGAAGTGTTTTAATTTTGTAACTATTTTTGTTTACTAGTTGATTCCCCTTCAGAATCCCAAACAAGATCAAATGTCCTTCTTACCTCAAATTGTCCCTTGATTGCCAGCTGTATAACCCTCTCTCCCTGGGGACAGCCTTTAGGCTGGGAGCCTAAAATACCAGCTGGTTTTTTTGCAGTAAATTTCTTCCTCCTTCATTTTTCAATAGAAATGTTGGATTTTATGTTTTAAAAAGACTGGTTTTAGAAATCAGAAAGCCATCTATCCCACCTATACATGTATCTTCAAGTTCCATTTGCTGCTCTCCCCTCTTCTCCAACTTCCCCCCTCACCCTGCCCCCAAATTCAGCAGCAGGGAAAGGAGGAGATAGGAACAGTGGTGGCAGTGCAGAGCCTCCAGAGCTGTGTGAAAGCAGGGGGCAGCAGGTCCCTGGCTGCTTCTCCCCTCCTTTCCCCTGCTGCTGAATTCAGAAGTGGGAGGAGGAAGGGGAAGAGAGAAAAGCAGCAGTCTCCAGAGCTGCTTGAAAGCCTGGACTCCAGGCAGAGCCTACGTTGGCAATCACTGAGCTCACAGGGCTTGCAACACAGGTTGAGCTCCCAGCAGGAGCCGTACTGAAGTGCCAAGGAGCAAGGAGAGCTCTCTGTGCAAGCAGGGCACAGCCAGAGAGGGGCACAACGCTGCTGCACCAGCCCTCGATTCACCCCTGTTCAAACCATGGCTGAGAAAAAGATTGTTTTGTGGATGTCCTGCCTTCCGTTCAGACTTTCACATCCTCACTGTGACAAATACTGTGGAGTTATTGACCTGGGAAGGTAATATCAGAAGTGTAGGTATAAGCCCTAGTTAGCTTCTTTTTTATGCACTTTACCAGGTGGACAGAAAGAGACTGAAGGTACCACGTGATCCACCAGTTATTGCCAGACCACAGTTTGAGAACCTCAGGTCTGGTCAAGCCCCTGACCAGGACAGTCACTAACATTTCCCCACCCACTCCCTGAGTGCTGCTCTGATCCCTGGCCTCCCTAGGGGCATACTCGATAGAGTTTGTGCCCTGGCCCACTGGAATGGAGGCAGAGGAGCTCTGTGGCAGCAGGACATTGCTGCAAGAGGAGGTATCACCGCCAACAGCCAGATTAACCCTTCCTTGGTCCGGCAACTATGCAGTTTTATATTGCAAATGAGGATCAAAAGACTTAATTCAGTGGCTGCAAGGCCAGGGAAGGGTCTTGTGACACCTGATATCTCCTCTCACAGCAGTTTCCTGCCCGAACTCTATTCCACATGGGCCAGAGGTTTGAGACTCCCTGCCTCCATTCAGGTGCCTCTCTCAACTGAATGCCTGGGAATTGCATGTCACATGGAGCAGCTTCCCATGTCACTTGTGGCATGTGTGCCATGGGTTAACCCCCGCCCCCACTACAGCACAGTTGTTGGTTTACAATCCTTCCTTCTGGGTGGGGTTTGCACAGCTCCCAGCAGAGCAGGGGCCTGGTCTACAGCTGGGGCTCCAGGATACTACTTAAATAAAAACAAGAGGTAAAGAAGGTTTGCAATAACCCCAGCACCACAACATTGTATCAGAAACCCATCGACTGCCACAGCCACTTCCACGCCAACATCTTCCATCCTAAGCATACCACCAGAACCATCATCTATAGCCAAGCTCTACATTACAACCAAATTTGCTCTGATCCCATCTCACCTTGAGGACCTGGAGGAGAGATTCCTACAGCTACAACAGAATATAAAACTGCAGCCACTCAAATCAACAAACCCATATTTAGATCCTGCTCTGACCTGCTGCAATACCAATTCTGGGACAAAGACAGTCCCTCTGGTTGTCACCTACAGCTCCCACCTTAAACCTCTAAGGCACATCATTAATGACCTCCAACCCCTCCTGGAAAAAGATGACCATCTCAAGGTAGCCATGGGGGAAGAATCTCTTCTGACTTACAGGCAGCCCCGCAACCTAAAATGGTGTCTCTCAAATAACAGGCTACTTAACTCATATTCTCACTGCAGCACCAGGCCTTGTAGCAGACACAGATGCAAGCTGTACTCAACATCAATACAGACCACATCATCACTGGACCAGATAACACGGATTATAACATCCAAGTTTCATTGCACATCTACCAATGTCATTACCTGTTTACAGTGTCCTCTACTGTCCACACTGGGCAGCCAGAACAATTCCTACATGTAAGAATAAATAAATGCCAATCTGACTCAGTTCCAGAAAGACACACAAGCTTTGGCAGAACAGTTTAACCTCCTTGGATGCTCCAGTGGGCATATCCAGACAAGCACGCACGTGCCTGTTGCAGCATCTCAAACCAGTTTGTGACACTGCAAGAGGTAAGCTGAGAGTGAAAAAAATGTTCCACATCACCACCTGACCCTCATGGAGAATGTGCCCAGCCTGCCGTGACCTGGCCTAGCCTGCCCAGCTAGTGCACGCCTTTGGACAGGAGCCGCGGGTCCCAGAGCAGCGTATCCTGGTCCTGTCCAACGGCACACTAGTGGGCCGTGCCTTGCTGGGTTGGGTCAGGTCAGGCTGGGCCCATTCTCCCCGCATGGACCATGGGTCAGGCCGTGCTGCAGCAGACACAGCCTGGCTGGCTGCTGCTTCTAGTGCTGGGGGCTATGCACTGTGGGGGGGG
>NW_017728964.1:3677930-3679083 GCF_001723915.1 Gavialis gangeticus
TGTCCTCTATTTTTCACCAGTCGGCACACCCCTCCCCACCCCCTCCTGCAAACCTCACATCCTTCCTATCACACACCCAGTGTGCCCAGCTGCCAGACAGGATGAGACCTGCTTTTTAGTGAAGGGGTCAGGGGGAGCTCTAATTTTTCTATGATAAAACCAAAAGCAAACATCAAAGCATATAGATATTTAGAAGTTATTTTATTATGATGATAGAGACATTGGTAGGCTTCCAAATTGCTTTAAAATTATAGAAAATATCAATAAGACATTGCCCAACTGATCTCTCTCTCTCTCTCTCTATATATATATATATGTGTCTATATCTATCTATATCTATCTATATATCTATATATACAGTGGTATTTTGTTTTAATTGTGGAAGAACATGGATTTTGGAGTATTTTAAAGAATGAATTTGGGATTTTTTTATCAGAGAATTTGCAGTTTTTAAATAGGGAACACCAGGATTCCCTATGGGTAGAGTGTGCAGGGAAATCTAGGTTAGGACTGCTTCATCAGTCCAGTTGGCACAAGGGGCTAGTGCCCCCAGATACCAACTGACTGGGCCCCAGAAGTTCCTGAGAGCAAGTAGCCCTGAGCTGCTTAGCAGGGGAGCTTTTAATACTGCTAGTGCCACCACAGGTGCTGGCCCCAGCCTTCAACTTGCTCCCCCCTGGCTGCAGATCCAGGAGGAGCTGGGCAGGGTCAGTTTGCCCCAAGTGGCACAACCTGCCCCACACCAATTGCATGATCAGGCACATGTGCTAAGTCAAAAATCCCTGGCACAAATTTGAGCTGCTTCAAGTGCACGTGCCTGCATGCGTGGATGTGCTCAGTGTGGCTGTTCTTAGCCAACAACTTTAAGAGGGAACTTGAATGCAAAATGATGGAAAAAGAAATCATCCACAGATTAGATTGTGCTAAATATGGTCTAAATGGACTTTTGTCCTGTTACCTGGTTAGCTTTTGTGACCCCCTTGTTCCTATGGGTTTATTGCTTGTGTACCTCTCACAGCACTGCCCCTCTCCTACCTCTCTCCTCCCTTCCTTCCCTGTCTTTTGTATTCAAATCACTTTCTTCATTTGATACACTGCTCTATGCATGTCTTCCCACAGTATCTGATGAAGTGAGCTCAGGGTCACAAACACT
>NW_017728964.1:3684083-3684496 GCF_001723915.1 Gavialis gangeticus
TTATGGCAGAACAGCCCCGGCCCCTTCCCTGTCATTTGCCCTGAGGCATGCATGCCAAGTAAAATACACACATGCTATATATCTCTGATTTACTTAGTCTATAAGGTTCATATGTACCCTGCCTTCTGCCTAACCTCAATCTAATACTGCCAGCTACCTCTCACTGTAATACAAACCACAATAATCACTAATCCTCACAGAATTCCTGACAGTGCTCCTTCCAGATGATTTCTAACAGGCTTTGTTACCAGAGTGCTCCATAGAAAAGAAGTGCATCTATGAAATTAGGTAACAGATAAGATGCTAAGAGAAGGTTCTCATGGATATTGTTGCATTGTTTGCAAGTTTTGTCTTCAGACCCTTACTTATCAGTTAAATTGCCAATCATAGCACAAGATGCCTATAACAAGTCC
>NW_017728964.1:3689496-3709599 GCF_001723915.1 Gavialis gangeticus
AAAAGGGCCTTAAAAAGTCCCCGGGGGGTCCCCCCCCCCCCCGCATGTGACAGGTTATTTCCCTTGGAGCCATTCACATCACTTAATACCAGGACCTGGCAATCAGCCCTCTAACAGCCTTCTTGGGTACCAAGGGTTCTGTCTCTCCTAGCCAACCATGTCCATTGATTTGTCACAGAAGGAATAGAACCAACTTCCAAGGGAAGTGGTGCTCGCTCCTACCCTGGGGGTCTTCAAAAGAGGCTAGATAGACACCTAGTCGGGGTCATTTGACCCCAATACTCTTTCCTGCCACGGCAGAGGGTTGGACTTGATGATCTGCTCAGGTCCCTTCCGACCCTAGAAACTATGAAACTGTGAATGGTCTTAGGTTGCCTTGATACTCTGGGAGTTGCTGAATTTATGCATCTTGCAGGAGGCACTCAACACCGCAGGATTAAGCCTGCACTTATTACCAAGAAGAAATTAACAAAAAGAACGATCCCAGTGTGAGGTTTGTTTTAAGATGAATGGCGGAACCAGGAAAGTGAAATAAGACCAGTAAACAGTAAACGGGACCAAGAAATGAAAAACAGATTGAGATTCAGAGTTTGACTATGGACCTTTTTTTGAAATTCTTATTCAGGGTTTTGGATGTATTTCCTTCAGATAAAGAAGTGATAACCTCAGACACTCTCCAGAGAGATCGTAGGGCAGCTCATGGAGCAGAGTATATAGCCAAAAAAAGTCTGCGAAGATGATTATCAGATAGAAAGAAGAAGGTTACAGCTCTGTCTACGATATGGGAATAGCAATATCTTTTTGGAGCAAAGCGCTCCTGGCACGGACGCAGTTGTACCAGCAAAGATGCACTTTCTACATGTAGTAAAACCACTCCCACAAGTGTAATGAACTATTCTGGCAAAAGGCCTGGACTCTCCATCCTACCCTCTAACTCACGACTTCAAACGAGCGTCTTCCATCACGGAAGACCTCTCTGATTTATGAAGCAAACCTTCACGGCAAGGGTAGCTTTCCACAGCAGTGTTAAGTTACGAGTCAAACAAGTACACAGTTTGGAGAATGCAATGGAGCAGGTGATGACTAGGAACCCCAGAAAACAATGATTAAAAACCCCAGAAAAGACAGAAAAATAATCTATTATAAAAGCAACATTCTGCTGCAGGCCAAAGTGTAGAAGCCAAAAAGCTGGGCTACGCACTGCCTGTGAAATTCACACCTGTGTTCTTCGCGAGTTATATATAGTCTAGTTCCCAAACAGGGCTCTCAAGCCTTGTGCCTTAGCATGTTTAGTTACACTGAATGCATTTGGGTTTTTTCTGTTGCCATCTTTCTTGAGTATGCATACTTGCAAGAGAAAACCCACTCTGGAGTTGGGAACAGACTGCGAAGAATCCCGATTGCCACTCCCACCCCCTTTTCAATCACTGCTGCAATCCAAAAGCCCGAAGCACATTTCAGAAATCAAGACCCTGGCTTGCTACCAGCGCGAGCAATGATTGTGCAAATACCGTCACAGGAGATCGTCTGGCTGCTCCGGTCCTGAGCCGTCCTGCATGGTGACACCGTGAGCCCACAGCCCTACGAGCGACATGAATAAGCATGTGTGCTTGTTCCGTCTCCCCACACTACGCCAGATGTCCCTCCAAGCAGAGCAGAATTCACCGCCCCCTCACATCACACTGCTTTCCCCCAGCTCTCCCACAGCCATTTCAGAGCAAGACCGGTTATGAAAGTAGCACGTCAAGAGCTTAATCTACTCTTACAAGCTCTCACTGTGGAGCGGTTGCCCAGCCAGAGCTTCCTTTTAGCTCCAGTGAGAGCTGCAGGAAAAGAAAGTATCAAATGCAAATTCAACACTGTTTATTTGCTGCCAGAGCAGCAACCAGTTCCTTTAAGTCTTTCCTGCTCTTAAATCTCAGACGCACCACGCGACTCAGCCCCTTGTGAATATGTCCTGTATACCTGGGACTCTGCCAGTTGCAAACTGTTTTCCCCAGCCTTGTATCTTGTGCCTTCACTTACATTTGTGCATGCAGGGGATACAACACTACATCAGCAGTCCTCACTCATTCACACCGAGGGCAGCATTTTATGGCCACGGCACTCACAGCCCCAGATTCTTTTTGTACTATTTTTACATTCATTTTCTTCAATGGAGTTGCTCCTGATTTAGGATAAAATCCTGGGGTCTAGCTAAACTATATGCAGCACAGGTTGCGAAATGCGAACAGAAGTGTCATATAGCTTGTTTTACATTCTCCAATCCAAAAGCATCAACATACAACCTTGTGATTTATGGAATAAATTAGATCAGCCAAAGGGCTGCTCTAACTGTGCCTGCTGTTAACGGTCTCAAAGACCAAAACTATGGACAGAGATAGCTGCAGTGTGTAAGTGTCTGTGACAAATTAAATCAGCTGCAACATGAAAGCAGGTGGTGTAGAAGCCTCCTCCCTTCCTACAAAGAGATCAAATGATAGTTTGGGAAGGGAAGGGTGCAAGAAGTCACTGGCAAAGCACTACGGTGAGGGCCGCCTTATGAGTTTACCTACTCGAGTCTGAAGTTACAACTACAAAATTCTCCTGGATATGGGTTTTGTGATACAGATGCAATTCTCTTCCCAGGTTAAATTGGATCCTGAAGATTCAGGAGACTTGAGAGAGAATTTAGGGTCCAGTGTGGAGCCAGGTTGGGCTGATTTAGGTTTTCACCTCAAAACCCAATTGAACTTGTGATTTCAGACAGTTCATTCGGGCACCTCTCCCAGGGAAGTACAATGCACTGTCAGACTGCTTTCCAGCAACTCTCTGCTGTAACTACCTCATGCATACTATTATGGTGATGCACATAACGTGGACAAGGGCCATTCACTGTTATGGTGAAGATCACCTCTGCCACGAGACTCATCTGCAGAAAGTAAACATGAGAGGGACCTGAACACAGCTAATGCCAATGCATGGAAGATCCCAAAGACTGGATTTGCAGCAATAGTTTATAGCATTTGTAGCTCCTATATTCTATGTTCATCTGTGTCTTGAAATCTAACAAACACCAAAGCCTTAAGCTAAAGCTGGAGTGGGAAGCAGTGGCCGGTTCCTGGATACTAATGAGTCTTTGGAGAATTCCTCAGGCACGTCGCTTCTAATTATTTTTAGGGGAAGAAAATAATTTTCAGGAAGCATCGGCTCTTTAAATTTAGCTTCTCTACTTCCATTCCCAGAATCAGCTTCAGAAAAACAATCCAGAGGGAAAATATAAAATAAACTCCAAAAACTCTTGTCAAAATTGCTCGTGCGAACAGCCGAAACACCTGGGAGAAGTGGCAGAGCTACACTCCCTTTTGGTGCTGAGCAGCAGCCACAGTGGAGTGGTGCCCCCCAGTGCTGGGAAGCCAGAGGGAAAGGTTTTAAGCTACACCGGCCCTACTAGCCTCTACATTTCCTCTGCATGGAGCAGAGAAAACTCTGAATGTGTTGACTGCGATAAACTGTTGGGTTGGTTGATGCAGGCTACTGACTACTAAGGTTTTCCTAAGATCGTTTGTCCTATTTTTCTCTCCCGTTTAATAAGCCATATTATAGCTGAATATTAGGCCTGTGCAAAGCAGCTAGTATGCACTTTGGATTCAGATTCAGCCAATTCGGGGGATGATGATTCAATTCTGTGATTTGAATCACTGTCCCAAACTGATTCAGCTGAATCTGATTCAGAGATTCAGCTGCCACTGAATCTCCAAATATCCGAATCAGCTGGGCCCATCCCCCGCCCGCTTTCCCAGCCTGGCAATGGCTGCCGGGCACAGTCCGGCTCCAGCACTTTGAAAAATAAAAGCCCCGACTCAACGGGTGCTGCTGGGCGGGGGGTGATCCCCACTGCCCCATGCTGCGTAGGGGGCTCTGCACAAACACCACAACCCCTGCTTGCTGTCCCAGCCCCCTCCACGGCTGCTCCACCCACCCCAGCTCTGGCCCTTTTAGGAAAAAAAAAATGAGAAAAACCCCGGACTCACCGTTTCTGCCCAGTGGGGGGGCAAAACCCACTGCCCCCTGCTGTACTCTGAAGCCCTGAGGCTGCTGCAGGCACTGGTGGGGACTAGGGAGTGAGGTGGGGTCAGGAGGCTCATGCAGAACCACCCACACAGCGTGGGGCAGTGGGGGGCAGCAGGGATCGTTCCCCACTCCCGCCCGGCGGCACCTGGTGAGTCGGGGTTTTTTTAAAAGCACCGGGAGCTGAGGTGGGCAGGGGAGCAGGCAGGGGATGGGGCCTAGCTGGGGTCTTCCCATGGTCCCCTCCCCCTTCTACAGCTCCTCTCCCCACCCCCTACTTATCAGCTCCAAGTCTGGCTACAGCTCCCTGCTGCAGCGGACAGGGACTGCCCGAATCATCAAAGCTCTTCAAATCTTTTCTGAAGATTTGGAGAACTTTGAATCGATTTGGACCTTTTAATTGGTTTGCTGATTCAATTCAGATTTGGAGATTCAGCCACCGAATTGAGACGAATCTCTTCTAAATTGAATCACTACCTGAAGCTTCGCACAACCCTACTGAATATTGCTTGTGAGTGGGGAAGTTTGTTCACAGTGGAATACCCAGGTAGCATTTACTTCCTCAGGTTTCTAGGTGGGTTCACAAGCCAAGATAGAAAATAATGTGTAAAAACTCTAAATTGAACCCAGTCCTTGTTATTGCCATCCAGTGCCTGGCAAAACAGTTATGTAATAAAAGAAGAAATTGTAAGAGCAATAAAACAAATGGTAAGAAGCCACAGTGTCAAAGTAGCAGAGCTCCCAAACATGGAAAAGAAACATGATAGCCACTGAGAAGCCAAGCACGCTTTGCTTTTGCTCAGGCTCTAGGATTTAAACCACTAGGATGAACTCATTTGAAATGCCTACAACAACAG
Organism: Gavialis gangeticus; assembly: GCF_001723915.1. Classification (NCBI taxonomy): domain Eukaryota; kingdom Metazoa; phylum Chordata; order Crocodylia; family Gavialidae; genus Gavialis; species Gavialis gangeticus. The sequence continues at coordinate 3,694,404 of NW_017728964.1, forward strand.
GGTTTGGAAAAAAGCAAAAATATTCTCAGGAGTTGACCCTTAGGCCAGATACTGGCATAAAACAGTGAAAAAGGAAAGCAGCTGCCTTTCCAAATGGTGGACACCAGCCAGTAGATACAGATGACCGAGAATTCCATTTGGGTTCAAAACTGCCATGGAAAGATATCAATATTCCCAGAAAGATGTATTAACAGGATCTGCAGGGGTCTGTAATATAGCTGATGACATTCTGGTGTAGGAACAGGAGACAGCAGGGCAGAAGCCACAGCAGAACACTTCCACATGCCTATTAGAGGATGCTGGGGAAGAAGAGGGAAATGCCAAACATGGCACCCTTGCTTGTTCCCCAGGGATTATGGTTTGATCTTGAAAAAGGTCAAAGCAGTTCAGCAGATACTATACCTATGATACTAAGTCAGTTAAGACACTAGTAGGATTTGCAAAGCTATCTGACAAAATTTCTTCCAAGTCTCTCAAAAGTCTGCAAGCCCCTTGGGTGACTAACTCACCAAAAATGAAGTACAGACATGGTTAGTACAGCCATCAATCATTTAAGCTGCATCAGCAGAAGTATTAAGTGTAAGACACAGGAGATATTAATACCTCTTAACTTGACACTTGTTAAGCGTCATCCAGGCTAGGGACAAACACTTAAAGCACTTAAAAAGCCTGAGCCTGAACTGATTCAATCTTTGCAGGTTAGTCTAACCTGGCTAGGCTGAACTGGTTTGTAACTGCACAGACATCCCAGATATGCAGGCACATGCCTGCCCTGGCTCAGGCTAGAAGCTGGGGGTTGCTAGAGCAGCCCTCCCTTCCCTTCCAGAGCACTGAGCTGAGGGGTGTGTGGGGTAGGACACTGTGATTAGCCCAGCAGGGAATTGATGACAGTGTTTATCACCCCCCAACTCAGTGTTTATCACCCCATTAAGAAATCAACAGAGGGACATTAGCAGCTATCTGTTGATTCTGCCTGTTGATTCAGCATGTATGGGAGCCAGCACGTGGTCTGCTAGCTAATACACAGACACAGCTCAGCAAGGCAGAGGGGAGGGGGGAATTCCTGCTTAGCAGGGAGTGGTGACGGGGTGTAAGGGGAGCTGCAGCTAGGGAGCAGAGGAGAGGGGCCATCCTTGCTGTGGAATAGAGAGCTCCGCCCAGCCAAGAGAGCATGCAAGGATGCTGGGGGTGTCCAGTTTATCTTAAACCACGAAGCGGTCTGGGACAGACATTGTAAAAAAACAGTTTGAGCCAAATCAGTTAAGTCTGATACTACATTCAGCCAGGTTTATCTCAAACCAGTTTCAGCCATTTTCAAACTGGTTTATGTGTATTGAATATCTGTTCTGTTACAGGTTTAAACCAGTTTCTGATCACTTAAACTGGTTTATGTGTAATGTCTGCCCCTAGCCCTAGAGTGTTGTACACAATTTTAGCTCCACGTTTTAGAAAAGTATGTGGGGAAGTTAGAGAGGGACCAGAGGCAGGCAGCCAAAATGATTAAGGGGTTAGAAGGAAAGCCGGATGAAGAAATGTTGAGAGAACTAGACATGTTTAGCTTGGAGTAAAGGTAATTAAGCAGTCTGCAAGTATCTGGAAGTCTGCCATAAGGAAGGAGGTAGGATGTGAACAATGGCTTTAACTAGCAGCAAAGTAGATGTAGGCTATATATCAAGAAAAACTTCCTTATTGTTAGAACAAAGAGGCAGTGAAATAGACTGCCCAGGGAAGTTGTGGAATCTCCTTCATTGGAAAATTTCAAGAGGAAGCTGGATAAGCAGCGGATAGGGATGATTTGGGAATAGCATTCCTGCACTTGAGGTCCCTTCCACCTTTATGATTCAATGATTGCCAAGGAGCTGGTAACCTACCTTCCCATCTGGACATAAAAAAGTAGAGGAAACGGCAACCAGAGTGCTGCTGGTGAGATGGAGCTTGAAGAAAGGGATACTTAGTAGCTACATTATTACCAACAGCATGAAGAGATGACAACATTGAAAAGGAATGTCTTTCAGTAGTGTTCACAGGTGAACAGTTCAACATGTCCAAGGATGAGAAAGAATTTGAATAGAAATTGATCACAGACTGCTAGAAAGCATTTTTAAGCCACCAGATAAATAACATCCAAACATCTTCATTGCATGCTACTGAAACTGTAATGGTACAGCTTAAAGGCACGCAGTAAGCAATGGCATGACATGCATCTATGTTACTTCTTATCCAAACCAGCCAAACAACATGAAGATATAGCATATGTACAAGAATATAAGATCCTCAACTGAACAGAAACATGGAAACCACAGAAAGATGTTGAAAGTGTCAGCCAACCCTGTGACATGTCAATTTAAATTCAGACTGTAAGAACAAACCTACCAGACAAAAACTAGCCTGCCTGCTGTATATCATTCTATGAGGTTAGCCAAAGACACAAAGTGAAACTCTACATGTTTTTACAAAAATATTTGGACCACTGAAACAAGCTGAGCTATCAAGATAGCATCATACATGAAGGAAATTGAATCACAAAACCCAGATCACTGAGAGCCAGGGTTGCCAACGCAAGAATGTTTTTTACTGACAATCTGCAAACTTTTTACTGACCAACATTTTTGGGGGGACACAAGCTTTTTTTGTCATTAAAAAAAATTCTTGTTGGCAACCTTCTATGACTCCAGCAATAGCTTTATACCCGGCTGCCCCTACCACAGGCTGCCCCTACTAACCCCATACCCTGACACCTCTGCCTGCACCCTGCACCATATTGTCCCTCCCCAGCCTTACACCCACTGGCCCCATTTCTCCCTTCCCTACACAGACCGGTACCTGCCACCTCTTCTGTCCTTCCAGCCCTGCAGTTTTCCCAGCAGGAAAGAACTATAGAGGCTAGTGAGCCAGAATGCCCTGACAAAGTTCACAGTGCCAAACAGTGCTCCTGTTTTGACACCAGGTGGTGCTGCTCTGCTCTTTCTGTCCAGCATCGACACTTGCCTTGAATGCAGTTTCATTCAAACTGTGGATCTTGAAACAAGCTTGGATTTCTTATTTTTACAGAATGTATAGACAGATGATTTTAAGCTGTTTTTTCATGGACTGTCTTTAAATGTACATACAGTTGCCAACCTGGCTGACAACAGAACCTTTCTCCAGAACCCAATGGAGGTATAGTGGACTCTCAGTGTGTCCCTGGAGAGCCAGCACACAGTGTACTGTCCAAATATGACAAAGGACAGGTGAGACTTGGTGAACAAATGTGAAACACAGGGAAATTCAAGCCAAGCAATAAAAAGGGAGACAGTGAAAATATATAGCGGCTACAACCAGTTTTTGATCAAAGATGCATCTTTTTACCAAAAACCACACAGTGATTTATTAGCATAGACTACTAGTCTGACTTCCAGGAACTAGACACACTGTCAGACACCACCATAGTGACCAACACAGACAAAGCAATGAAGCAGTTTCAGACATGGTGTTCCAAACCAGGTGCACTTGCAGGAAATCTGGAAACAGGGATTCAGCCACATCACATCATCATCACATCAGAAACCAACTAAAAGGCAAAGCTGAATTGTCAGCTAAAAATGCCAAGGCTACTAAAGAAAATTGGAAAAAAATAAAATAAAGGAAATGCATAGTACGCAATCCTAGAATTTCTATTCTAGGATTGCGTGTTATGCATTTCCTTTATTTTATTTTTTCGCTGTTCCAGTGGAAGGTCTAAGTAGCAGCCCAGTGCAATGCCTGATGTCAAGAGCCGTATGTACCTTGGTGCCTATCATTCCACCATTCATATGGCTGGTAAGAAATGCCACCAAAAAGGAAAGAAAACACAGATGCCAAAACCTACTATAAGTAACAAGCTGAAGCCCTCTGAGGAAAACAACCATAAGATGCTCCTAAGATCAAATCATTTCCTGTGTACTTCAAAGTACACAGGAAGCTACATGTATTGAACAGATAAGCCCTCATTCATATATTTCACCATACCTTCAAATACATTCACCTACTGAAAAATACAAGACTGAAATACGGATGTGAACAACAGATCTACCAACTCAGTTTCAGTGTTTCTAGAAGGAGCAAAAGCCAACAACCAACAAATACATAAAGAAGAGACCCTCAAGCCCCAGAGGAAGCAATCACAAGGTAGTAGAAAGCCTTGTGAACTATCATATAAAAGACTCAGAGTCACTTTGACATCAAATTGTCTTTGTGTAATACTATGATGTGAAAGAACAACTCCCCCAGACCTTGGATCCCAAGAAAGTTAGAAGCTGGCAAAAACAAAAGGGTGGGGGGGAGTTAAGTTGTGTGCGTGTGTGTGTGTGTGTGTGTGTGTGTGTGTGTGTGTGTGAATGTGTATGTACATGATGAAAGCCATTTTGAGAAAATAGAACAATGTTACATGTGTAAGGCAGTAAGAGATTATGGTAGTCATGTTTAATTTGTTAGTTGGGAATACAGTTTGCAGGTTTGGAGTTTGTTTTTTTTTAAATAAAGACTGTAAATAAATAAGATATATTGATAAAATATCAGAAACTCCAGGGTAAACATTATTTAAGTGTAATTCACCACTAAAGCCCCGATAGAGTTGGACTGAACTGCAAATGGTTACCAGCTTGGAAGGGGATGCCTGTGCAATGAATCACTGGCTCTTAAACAGGTTCCAAGCAGCCATAGCACAAAAACACCAACTGGTTCCCTTGCTAGCACTTGACCTGAGTATAAGCAACAACTTTCATTCTCCTTTGCTGTTAGCCTCCACCTAGTCCCAAAGTGAAATTCACTTAGAAAAGGACACCATGCATCCTATTAGAATGGTTTCCACACCAGGGCCTTTCCCTAGCAGGGATGGGACACACACACATACACATGCCCCATGGATTTCATCAAGGCTGTCAATCACAGACCTGACAGAAAAATGGATCTATTGAATGTTGCGGACATCCCCCCTCACACACACCCGACACTCCCCCAAAGAGCTGAAAAAGAAACAGGAATATAAGAAGACTAGCATTTCAATGCAACCAGTGCCATTCATTCAGCAGCTGAATGTGCTACAGAAGCAGAACGCCACCCACTTCTCTTAGAGAGGGGGCCAGGGAATTCTGTCATCTCACATCCAGAGAGCATCCGTCTGAAATCAAGTATAAGGAAGGGTTGGTTGACCATTGGTGACCTGAGGGTGGCTGTTCTCAGACAGCAAACTTTAAAAAAACGATTTCAAAGTGAAATTGCAGAACAAGAAATCACCCACAGACTGAATCATGTTAAGGGACTATGGATTCATATCCCATTACCTGGTTTAGCTCTTGTGACTCCTTTGTTCCTATAGGTTTTCTGCTTATTTCTCCCAGCACTGCTCCTCTTCCCCCTCTTTCTCTCGCTCCCTTCCTTTATCTTTTGTATTCTAATTTCTCTCTCCTTATACTATGTTTTTTGCATGTTCTTTGATAGCATTTGTCAAAATCAGCTTCAGCTCACAAACTGTTGTGCTATATATCTGCTTTGGTTAGTTTATAAAAGCTGCAAATCAGCTCTGCCTCCTATCCATCTCACATGCACCTAAGATCCTATTACTAATGAAGGTGACAGGGCACAGTCCTTGAAAAGCCATTTCCTCACCTGCTTCGATTGTCCAGAGATCAGCTGTGCCAGTCAAATAATCCTGCAGCTAGTTTTCCAGAGGCTGTGCTGCATGTTACAAAGTCTGCAAAAGTTTCAGTGAAAAGGGAAGTGCCTGTGTTATTTCAAGACAACTTCCTATTTCAGGCCAGAGGTTCCTCAAGGACAGCAGTTACATTTATATTTCACTATCTTTTGGCAGCCTTGTAAGTCATAGAGGTAGAAGAGGAATGGCTTTGCACTGCTCTACTCTCATCTTCAGAAACCAAACACTCAGGTCGGCTGGTACTGTATAAAACCTGGACTGAGTCAACACTAACAGTGGGTGGTATGAGTCACTGAGTTGGCATTGCCACCCTATCATCAACTCTTTCTCAGGAGGATATGTCTTGATTGGATCAGCCCCCCAAGGCGTTCTTCTGGTTTGATGGCACCACCCTACTAGGAGATAGTGTATGAGGGGGGCTTTGCTTAATATACAGTGCACACAAATAAACAATGTTGCTAAGAGAGAGACAAGGAGGTATCTGCACAAAGCACAGTTACTTCTCCAGCTCCTCCAGTTAGTTTTGTATTCCTTCTTATTATAATATTAACAATACTTGCCATGTCATCCCTTCAAATGTCCAAGCACTTCAAAAACAGTCATCTTCACGGGAAGCTCAGTAGTCCTCCCATTTTACATCTTGTCTCCTAGTCTCATAGACCAACTACTGCAAAAAGCCACCCTGTGAGATGCTATTGCTCAGGTCTCAGTATTCATTAAAACTGACTCTTTCCTGATCTGCTCTGCATGTACTGTGAAGATATAAGGAAATGCTTCCTGTATAATTTACTCCCCAGCCAAAATATGAAATAGGGATTTGGCCATTCTGGCTGTGTAGGCCTGAATCAGAGGACAGGAAGTTTAGCTTCCAGGTTGTCTGGGCCTCTCTGGAATATAACGATGTAAGACAGTAAAAAGGTCAGTAAGCACATTTGCAACCTTTCTGCAGCTGTTGCATTTATTTGCTAGTACAGGACAGGGCCATATGCTGTAAGTTAAGGAACAATCATCGGTTATAGAAACTTGGGTCATTTGGGTTGAGAGATTAGTAGGAAAAAAACCCAGGAAATACTAAGGGAAATTTAGGGCTAAAACCTATTTCACTTCACATTCCTGGGTGGCCTGTAAGTAGCTGCATAACTGCAGTTTCTGACACTTAAACGCAGTTCCAGACTCTATGTTGTCCTGTTGGGGAAGAGAATCACCCTGTGTATGTACCTGCTAGAAGTACTGAGGAGGAGGAGGGTCCTCCTACGTGTTGCCCCAAAAGCCTAGTGCAGGAGTTGGCACCTTTTTGTCATTGTTGGCCACTGTTTGTGACCCAGCCTCTGCCATGGGCTGCAGCCTGGCACATCCCCAGTGATTAGTAGATGCTGCAGTGGGAGTCGACTGAGAGAAAGAGGCACTAGGCTTTTGTGGACACCTCCACTCTTGCTGTGGCTGGAGCATTCTGCCAATTCCCTATGTCCGGCCAGATCCAGTTTCTCCATGGGCTGGATCTGGCCTGCAGGTTGTGAAGCCCTGCCCAAGAGGGTTAGAGCATAATTCCAGGAGTGGAAGACCTAGAGACTATCACCCAGAAGGGCTTTGAACCTGCACTACTTGCTGCCCGGTAAAGTGCTGTAGCCACTAGATGGCAGGCATTATAGAGTCATCTCTCTAGCTGCACTTTGTATTTAATATTCGTTATATAAATCACTGGCTAAAGTTTCTCTCCCACTAGCAGCAAGGGTGTCAGCTGTAAGCCAGTGGGCTTTCCCATCAAGGGCTGTATCTATCTCACTAAGCCATATATCTTACAAATTAATTTCTCTCTCCTAGCTTCACATATCTCCCTTTCTTGGCACCCAGCAGGCCTGATTCAAGAAGAGGACCTGGATAACAGCCAGTTCATGGCCTGGTGGTTGGAGTAATTTGTTGGGAAGCAGGAGGTATAGTTTCAACTCTGGGCATGGGGATTTAGAACCTGAATCTCCTGCTTCCTATGCAAAGTGCCCCAGCCACTAGAATATTTGGCTTCAATATGGGAGGATCCTTCTCCTCCAGCATTAAACGTCAATTAGTCAAGTGTTTTTGCCTGGCTCGTTTTTCAGCCTTGCACAGCTTTATGCACATAGCTGGATGATCCTGTTTCCCTGTGCACTGGTTCACCCAGAGCTGAATCACATTCTATGCATCAGTGCCAAAAAGTGCAATTACACAACTGCATATGTGCCATTTAGAATCACAGAAAATTAAGTTTGGAAGAGACCTCAGGAGGTCATCTATCCCAGTGGTTCTCGAACTTTATTGTACCAGGACCCTTTTAAAAATATAAATGGCCAATTCCAACCCATTGCCTGCCACTCCTGACATGATGCCCCCTGCCCCCAGGCCTCAGCCCCCCAGCATGTGGGGCAGGGAGTGGGTGTGTGGCATGGAGAACAGGGGGCCAAGAAGCTTTAAAGAAGAAACATAGGAAACCATGGCTTTTCCCTTGCAGGCTGAAACTCTTGTGAGCCTTTAAGGGGAAAGCCATGGTTTCCCATGTTTTTCTCCTTTAAAGGATATTCCATTTTGAAAGTTTGTTCACAACCCTTTCATATATTCTTGTGACCAACTTTTGGGTGAATACCCACACATTGAGAAATGCTGATTTAGTCCAACACCCTGCTCAAAGCAGGACCATGTCCAGCTATCTCATCCCAGCCAAGGCTTTGTCTAGCGAGATCTTAAAAACCTCCAAGGATGGAGATTCCACAACCTCTTTAGGTAACCTGTTCCAGTGTTTTATTACCCTCCTCTTGAGAAAGTTTTTCCTAATATCTAACCTAAACTTCCCTTGCTGCAACTTGAGCCCACTGCTCCTTGTTCTGTCATCTGTCACCGCTGAGAATAGTCTAGCTCCATCCTCTTTGGAACCACCTTCAGGTACTTGAAGGCTGCTATTAAATCCCTTCTCAGTCTTCTCATCTCCAGACTAAATAAGCACAATCCCCTCAGCCTAACCATGGCCCCAACCCTCTAACCATTTTTGTTGCCTTCTGCTGGACTCTCTCCAATTTGTTCACATCCCTTCTGCAGTGGGGGGTCTAGAACTGGACCCAGTACTCCAGATGTGGCCCCACCAGTGCCAAATAGAGAGGAATAATCCTTTCCCTCAATCTGCTGGCAATGCTTCTGCTGTACCAGTGCATGGGATTTTTCTGTTCTAAATGTAGGACTTCGCATTTCTTCTTGTTGAACGTCATGAGATTTCTTTTGGTCCAATCCTCCAATTTGTCATGGTGCCTCTGAATCCTAGCCCTACCCTCCAGCCCTATTCTCCCCAGCTTGGTGTCATCTGTAAATTTGATGAGCATGTACTCCATCCCATCTTCCAGGTAACTGATGAAGATATTGAACAAAACTGGCCCCAGGACCAGCTCCTGGGGCACTTTTAAGTGAAAGAGGTGAAAGATGACTTTAGCCCTTAGTCTTTTAGCTGGTAGACATGCACATAGGAGCACAGACTGCTGGCAGACATCAGTTCTAGCTCTGATTTAACACAGGGTCAATGCTGAGTAAGGTTAATACCATCTATGATATTAATGACAAGGTGCCTGATTTTGCCCTTATGACCAAAGAGATGGCTGTGTGGCCATAAACACAGTCCATCCTAAATTTATCCAAGGATAACTCTTTACTCAATGGCTTTGCAGGAGGCTCAAGACACACTAGATAATACTCAGCTATATGCTTCCTTTTATTTAAGTTGGCCAATGCAAAGGAGCAGGTATGCTAAGTCTCTACCTCACAGTGGGCACGTCTACACAAGGCACTATGTCACTGTAGTGATGAGCTATATAGCCATAGCTCATTTCTATGGTGACATAATGTGGCTAGGCATGAACCATGATGCTAATGATACTGCACAATAGCTTCTAAAAACAGCTGTGTGGCATCAGGATAGCACAGTAATGACAGTTACTGCACAGTCATTTAGTACTTGCTTAACAAGTACTAAATGACTGTACAGTAACAACTGCACAGTCCACCGCACTTGTAGACATACCTAAGTGAAGCTCGATTTAAAGCCAACTAACTGAAATTCAATATAGCCAGTAGTTATCTTATTGGCAGATTTCATAGGCCTCCAAAATTGGTGGCAAAACTTAAATCTGAACTTCTGAGGGAAGAAGTGCAGCCATCATTAGTGACACAGGCTAATAAATGAGGGTCCTAACTAGCTCTAGGTTGCCCAAGTTCAACCCTAGCTTACCAATATCAAGTAAAACATGGATAACTGTTATTTTTGGATCCAAATCTCATTGTGCCCATCAAAACTCTCATCATCTTCACCTAGACCTAGAGTAATAAACTCTCTATATGAGACTACATCTTGAGACCTTTCAAAAACCCAGGCTAATAAGATTTTATTAGCTAGTCCATTGTGCAGTGCATCATACCAGAAGCACATGGTACCAGAACTCCGTAAACTGTCTGCCTGTGGGTTCTGTGCTGGAGTTCATTGTTTTAATCTATTGAAGCTCTATGGGCACGTCTACATAAGATGTTACAGTGCGGTAGCAATGAGGTACTGTGCCATAGCTCATTGCTACTGCTCAGTAGCATTCCTGGGCACTAACATTGATGTGATGCTACTGCACAGTACCGCTGTGAGAAGCTTCAGGTGGTGATTTGATTTGGAGGAGGTGATCTTTGATGATTTGGGCAGTCTCTGGTGACTGCAGCAGGGAACTGCAGTCAGACTCCAAGCTGGTAAGTACTAGGGCTGTGCAAAGCTTCGGATCATGATTCAGATTCAGAGATTATTTAGATGATTCAGAGGCCAAATATACAAATATGAATCAAATTGCAGGAAGCTTTAGGCTTTCCGAATCCATTTAGAGCTGCCGAATTGATTTGGAAAAGATTCGGAGATTCGGCCATAGGGTATAATGAGGAATCAATTAAATATCTATAACTTTGTTGTCTTTTGACTGATTCAGATGAAACATGCAGGGAGGGTAGCCTCTGCTGAGACCATGACATGTGCCAAGCTTCAAGATGATAGGTGCAGGGGTTTCTGGGAAGTTGTACCCCAAAGTTCTGAAAGCAAAATTCATGTTGTGTGTGTGTTAAGCCATGTTGGAGTCAAAATGGCAGAGATGGTAGCTCTTTCTGACGTCATGAAGCCTGCCAAGTTTCAGGGAGATAGGAGCAGGGGTTTGGGACAAACTACACCCCAAAATCTTGAAAGCAAAACTCATGTCACATGTATGTGTTGAGCCACAGTGGAGTCAAAACTGCAGGGATGGTAGCCCCTGGTGAGGCCACAAAATCTGCCAAGCTTCAAGGAGATAAGTGCAGGGCTTTGGGGGAAACTGCACCTTATGGTGTGGACAAGCAAAACTTGTGACATGGGTGACACTGTGTGTGTTAAGGAGCAGCAGGATGAAAGCTGCAGGGATGTTAGCCCTTGCTAAGGCCACGAAACCTGCCAGCTGTCAAGGAGATAGGTGCAGGGGTTCTGTCCCCGCACCTCTAGCTGCTGACAGGCAAAACCCGTGACTTGAGTGCTTGTGGGACTATGTCTGTCTTAGGGCACAAGGAGGCAGGGGGAGAACTACTGCAGGCCTGGGTGCTAAGCCCTGCTGTGGCCACAAAGCCTGCCAGCTGTCAAGGAGATCGGTGCAGGGATTCTGGGTTCTGGGGCCCTGCACCGCTAGCTGCTGACAGGCAAAACTGGAAACATGGGTGCTTGTACAACTGTGTCTGTCTTGAGGGCCGGGGGGGGGCATTGAAGCTACCTCAGGCCTGGCTGCTAAGCTACTGTGCTACCAATCAATCATGATTCACTCAGGGACCAGCTCCTTACACAGTAGCTAGCTAATGTAATGAGTCAATGAGCAAGGATTAACACCTACAAAACCACAGACTAAAGAGAGGAAATAATCAATACAGACAAACAACTGCCCCAAGACAGAGACAGTCAGTCCCACAATTACCCATCACAAGTTTTGCCTGTCAGCAGCTAGGGGTGCAGGGTCCCAGAACCCCCCTGTACCTATCTCATTGACAGCTGGCAGGCTTCATGGCTGCAGCAGGGGCTACCATCTCTGCAGCTTTCACCCTGCTGTGCCTTAACACAAAGTGTCACCTGTGTCACAAGTTCTATTTGTCTGCAGCTTGAGGTGCACTTTCCCCCAAATCCCTGCACCTATCTCCTTGAAACTTGGCAGGCTTTGTGGTCTCTGCAGGGGCTACCATCCCTGCAGTTTTGACCCTGCTGTGGCTTAACACATACATGTGACATGATTTTTACTTTCACGAATTTTGGGTGCAGTTTACCCTGAACCCCTGCACCTATCTCCTTGACCCTTGGTAGGCTTCATGCTCTCAGCAGGGGATACCACCCCTGCAAGTTTCATCCAAGTTGGACAAAAACCAACAAAGTTATAGATCTTTCATTGATTCCTCATTATACCCTATGGCCAAATCTCCGAATCAGCTCCAAAACTTTGGAGCCGATTCAGCAGAATTGAAGCAGGAAAACGATTTGGAGCTCCAAATTGAATCACTAGCATCCAAATTGGCCAAATCCACACCTGATTCGAATAGCTCCCTATTCGCACAGGCCTAGTACGTACTGGGGGGGGGATCATGGAGCCAGGCTCTATCCCCTGCCTGCTCCCCCAGCCCCCCACAACCCCTGCCTGCTGCACCCCCCATGACTGCCCTGCCTGTCTCAGCTCCTGGTGCTTTAAAAAAAAGCCCCGACTCACTGGGTGCTGCCAGGTGGGGGGGCAATCCCTGCTGCCCCCCACTGCCCCATGCTGCATGGGGGGCTCTGCCACAAGCCCCATGACCCCCACGACCCCCCCATCTCCTCCAGCCCCAACATGGGTGCCCTGCCCAACCCACCTCTGGCCCTTTAAGAAAAAAAACAAGAAAAACCCCAGAACTTACCGCTCCTGCAGCAGCCTCGGGTCTTTGGGGGCTCATGCAGAGTCCCCCAAGTGGTGCGGGGCAGTTGGGGGCAGCGGCGATTGCCCCCCACTGGCAGGAATGGTGAGCCCGAGGTTTTTCTCCGTTTTTTTTTTCTTAAAGGGCTGGAACTGCAGCGGGCTGGCCAGCCATGGTGGGACTGGGAGAGTGGGGGGAGGGGCAGGGGCTCATGCAGAGCCCCCCATGCGGCATGGAGCAGTAGGGGGAAGTGGGGATGGCCCCCCCCTCCCCCCCGGCAGCACACTGTTAGTCGGGGCTTTTGATTTTTCCAAGTGCCAGGAGCTGGGGCAGATGGGGCAGCCCTTGCTGGGCTGGGAGAGTAGGTAGGGGATGGGCCTGGCTGATTTGGAGATTCACCCAAATTGATTTGGGACAGTGATTAGAATCACCAAATTGAATCACTGTCCCCCGAGTCGGCCAAATCTGAATCTGAAGCAAATACTAGCCACTTTGCACAGGCCTACTGGGAAGTAGTAATGAGCTACTGGGTAGTAGCCTCGGGAAAAAACAATGCAGCAATGGTACTGTGCAGTGACACCAGTTATTGCGTAGTCATTTATAACTTGCCACGCAAGTATGTAAGTACTAAATGACTGCATAGTAACAACTGTACAGTATGCCGCACATATAGATATGGCCTATGTGATGTGGAACTAGGCTATGTAGGCTATTCAAACTTATCGTGGGAGAACATTATTCATCAATATTCCTGTTTGTCAGTTATCTATTGCCAAGTGCAAGGAAATGCATTGGGTAAACAGTCAATTATGTTTGTCTATAGAAGAATATTTCAAGGGTACACAAGACCATGGGATAGGAGTTTAAGGATGATAAAAATAAATAAGCTGAGCAGAGCTATGACTAAAACTGGTCACCATTATTTGTAGCTAGTAATTTATCCAGTTAATTTAGCATATTTTTCTGCTTGTGAAGAAAAATAGATTGCTTTCAGAAAGCAGTCATTATTCCTGATTGTTCATCAAATTATTTACACAAATAATAGTCTGACCTTGGGGCATATACCACCTATTATTCCAAATCAGGATTTATGAATAAAGGTGAATGACTGATTTCTAAAGTGAAACGGTATTTGTGCTCTTCTTTGACTGACCTAAGGTTTGACCTAAGCTCTGGGCTTTGATTTTCTCATCGAAAGTGTTGTTTGGGGAAGGAATGAAGCACTATTTGACAATGAGCAGACCGTGGCATTGTAGGCCACATTACATCTCTTCCTTCCTGCAAAAGAAAAAACAAGCACTACATTTGGTTATAAACAGGGGCTTCAGATTTTAAAATAGCCAATTTCCTTCCTGACTGAGAAAGAAAGACAGAAACTAGATTCATCAACTGCTTTTCAGCCTTTGCATTCATTTTTCTGTTATCACGCTGATACCCAGTATCTCTATCTAGATGGATACAATCCATTTTATAAAACTTCATCCTCATATTTTTCTAGCTCATTGAGTGCTCAAGTGCCATTCCCATGGGCAGGAGTATGCAGGTAAAATGTACAACTACAATAACTACTTACAATAACTGCGTACATCAAGGCAGTGGATTTTAATCTACTACAGTCCTTTTTATCTACCATGTTTTCATTCATGTTCATTCGCATTTGTAAGGGATATGTTTGGGTGACCTTACCTGCCTTGATGGTATAATGGGATTAGTGCTAGGTCCATCACTACTATTCTGTCAGTCCATGGAACAATTCAATTATGACTTATTCTTTTTCAACTGCCCAACTGCTCTGTGAACCAGTAGCTCAGGGGTTAAACTGATGATTCCAGCTCTCACTACACTGTTTATTCAAATGTACTTGCAGGTACAGCGGTTAAACCTCACCCCAGAGATTTCAGGTTGAAGTTTCTGATAGGACATACCCTGCCCACTCTTGTTCCTTATGTTCTCCAGCTTTCCTTTTCACCCACTATAGTTTCCAGTTTCTGAACCTTCCCCCTCCCCATTATTTACCATACCCAAATCAGTTGCTCAGTAGTGCTGCTCAGTCAGAATCTGAGGATGAAAGAGTCCTCTCACCAGTTTCCTCTTTTACTGACAAAGCAGCTCCATCCCACACTTGGATTACTGACTCATTTCGAGTGGCCCCACTGGTTATAAGCAGGAGCTCAGCACTTTCACTCCAGAATGAAGACAGCTGCCATGGGCTTATAAGGCAGAAACAGAGCTTATTGCTTGAGCTAATATAATACTTTATAGGATTGCTCTATTGGTGAAGCATTCAAGAGCAGCTTCCCTATAAGCCACTGATGCCAGATTTTAATTTCTTCCTTATAGATCCATCTATGGATGTAATGGGTTCTTTTTGCCTTTCTCAGACACATTGGGTGTTGGCTGCAGACAAGGCTGGGGATTTTGACTGGGGTATGCTGACGTTCCTGCTGGGACTTAAAAACCCAGAGGTTCCTGGATAGAGGGACTTGCTCCTCTGTTCAGGGTCAAACTAATGGTCACACTTGGGATTGGGAACATTTTTTATATCACAATCGAATGTGCCTGGACTGTGTATAAGGGAGGGGAGATTGCCTTCCTTTG
>NW_017728964.1:3714599-3720752 GCF_001723915.1 Gavialis gangeticus
GGATAGAGGGTCTTGCTCCTCTGTTCAGGGTCAAACTAATGGTCACACTTGGGATTGGGAACGTTTTTTATATCACAATCAAATGTGCCTGGACTGTGTATAAGGGAGGGGAGGTTCCCTTCCTTTGTAGTGGGGAGGCATGGTCCTCTTGCTTGGCTCTCCTGAGCATATTTTAACAAACTACCTCCCATCCTTGCAGTGGCAGGATATTGATAGTGCCCTTGTCCCCTTTCTTTACCTGGGGCAAGTTAGGGTGTTTTTGATATTTTGAGTATTGTGCCTTTTGAGTATTGTGCCTGGTAGTTGTGCAAAAGGGTTGTTAACAAAGTTTTTTTTAACAAAAGGGATTGTCTTTGAATCTATAAGAAATTAAAATGGATGCAATGGGTTCTGTTCTGACCATCCTAGACAAGTATATGATTAATCTACTTTAAAAAAAACTTTGTTAACAACCCTTTTGCACAACTACCAGGCACAATACTCAAAAGGCACAATACTCAAAATATCAAAAACACCCTAACTTGCCCCAGGTAAAGAAAGGGGACAAGGGCACTATCAATATCCTGCCACTGCAAGGATGGGAGGTAGTTTGTTAAAATATGCTCAGGAGAGCCAAGCAAGAGGACCATGCCTCCCCACTACAAAGGAAGGGAACCTCCCCTCCCTTATACACAGTCCAGGCACATTTGATTGTGATATAAAAAACGTTCCCAATCCCAAGTGTGACCATTAGTTTGACCCTGAACAGAGGAGCAAGACCCTCTATCCAGGAACCTCTGGGTTTTTTAAGTCCCAGCAGGAACTTCAGCATACCCCAGTCAAAATCCCCAGCCAACACCCAATGTGTCTGAGAAAGGCAAAAAGAACCCATTACATCCATAGAAACAGGAGGGGGCTAGGGAAGAAATCCTTCCCAGTCTCATGTAGTGAGTAGCAAAGCCCAGAAGCACTGAAGATAACTTTGATCCACTGCCTGCCTGGGCTGGATTTAAAATAGCACATCCGAAGTTCAAAGCTTTTTGCCTTGAGGAAGGCCTCTGCTGTAAAGTGAGAGCCCAGTGTTTATGTCCTGTGGCAGTCTGGCCTGACCTAAAATGTAAAATGGATACCTATCTCATCAGGAAAGATCTTTCAATGTTTAAAAGTGTCATGATGTACAAAATGAAAGGTATAACAGTTGCATAGCTAAATTAATTGCAGCAAATTTCCAGTCCTGCTACCAATCCCTGTTAAGTTCTGTCCAGTTTGATTTGGCTTAATTTGTAGAAACAGCTCACCAGGAAGAAAAGACCTGCTCCCTGATATTAGTTCAAAGGGGATTTTCCAAACCAAAAGGAATTTTATCAAACAGAAAGGGTATTTCCTGCTCTGCGCATGCTTTCTTTTCTACAATGTTAGAGAGAGAGCTCTGTGATTTTGTCAACAATAATACCACTCCCACCTGCAGACAGTTCTGTAACCTGCCTAATCCCTGCTGTGTTCTGAAAGCAACCACTGTGCTCCTTCTTTCTTTATTAGATTTATATGCCAACCTTCTGCAAAAGGGCTCAGCGTGGCTAATAATAAAAGAGAAAATAGCTTACAAAAAACCTCTTTCTTCCAGCTATGCTGATCTCAGATTGTTTATGCTTAGATGGACTACAGCTGCACACCCAGTTCCTCCTCCTCCCTGTCAGCCCGCACCGTGGTTCACTTTGCAGCTGGCTCAGCATCACCCTTGAAGTTGGCATTGGTACTCGAGTAGGAACATTTACAGATATGCTTGGACTTGCAGCAACGGGAACTGTTGCCAAAAGCCTGAGTGAAGGTGGCCAACCCTCTTCTTGCTGCTTGTGGGAGCTCAGTTTCTGTTTGGTCACAGCCTCACATCACTGAAATGAGAAGTATACAGGAAAAGTCCTGTTTCAGGGAAAGTCACTTGAATCTATGCTTCCTTTCTCCACCCTCATGATCTGGCTGTCCCTCGCAGAGATTTTTGAAGGCTCTTTCCCTGCTTCAGTTCTATGTCATTATCTTGCCACTTTTGTACACACTTGCCAGATCACTGACTTCCTGATGGCTGCTAAAGAAACTTGAAAAGCTACATGAAAAACTTAGGGCAGAAAGAAATCATCTACTAGCAAGGGCTCGAATCTCCACTATTCAAGTCTATTGGACTTTTTCCATTGATTTATATGAGAGCAGGAACAAGTCTCAAGACCTCAGAAGCTATTTTGAAGACAGTTATTTGAATCTATGCTTCTTTTCCTCATCCTAAAATTCAACAAGATTCAGATAGAAACTCCGGTTTTGTTCCATGGGCTGGGGAGAGATGTGAAAGAAATGACTGGGCCGACAAAGTTTTGCAAATGGAATAAGAATCACAGAATCACAGAATCATAGAGAAGTGGGACTGGAAGGGACTTCCAGAGGTCATCTAGTCCAACCCCTGTATAAACAACCATGTTTTGTTGAAACTAGATGCTTAAGTTTAGAGGACCGCTCTTCTACTTTCCAGTTCTTAGGGCCTGACAGTTTGACCTGGCAAGCAGCTGCTACACCCTCTGTCTCACCTGCCATGTCTGGATCTTTATATGAAGAAGCAAGGATCCTTGATATTATTCACTTGCAACTGCTGGCATCATGTTTTTCCTTGGGACTCCACCTCCCCTTTCACCCTGTCCTTGCACCAACCTGATCTTACAATTTTACTCAGGTCACCTGTTGTCAGAATACGAGGTATTCCTGCCCTCACAATTGGTTCAAATTATGCCAAAAGCAGTCAATAGCCCTTCTTAACTCAGTTCTTGGGGCTTAGGTAAGTTATATCCAACTGGGTTAAGCCCAATAATTCCTTTTTTACTTTTCCTCTTCGGAAAAGTCTCAGGGACACTCTTGTCCTTGGGCCTCTGGGGTTTTACCCCCTCCCAATGGAATCAACTCACAGTTTGCCATACTATTCCCTCTAGTGAAGCATCTGTGGCCTCTTGGCTCTCCTGCTGCTGGCCATTGCACCACTGCTGCTGGCTTGCTGGTTGCACGCTGACAGCAAGACTTCTCTGAGTCTCTGGTCAGAAAGGCAGCTGTCACCCTTCTCACTTTGCCACTGCCGGGGCAGGCTCAGGTCAGTGCCGGATCTTCTGCAGCCGTGCTCTCTTCTGTCCAACTCCCTGTCCCCAGCTGGGATGGGGCATGTCTTTATGATGCGATCAGCTGTGTACCAGCCAACCCATATCTGGCATGAGTTGATGAAATGCGGTGGCTGCGGCACCAGGGATTCCCCAGACCGTGCCACCCATGTCTCTCCAGGTAAGTTGTTGTTCCTGGGGGGAGGATCATCCCTATCCAAACCATCCTATGCAAATCCACTGTTAGCAAAACTACATAGTCAACACTGAAAGAAGCCTGAATTTATAAATTTTCCATGTATAGAATCCAATTATTGGGGGCTTGTTTTAAATTCAGGGTTGTCTTGGATTTGGGTAAATGTGGTAGACCCCCTACCATTTTCCCAACCTTGTCCTTCCAAAACAAGGTCAACCCTCCATGTTGACATTCCAGTCATAACAACTGTCCCACAAGGTCTCTGTGACACCAATCAATTCATAGTTCTTTTCACAGGCTATGACTTGCAGCTCATCTTGTTTGTTCCCCATACTTCTCACATTTCTATACATACATCAGACATACTTTGCCTGGCAACCTACTCGTTTCTCTTTTGCATTGCTTGTTGCTGTCCTGCCCTCTCTGGCCCTATCCCAGAGTTGAGCTCCGTCTTCCCATCCTTCCCCCTCTGGATTGTTTGCTTTGTTGCTCGAGGGTTTTGTTTCCCACCCCCCATGGACCCTAGTTTAAAGCCCTTCTTACTAGGTTGGCCAGGTGACGCCCAAAGATGGTGAAATGAATCCCATTTCTTGATAGCAATCCTCCACCCCAGAAGATCCACCTGTTATTGAAGAATCCAAAGCCTTCATGTTCACAACACCATCTTAACTATGCATTTATTACTTCCATGATATAATGATTCCTCCTGGGCCATTGCCTTCTACAGGGAGGACTGATAAGAACACCCCTTGAAAATTAATGAAAATTGATTATTTTTTCTTGGCCTACCTCTTTTCAAGGAGAATGAATCACCATTGACAGATGAGAGAAGGGACTGTAGAACACCTTGCTTTTCAGCTCCTATATTAGGACCTTAAATAGATCTAGGCTGATTACCATATCCCATCATTTCCTTTTAGACCAATCCATCTCGGTCATGGACCCCAAACAGCTTCAAGGTGAGGATAATAGCTTATGGCAAATATTAGAAGTGCTAAAGTGAGTTAAATTGTAATGTTACCTGCAACAAAAAATACAAGAACTAAAAGCAGGAAACCTGCTTCCTCACTGACAAGCTAATTAATGGAGGAAGGGAATTTCCAAATGAATTGATAGGGATATATCCAAAGAAAAAGAGATTAGCTATTGTAGTTCCAGTAATAGAACTAAAACAGCTTTTTAAGCTCCATGTACTTTGATCTCATACAGAGAACAGCCTTTCCAGCTCTGGTGAATAAAATTGGGTTTGATACCATCTCCTGTCAGTGACATACAGAGGCCAAAAAACATGAAGAGCAGGAGTGGGTAAATACTTCCTTAAGTGAGAGAGCTAGTCCCAGAAGTGGAGGGGTCATTGTGTAATTCTTAGGTTTTATAACAGGGTGATATGTCCCCTTAAAAAGGGGCAGCCAACCCTGTTAAGAATGTTTCACTGTGGGGTATTCTGCTAATCAGGGACTGTCTCACTGGGAGCTTTAAAACCCCAGAGGAGAACAGAAAGGAGCAAGCTGTGGTGGGGAAGCAGCTTTGAAAGAGGAGAAAGGAGTCTACTCTGTTTGGGGAAAAGCCAGAGTGGAAAACGGCTCTGCTCCAAATATCCGGAGAGGGTGGGGGATTTG
This sequence comes from Gavialis gangeticus, assembly GCF_001723915.1. NCBI lineage: Eukaryota > Metazoa > Chordata > Crocodylia > Gavialidae > Gavialis > Gavialis gangeticus. Next base: position 3,719,522 of record NW_017728964.1, read on the forward strand.
GGTTTATTTTGTTTGTGTTATTAGAGACTGAAGTCTGTTTGTTGGGAACTGAACTGCCCGAGGAACTAACAGCTGAGCTAACTGACCTGCAAAAGGCAACAGAATAAAGAACCTGCTTCCAGGTCTGCTCTCCAGATCAAACATGTTGTGTTCATATAAATCAAAGCCTGTTTTGTCCAAGTGCCCTCACTGCAAACTGCATGTGTACTCCTTTCTACTGGAAATAAAGACTCTGCTGTTGGTATCTAGGGGTTCAAATCCAGCTTGTTTGCCCATTGAGTCAGCAAACAATACAGTACATAAAAAGCTTGTTAGTTCAAAGTTAGTTGGATGGCTTGAACATGCACAGAGAGAGCTAAACTGAGTTGAAAGGGACATTTTTAGTTACTTTTCATACTTTGAGTCATGGGACTTCAGAACTGCTTCATGAGCTTCCAACCCAATGTACAAGGGAGAAAAGTACAGGTTCATTTTGAAAACAGGGGCACTTCTTTGTGTGCCTAGTTTGTCAGACACAGAACATGGCCAATGCTATATCTAGGACTGGTGCCTGCTGTGCTTCCCTCTCTATGGAGGCTGTAACACCACACTGCAGACTAGGAATGAATCAGGTATTTTAAAATGGCTTGATATAATTCTCTTAAGCCACATCTGCAAGGTAAACTGGTAGTAGTGCACTTAAACATGCCATACTGCTCTGTACAGGTAAAGTGTCCTAAATCAGAAGCCACCTAAGCAGTGCTGCAGGCAGACTAATTAGCACTGCTAAATGACAGCATCACTTCTAACAAGCCCATTAACAAGTTTGCATGGTAGCACTGACACTGTTTCTGGTTTAAAAGGTGGTCTGCATGAAGCAGTACAGAGTATGCGAAGGTGTGTGGGTAAATTTACCATACTGGCATAGCTTTAAGGCGAGGCCAATGAAAAAGTAGATCCTACCAGACAGTGCACTTGACTGGGTTCTGTTCCTCATTCTCCCACCACTGGCCATCTGGATGGCAGATCACCCAGTCTCCTTGCACCTTTGTTTCCCCATCTGTAAAGTGGGGATAATTATACTGACCTTCTTTGTAAAACAATTTGAAAACTGCTGTTGGAAAAAGCTAGGGATTATTACTATTAATGACACTGGCATGAGCGTTTCTGCCCCTTGGTTACTTCTAGTGAAGACAAGAGTGTAGGCCCACACATATTAGGAAAGTCTATCTTTTGCATATGTGTATATATA
>NW_017728964.1:3720981-3728697 GCF_001723915.1 Gavialis gangeticus
GCTGGGGCAGGGGCAGGGGCAGGCACTCCATAGGCAGGGCAGGGCACAGGATGGAGCTGTGAGCAGCTTGTATGGTGGGGGGGCAGGGGAGGGTGGGCAGCTCCCACTGCCATGCGCACCCCAAGAGGGCATGAGGGGCATGAGCCCCTGGATCTATGTGCAGGGCAAGCTGCTGCTGTGGGCTGGGGCCAGGGCTGCACTGGGCTCTTCCCAGTGGCAGGGCCCCAGTCTGCAGGCTCTTCCTCCACACAGATCCGGGGGTCCATGTCCCCCATGCCCTCCATGGGTGCGTGCAGTGGCAGGAGCTGTCCCCCCTGCACATGAGCCATGCCACACCCTGCCCTGGCTTTGCAGGGCCTGCCCCAGTCCCAGCCCCACTCCCTCATCGTGGGGCCTTAATCTGTCCCCCTCCATGCCCCTTCCCTCCCCACACAACAGACTTACCAGCAAGATCCAGCTGCTCTCCACACTTCTGAGCTGTGCTCCTAGCCACCTGCGTGTTGTACTGTGGCTGCATGCATGCACGGGGCATTTATTGGCAACATTATCAGCCACATCAGCCAAAAAAAGCCGATTGCTGATACTGTCAATTTTCCTTATATCGGTGCCGATCTGATATGGGACCAAATGTATCAGTGCACCTCTAATATTCATATATTTACATGTATACACTAGCCAATTGCCCAACAAGAATGATGAGGGGGGAAGCGGGCAGGGAGGGAGTCCTGTGCCCACACCATCCAGGCCTGCTCCCCACTTCCCTCCTGCTGCTTGAGGTCCAGGCCCACTCCACCCCTCCCCACCACAGTGGCGGGGGCAAGGGAGGAGCAGACCAAGGCCTGATGTGGGGGAGGACCGGGCCTGAGTGTGGGGAGAAGCCAGGTCACTGAAGCAGGAGGGGTGAGCCGTGCGCCAACCTGGCGGTGGTGGGTGGATGGGGGGAGTGGGCTTGGGACCGACATGGAGGAGGAAGGGGTGAGGGAGGAGTGGGCCCAGGCCCGAGCATGGGCAGAGGCCTGCTCCTCCCTTCCCTGCTCCACCCCCTCCACTGCAGTGGTTCAGCTTCTCCCCCTGCTTGGGCTTGCTGCCCCTCTCCCCTGCATCAGGCTTCGGCACAGGCCCACTCTTCCCCTGCCCCCACTGCTACTGCCACTGCCATGGTGTACCCACTCCTCCCCCCCTACGTCGGGCCCACTCCTCCCCCCATCACTGCTGTGTCAGCCCATGTTGACCCTGCAAGTGGTGACAATGGAAGCAGGGATGGGTGGGCCAAGGCCAGTGCCGGTGTCCTTGCCGCCCCTCCCCGTGGCATCCTTACCTCTCTCCCCCTTGCGCCGCTGCTACCTCCAAGAAGCAAGTGGGGTGGGGGGTGAGGCCAGCTCCAGTGGCCTCGCCCCCGCCCCCCTCCCCCATCCTCACCACCTGTAGGGAGCAGGGACCATTCTGTCTGCTCCATTGCCGCCGGCTCCAGGGAGCAGGGCGGGGGGTGGGGACGAGGCCAACTGTGCTGGCCTTGCCCCGCCCCTGCTCTATCCCCTGTGTCCTCACCATCATGGTGGCGTGCTGCCACCTGTCCAAACATTTCTTCTCTCTCTGATCGGCTGCTTGTCAGCCAATCAGAACAAGAATAAAACATTATGAACAGACAGGCAGATGAAGGTTTTTATAATATTAGAATTAGGGGATAAGAATCCCCTAATGAAAGGTCTCCCATCAATGAACAATCCCTGATACAACTTGGTCCACTACGTCACCAGAAGATCCAGTCAACATTTTGTCCCAAAAGTGGCGTTCATTTTTTAATACTACTATTGAAATATTTCTTATTTATTTTAATAACCTTACATGTTTCCTTTTTGTTTTTCTTTCTTTTTTCTTCAATTATTTTAAAAAACATTTTTAAATGACTGGTTGGGGGGCAAGAAACCTTTTAAAAAAGCAGACTATGAAAATAAATGAAAAACACTTTAAAAAATTCTCAAAAATGCAGAGAAATAAATGGTTATTTTCAAGCAACTTGCCATAAAACAACTTTGAAATGATTTGTTCATTATTTTTTAATTTTTCAACTAGCTCCACTTACTGGTTGTCAGTGTCCTTTTTCCCTAGTGTAACACAGAACGTATCATGAGACAAGTTAACTTACATAGCAAGATGTTTCCATTTTCATGACATGTCTCTTCAGGGGTGAAAGTATGATACAGGCACATTCTCTCTGCAGCCAAAGACGTTCAGCACCAGTACATTTGGGGCATGTAAATCACATGTTATAGGGTGGTCTATAATTATAAAATGGTATTTGAGTTTTCTTTTTTTTTTTTTCTTTCCCTTAAAGATTCAGGCTGTTTTGTTGTTCTGGGTTTTCTAACAGTGTACAGTAGGAGGGGGTGAGTGAATGAGATATATTTTAGATTAAGGGTTCACAACCTTGTAGGTCTGGTGGGCCAAATTAGTGCAGCTCACTTTGAAGATTGCCCTTTGTTCCCCTTCCAGGCACCATGCTCCCAACCTGGCAACCCCTCCCCCTCAGTGGTGTAACAACAACTGGGGTGGGGAGGGGGGGCATGTCCCTGGGTGCTGGCCTGGGTGGGTGCTGGCCGGGCCCTCCTGGGGGTACTCAGTCCCCCGATGGCATTTCTGGTTTTGCCACTGGCACTTTCCAGGCTCAGCAATTGGCCACCGGGGGACCTCCCCGTCCCGCTCGGTGATCGGTCATGGATGGGGGAGGTGCAAATGCAAGTATTGGGCCCCAGGTGCTGGAGACCCATGGTACACCACTGCCACCAAAGTTCTGCCAACATCCCCTGCCACTGAATTGCCACTAATGTCCTGGCTTTACCAGCCAGATGACATTACTTAGGGGTCAAATCTAGCCTGCAGGCAGTAAATTGCCAACCCCTGCTTTAGATTAAAGATAGAGTACTTAATACCTTAGATTGAGTATACATACAAACATATATTCATACTTAATGTTAACGGTACCTTTATAAAATTGTGCAAAGGATAAATTAATATAGTGTATTATATTGTATTGTAGTGCAATGGTAAGACGATACAATACAATATAGAAAAGTAGAAAGATAGAAACATAGGCCTGGAAGGGACCTCCAGATGTCATCTAGTCCAATATAAAGTGTATATCTACATACTTTATGTCTACACACTTAATATACCCTATGTCTACACTTAATGTGTTTGTATGTGTTTATGTACATTATATATAATGCACACAGTATATATATAATACATGTATGCATGCTGTCTAGAATATAAAGTGTATATGCAAATGTATTTCTAACGTGTGAAAACTTACACATCACACAATAGAAATACATTTATTCATCCTTCAAGTTCTATTATATATTTTTCTACATCCCAGATTGGCTAATTCCTGATTCCTAATGCTTCTGAAGCAGTCAATGTGGCTCAGTAACAACATATATTTCAGTGGAACTGCAAACTGTGAATTAAGAAACATCTTTACCATGGATGGGCTCAGCAAGTCTGGAGATATATTTAAAGCAAGTGCCTCTAGAAGCATTTTAAAATAATCTATTAACATCAGCCTCAGAGTTTATCAGATCTCACAAGCTAAACGTGACCAGGCAGGGGATGGGAAACCTCAAAGGAAAGGCACAAAACAACACAGAAAATGATGTTAGTCATTCAAAAGTAATTAGGGCTTCTTCTGAATCAGCAGTACACTCTTAGTCTTACCCTAATATGAAGCTGGTGGAAGCCTACTTCACCAGCTGGCTCTTGGTGGAGAAGGTGGATAGGGATTCTGCTTTATAGTGATCTTCCAAAATCCCATGGCAATTTGAGTAATAGGGCTGGTGTCCTGGTCAAGTTGCACAGGGGTCATTACAGTCTATCTTCTGAAACTTTTCCTGTAGTTTTAACTAGATCCAGCATTTTATTTTACTTCCTGTGCCATGGCTGGGTACTGCTAAGCTAAACAGCTAGACACTGTTAAATATGGGTCAGAGTCAAGCTGATGCATTGCATAAAATTATTCTATACTGTCAAAATGGTTTGTGAATATGATGGGTCATATTCAACCTGGGGGGAGGTGGGTAGCGGAGTCCCCCAGGGCTCGGTCCTGGGGCCTGCGCTGTTCAATTTCTTCATCAGCGATCTGGATGATGGGGTGGAAAGTAACCTGTTTAAATTCGCTGATGACACCAAAATCTGGGGGGAGGTGAGCACGCTAGCAGGGAGGGAGAGATTGCAGAGGGATCTGGATAGGTTACAGGGGTGGGCTAACAGGAACAGGATGCGTTTTAACACGGACAAGTGCAGGGTGCTGCACTTGGGCAGTAGGAACCAGCAGCACACTTACACAATGGGGAACTCCTTACTCGAGAGCACGGAGGCAGAAAGGGATCTTGGAGTCATTATTGACTCCAAGATGAACATGGGCCGACAATGCGAGGTCATGGTTGGCAGGGCTAACCGGACCTTGTCGTGCATCCACAGGTGCATCTCGAGTAGAGCCAAGGAGGTGATCCTCCCCCTCTACGCGACGCTGGTCAGGCCACAGCTGGAGTATTGTGTCCAGTTCTGTGCGCCCCATTTCAAGAGGGATGTGGACAACATGGAGAGGGTCCAGAGGAGGGCCACCCGCATGATCCAGGGACAACAGGGCAGACCCTACAGTGAGAGACTGCGGGACCTGAACCTATTCAGCCTCCACAAGAGAAGGCTGAGGGGGGACCTGGTGACCGTCTATAAACTCACTAGGGGGGACCAGAAGGGTTTGGGGGAGACGCTGTTTCCCCTAGCGCCCGCTGGCATAACAAGGAGTAATGGGCACAAGTTGATGGAGAGGAGGTATAGATTGGACATCCGCAAAAACTACTTCACAGTTAGGGCGGCTAGGAGCTGGAACCAACTTCCAAGGGAAGTGGTGCTGGCCCCTACCCTGGGGGTCTTTAAGAAGAGGCTGGATGCCTACCTGGCTGGACTCGTTTGAGTCCCGTTTCTCTTTTTGGGGTTTTTTGTTGTTCTCCCGCCCTGGCGGGGGGTCGGGCTAGAAGATCTACTAGGTCCCTTCCGACCCTTAATCTATGAATCTATGAATCTATGAATCTATAAGGCACTGACCAATTAATTGGCAGGGGTGCAGAGATCAAATCCCATTCTGATAATGCTACACCTAGAACAGTATGGTTATAGGGCATATGACTGTGTGGCAGGAGATTTAGCTTCCAGTTCAAGGTCAACAGCAGGGTGCTCCCCCCTCAGGCTGATGATTATGATAAAGAATCCTTCCTTTCTGCAAATCATCAACTCCTGGCTGGGAAATAGCCTTATACTATAAAATAGTCTGAATTAACGGCATAACTGTAGGAAAAATATACAATTGATTTAAATTGCTTAATTTGTTTACTCTGTCTGTGCTCCTACCCCTATCTCATTGCCTTTCTACTGAACATAGTTACTGAGAAGAATAATTAATTTTCAGTGGAAAATATGTGGGGAAAGCAAATTCTGTGCTTATAATCATACCTATTCATACAAGAAACCCCATCCCACAATTATGTTCATCTCATGGATTCAGAGACAAGGAAACAGAGACTAGAACCAGTCTTGCAAGATCAGGTTCCTCATAAGTGATATATGAGCAACAGATATATGAGAAACCCGTCAGAACAGCTAGATTTTCATAGAGCAAATATCCACCAGGAACTGATTGTAACTTGTTACAGATAAGAGTTATTCAGCTTCTAAATCTCAAAGACATGATTTGAGCAAATGGTAATCTGAGCACACTGATAATTTGCAAATTGAGAGACAAAAGAGGCAAAGTTATCATATAAGTTTATGAATTATTAGCGTGCATGTGTAAATGTAGTTCTGTTCTAATCTTGTAAACATAAATCATCAATTAGCATTGCTAAAAGTCTAGCTTATTACAGCTGAGACCTGACTGAATCTCTTAAATGTTCAAATAAATGCTTCCATGAAAGTAGCACAGTGCAGCTCCTCAGAACTAAAGCCTGCATGCTGGTCCTATTAAAATAATATCAAGGCTGGGGACATTACCTCCTTTGTTCTCTTTGAGAAGTCGCTCCTAATAGTACTTTAAAACAACAGACAATTTGTCCTACCACCTAGGTGAACAAAAGGAAAATGATCTAGTAAAGGGAAATGATCAGAAATGGTAAACTGAAGAAACCTATAAACAACAGCTCATCCCCATCTCCCACTGCCCAATGACTACCAGGTCCAACAGGAGAAACCTGAATCTGAATCTGCCGATTCGATGCTGATTCGGAGAATCAGTGATTCGGACATAGACACAGCTTTAAATGTTTTTTCTACATACCTTGAGGTACCAGCACGGCTTGTGAACACTGCCCTGCAGCAGCACAGGGAGGCCTCCTGTGTGCTCGACAGCAAACCTGGAAGTGGACCAGAAATCCCCCCACAACCTCCACCTTGGCCCAGGAGGCACCAGTCCCCACTAGAAGTACTTCTGTTCCACTTCCAGGTCTGCTGCCGAGCGTGCTGGGGAGCCCCCCCACGCTCCTGTGGGATACCCCATGTGCCCCAGCATCACAGTGTTCACAAGCCCCTGCTACCTAGAGGTATGTAGAAAAAATATATAAAGCTGTCTATGTCCGAATCACTGAATCTCTCTGAATTGATTCGGAGGGTTCCAATTCGATTTGGAGAGATTAAAGGGTCCTCTATTCGATTTGGATTTGGAGATTCGGCCAAATCTCCACCAAATCGAATCAGGGACTGAAGCTTCACACATCCCTAGTATATATTAACAAATTACTTCCCTGTTGTTATAGTAGCAGGACACTGTCTCTCCTGCTTGTACCTGCAGTAGAGGTATAGCAAACTCATTCAGCTGCATTTAGCATAGCTATTACTGTAGTCAGTGCTATCTTCCCAGGGAGCAACAGAGAGAGAGAGAGAGAGAGAGAGAGAGAGAGAGAGAGTTGGCCCAGCAGCCCTGTGACATGGGCTCCCTGGCAGCCTCCCCAGGGTTGCACTGGCCCCTCCCCACATGCCCCAGACAAGCTACCGGGCATGGCACTGTGTCTGCTGTGAGAGAAACTCCTAGTATGTGCGGGGGAAGCACCGTTCCACTTGCCCCCCACTCCCCAGACGCACTGCTAGGAGTGGGGTTGGTGCTGTGCCTGGGCAGGGGCAGTGCAGGGTTGTTGCTGCAGTGGCTCCAAGGAGGAGGGGGAGAGATTCTGGTGCCCGCTTGTAGTCAGCACCTGAGGCTGGTGCCCCCCTCACCCTATCCTAGTTACACTATTGACTGTTGTAGGGTGTTCTTGGTGTTCCTGACTGTTGTGTGCGAGGGGATGACATGGTGATTTGGGAGAATCCTTGCTTAAATGGCTGTCTGCAAACACAGGGGGCTGGATTTGATGGCCCAGGATCTCCCTTCCACTCAGGTGTTCCTTGCATATACATGTTACTGTAATTGCCACCTAAAGGGAAAACACCCCCGCAGTATCAAGGTGTGGACAGAGGTAGCACTGAAACGTTAACCATGTGTTACTAGTTTTGAAACATTTAAAAAATGTAGCAGCTCTGGGACCTGGCAGACAGACGCCATCCAAGCATCCCAGGCTATGCAGCAATCTACAGAGCTGCTGCTTGCAGCCAGGGTATTGGAGAAAGTGCCCATCTCCACATGGCCTGTAGGGGCCTGGTCTCTGAAGGTTCATGAGGACTGCAGATGGC
>NW_017728964.1:3733697-3744592 GCF_001723915.1 Gavialis gangeticus
CCTGTAGGGGCCTGGTCTCTGAAGGTTCATGAGGACTGCAGATGGCAGAGGAAAGTATTGACTGACTGGCCTCCAAGGAGACCCCCAAACCACACCTGATACCCCCACCCTCTGCTATGTTGCACTGGAGTGCCCAGTCCATTTTACTCTGAGCCCAGAGAGTGCAGGATAGAGCCTTACAAGGTCATCGCCATCCATATTATGTGCATGAAACTACATGCAGCTCATCGGGGGGGACAGCAGGAAAAAGGGGATACAAGGTTTACCACGGTGCCCATCGGGGTAACTAGATGCAATGGCCACAAACTGAAGGAGAGCAAATTTAGATTGGGCATCAGGAAAAAAATGTTTACAGTGAGGGTTGCCAAAATATGGAATATGCTTTCAAGGCAGGTGGTGCTGTCCCCTTCCTTAGAGGTATTTATAGGAGATTGGACAAACACCTGGCTGGGGTCATCTGACCTCAGCACTCTTTCCCGTCCAGGACAGGGGGTCAGACTTGATGATCTAATAGGTCCCTCCCAACCCTAAAATCTATGAAATCTATGTCCCAGCAGTGCTGCTTTAGGCAGAGATCACAGGCTTTTCATGGTTTCCCTGTTGTGATCTTTGGCTTCATGTGCCAGCCAGCTCATAGCTCCCTGGAAGCGCAAGCTGATGTATCCAAGGACATGGAAAGGTGAACCCTTTTCACTTGGATGTTGCTGCCAACAGTGATGTGGCAAATGAGTACAATGCCATGCTATGGAGTCCAGACTAATGTGGACCCAACTCCAAACCATGGAGTGACATTTCTGGTTAAGGCAGCTGAGCAATGACTGGTGGGAGCACACTGTCCTGGCCACATGGAAGATTAGCAGCGGCAGCTGGACTTCTGTATGTCCCAGGTCACCTTCATGGAAACCTGTGCTAGCCCCCAGCCTTCAGCATCAAATCACTGTGATGAGAGCAACCTGACGGTCAAAAGTATGTGGCCGTAGCCACATGGAAACCTGCATTCCTTGACAGCCTCCCGTCCAGGGTCAACCAGTTCAGCATGAGTAGTATCCACAGCAGTAATATCACCAGTACAGAAGGTTCGCCTGGTGATCAAGGGGCTGCTGGCACCAGGAGTCATCTACCTCACCAGCACTCAGGAGGTCATGGCCAGATTTAGGTGTATGCAGTTTCTGAATTATATCTGGGCCATTGATGGCACAACATAATCATCCTATGTCCTTCTCACCACAGTTGGGCGGAAGTCATAGGCTTTGCTGGAGTACTGGTTAATACAAACACTGATCAGTGCATATATAAGAGCTTTGCCAGAGCATTAAGGGCGTGTCTACATGTGATGCTACGTCGTGTTACAGCGATGTAGCATCCACTAGTGTGTACACATGACCAGCAACTACTCCCCCATTATAATGTGCCGCTATAGGCAAAGTAGCTGCTAAAAATAGTGGTGTGGTGCACATATGGTGCAGTATGAGAAGTTACTGCATCATGCTTTAGTACTTCCAAAAGGAAGTACTAAAGCATGTTGCAGCAACAATGTCGCTGTAGGGCAAAGCGTAGATGTACCCTGGCTGAAGCAGGCCTCACCAAAAGCTGACCTCGCTGCCTTAGGCTTGGAAGATACTTATAAACTTGGACTTTCCAGATCTGTGATATAGTTGATTATTGATATTAATTGCTAAGGTTTATTGTTAAGATGGGGTCAGAGAGTCCAGAACATATGCATGATAATGACAAGAGGTATGAGGATTCAAGTAATTTGGTAATGATATTGATGTTGGCTAGGTATATACAGAACTGTATTAATATACCAAGAGAAGGAATGGAAACTTTTGGAATTTTGCATTAAGTGTAGGGGATGCAATATTATAGAAAAGGGCCAGAGGGGACCTCAGGAGGTCATGTAGTCCAAACCCTATAATGAGGACAGGCCAAAACCCTGGACCCAGTCAATCTCAATCAAGAGACTGAGGCAAGTCGTCCCTTGACAAGTGTCACCTGCAACAAGCCCAGAGCAATGCCCTGGTCCCAGCTGGGCTGAGGAAATCACACCACCACATCCCCTAAAGTCACAAGCAGTCAGCCCCATCTGCTCCCGCCCTTAAAAGCCACCTGAAATTCTCGCCACCTGGATTCTGCTCCTGGAATTCCCCTCTGTTGTGGGTATCTTGGACTCTGACTCCTATATCTGGCCCTCCCATGGTGACCTAATTACTAGGCCTATGCCCCAGCCCTTACAGTGTGTGCCTTCATGATCAGCGGTGTATTGGTAGTGGTGATACCCCTACCCCATTACTAGGTAGTGGGCCACATCATGAGTAATGAAGTATGGGAGTAAGATCATATGTGACCTATGACCCCTGGGACAGTAGAGTCCAGCTCAAGTGACATGAGCAATGGCTCGGAACCAGCTGGCTGGTAGAGGGGTTTGGTGGGGGGCCAATAGGGGAGCACGGCACTATGAAATGCTTTGAGAAATGACTACAACCATCTCAGGGAACACTTAGCATGCGTGTGTACCAGCCTGTTACAAAATGTATGTAGCTGTTCTCTGTCCTTGTCCCAGTCCAAGTTCATCTCAGTTACAGTGAGTGATCAGAATTGCATGAATTATTACAGATGAAATCACACCATGCCTTACAGAATGGTATGGCTTAACTTTTAAAACCTTCTGCCTAGAACTGGTTATCTTCATCCCTTTTCCCTTATTTTGCCATAGCTGTGATTAGATGCAGGAAACTCTCAGCATCAAAGCCAAAGGTACTTACAGATACCTTCCCCTACACCACACACACAAACAGCGCCTACAACCAAACCAAGCAAGGTGCACAAATTTATTAGTTCCATCAAACAAAAGAGGACTGCCTGTCCAACTTGGCCTGGGGCTTCTTCCAGAGCTCCCATTTGCTTCCCTTTTTCACTGGGTGTGCTAGTCACCACCACTACCCTCATTCTCTCCTATTGATGCTGTTTCACTTCATGTAAATAATGAAGTAGTCAGGGCACAAGGACTGAAACCCAGGCACCCTGCCTTCCAGGTAAGTGTCCCAAGTCATTCTCATGCTCTTGCTCGATGAATATTTAGATGCTTTGTGCTCCTTTATAAGGAACTTTTTATAACAGGGATTCCCCCATAGGATTTTACAGAATATACCTAACAAAAGAGGGTCTGTTCTGGGACAGAACAGGACATAGGCCCTTTGCCCTTGGGAGGATCATGTTGCGAATGCCTTTATTTATATTAATTTATGGGGGGTGTTTCTAGAGCTTTGTGGTTAAGGGCTTGTCTATTCAGGGAAAATTACTGGAAAAGCTATATAACTATTCCGGTATAACTAACAAGTTCTAGGTTCCTGGTTCTCAATCTATTCTATGCTGCGGGAAGTAAGAGGTCAGGCAGACAGCAGGGCAGGGTGGCAATTAGACACTGGTTTAGAAAGGCTTAAGGGTAGGGAGACGGGTCACTTGTAAGAGGGACAAACCCTCCCTCTCTGCCTATTCTTTGTATTTAAATCCCTTCTATTTAAAACCCCTGCTTTCTGTAAGTCCATTCGTACCATCTGATGAAGCAAGCTCACCTATAAAAGCTTAGACCTCTCCAAACCGGTTAGTTTAAGGTGTTACTCTACCCTGCCTTCGACACTGGGAGGGATTGGTGGCTAACTTGCCATTTGTATGCTGAACCTGTTTCTTCCTACTATAAAACTGCTAGAATTAAGGTGTGGCAGCTGCTTATTGTTCACACAGAGGCCTAAATACTATTTTGCTTTATGTGCCTCAATGGCTTGCAGGCAGCTATTACATAACCAGTTTGGGGCACTTAAAAGTTTGGAGTTCCTTTTATCCTTTGCAGCAACATGAAACCACTTTGCATTACCTCCTGCTGGAAAGAGAGAGGAGGAAGAGGAGGAGGGTCTCTGATATTTTAGCTCAGTGCCTGGGTAGAAGGAGACTCAGGTTCCAGGCCCCCCTCACCAAGTGTTTGAATCTGTATCTCCTTCCTAGCAACACACTTTAACCAGCCTTCCTTTTGAAACTGCCTACTTCACCTCCTTGCTGTGATTTGACCAAAAATTTGGGACTGGTCTGGCCTGACACTGATGTCCAGGTGGTTCTTTTTCCCCCTACAACTTGGCCAGAGTGCAGACCTGCTGACCATGCTCCTTAATGCTCTGTCACCAAAGCTGAGTCGCAAGCTATGCGTAAGCATCCGAAACTGCTGTCATGCAGCAGTGCACATGCCATTTAGGTGCATCAAGGGAAATAGGACCAAATTGGTCCTAAGTTTTTGCTTCTTACTGGAAAGGTGGCTTGTGGTTTTAAGGTGCTACAGCCCCATTCAGATAAGTCCTGGTTTACACGTGCCGTTCAGGCATAAATACTGAGACAAATTAAAGCCGAATCCTTAGCCCCAATCATAAATTGAGGAAGGTAATGCTCATTGGGCATCTATACATGTGCTCTGGGCTGGAGGGGGGGCACTTTAATTAGAGCAGCTCTTAGAGCATCATATATTTTCAGCATCCTACACTTCAAAATGGTGGTGGGGGGCGCTTTAACTAAAGCTTGTTTAATGAGCTTTAGTTAAAGCACCCCTGCTGCCATTTTGAAATGTCGGGACACTGAATACATGTGATGCGGAGGCTGCTGGAGCACACAAATTAGCACGTTCCAGCAGATTCACAGCAGACTTGATTGAGTCTGTTCTGACACGTGCTAATTAGCATGCATTGGAGCAGAGGTCTGTCCCGTGTATAGGTGTCCATTTCTGCTACAAACAGAAACACAAGGTGCAAAGAGGAGGAAGATTTCAAAGCAATGCAGGGGTCTAGGCCAGATCTAAACTAGAAACATTTGCTGATGGAACAATATTATTTAGGGGTGTGGTATTTTTCTTACATGAATGCAGGTGTGTTAAATTCATCAGGCCCCATGGGCTGGATGAGGAGCATGAAGGCAGTCTGCAGGCCGGATTGGCCCCCACCAGATCCAGCATGGCTGCCACATGCAGCATGCACCAGATCCAGTCCTGTGTGGCACGTACAGCACACATGCCACATCTGGCACATGCTGCACATGCAGCTTATGAGTCCAGCCCAAAGCTAATGGATAGCTCTGTGGGCCAGATGATAGGGCTCCACAGGCTCGATCTGGCCTACAGGCTGTATCTTCAAAACCTCTGCATCAATACACTGGTAAACATTTCTTGCATAGAGATAGTTTTAGCAGCATAAAAGTGCTTTTTGCTGGTACAGCTTACCAGTATTTCATTCATGGAATTGGCATCAGCTGTATAGGAACTAAAGTTCTACCATTACAAGGGCACCTGAACAAGGTGGTTTTGATGGTATAACTATAGCTTTACTGGTAAGCATATTACTAAATCCCTGCTGTTGCATAACAGCAGGAAGCAAAGTATCTAACAGTGCTTTGAGTAGCAGAACTAACTTATAAAAAAAAGCAGGCATTTTCCAAACCAAATTTTGAATGAAACAAGAACTTATTGTTGCATTCATTTTTTAATTGAATGCCACAACTCCATGTTGGCTTGTTTCCTCCTCCACCCCTTGTCTTTCACTTATTTTTTTCTCTCTAAAAAAAGTGGGGAGGAGGGGAAAATGCGGAGAGTGGGGAAAAAGTCTCCTAAACAAAATAAAACAAAACAAAATCCTGAAAACTGAAAAAACAACCCAGCTTTTCTTTGAAAGAGTTCAAAAGAAACTAAAACTTTTTTTAAAAAAACCTTAAAATTGGTGAAACTTTATTCATTCTGATTAGAAGCAAGATGAATATCTAATTCATAATAAATAGTTTGCAAATGAAATAGCTTCTTTTTGTTCATATTGTCCATAAAAACTGCATTTTTTTCAAGTTTGTGAAACTGTGCTACTCCCCCAGATTTCTCCAACCAGCTTGTTTTCTTGAATAGTCATGGAGTAGGAAAGCAACAAATAGAGATATATACACTTGAAATTATTAATACAAATTAAAAAATTACAAAAATATTTTAGGGTATTTTTACAGTACTGACTCAGTCCTAAAAACAACTCTGGGCAGATGCATTGAGGTGAAGGTTGGAGATAGCTTCAAAACACACCATTTGTCCAAAACTTACTGAAGCATTCATAGTCTATCACTCACGGAGAGTGAAGTATTTGTTTCTGTAAGCAGTAATCCATTCTCTCACTCCAATGCTTTATTATGCAACTTGTAAGCACTTTATTCATGGTCAAAGGAGTGACACATTTTACAACCCTGGAGAATAAATCCCATATTTATCTGCAGAACAGGGGCAGCCCACAGTGTGCTCTCACTTGACAATTTTTTGTTCTTTTTTTCCCCCTTAGTCCGATATAAAAGTAAGTTTAGACTGATATTGAACTGGTTGCTCTTTGCTTATAGAAAAACATGTACAACCCACTGTAGATCTTCACCTTTTCTACTGCCTGGGTCCCCGGGCCTTGAGCTTTCCACTGCTGTCAATCAAAGGTATAATACTTTAGCTGAAACACAGTAGCACCATTGTTTTTAGGTTGATAAGCCATGAATTTAAACCTTGCAGGGGACTTTTAGCACCAGCTATTCCAGTTTCCCTTTCCCACTCAGGACCTGGCTGGTACAGACACTTCACTCACATTGTACATGAAATAAATCAACATTTAATAATTATCTTAGAAGTTCTTTGAACAATATTTTACAAATCAGCACAGCTACTTACACAAACTTACTGATGTTTCACATATGTACAGCTTAGCCTGAAAAGTTCTATCGTTAAAACAAATCTAAGACCGTAAAATGGAACAGGGTTATAAATCCATAGGGTTTGTGCTTGTTTTTCTTCATCACAGGGAAATTCTATTTTCTGATATTTTTGAGGGGCCAGCTGAGGCATCAACATTTGCACCATTAGTGGGGACAAGGATATATTTAGTCATGGTTGCTAAGATCACGAACAGCATTCTGACAAGTAGAGGTGTTGTTTAAAAGTGTTAAAACAAACAAACAAGACCAGCTGCGACATTTCAACTGTTCAACAGACAAAAAAAGTCAAATGGTTTGCTAAAAAATTAAAAGTCAATAGGAAAATATTTTCCAAATGTGTGGAATAAAAGATCCATTAAAAAAGACTTTACTGAGTCCTTTGATAGGCTGAAGTTAGAGTATAGTGCAATAAAACAACACGACTATTTTACAGGGGGAAACTGAAGGGATGTGTATCAAACCCAATTTCTGTTTTGGGGCCTCAAATCTTTGTGTGGGTTAGTGACCTCACTCACGCACTCTGGCTGTTTCTGTGAAAGTGGTTTTAAAATGACCCAGTTCCTTCAGAGAGGAGAAAGCTCTTGCCACTCATGTTGCAAGCTGATAGCAGCTTGGCATTTTCTTTGGACTGATCACTGAGAACAAAACTAGAGGGGTTTTATTATGTGCAAATAATAAATTAAGGGTGTAGATGCTCTTGGTTCCATAGATATAATATGGGGAGCTGGCTCCTTCTTGAAGGTTCAGCTATGCAATAGAAGCAAGTTTCCCTGCAACCAGGAATTCCCATTGGTGCAGGGCCACATGATGCCACAGACTTGAGACCCACTTCACTGCATGCAAGGTCTTCCTTTATAATACCTAGTGATGGCATTATTCAAGCAGTCGGAGAAGAAACACAGGCCTCAGCCCTGTGTAGGCACTTTTCAGAGCCCTCCAGGATGCAGATGAAAAACATCCAAGGTCTTCATGCACATAACAAGAGTGGAAATTTGGGCAGGGGAGAAGGGGGATGCTTGAAGGCTAACAACAGAGTGATTACAAGGCTTTTAGAAAAGGCACCATTTTTGGATCTATGCCTAGCAGAGAGGGCTTGCTCCATGAAGGTCTTAATCTCTCCTCTCGCTCCCCAGAAAAGCTCAGAAGCAGTAACTTGCTGTTAGGTCTCATACCATAAGTGGGAGTTCTCACTCCCATTTTAACCTCCAGACCAGAAAATGTGTTCAAAAACAGCCAGTCCTCAAAGTGATGGACAGGGTGGTAGTTAGTCCACATGGATGACACGTGGGAAGCATCTGTGCTGTGTAGAGTACCCACTGAGCAACATCTCAGGGGCAAAGCTCAACCAGCTTGGGGCTTTGAGAATGAGGGCCTTGACTCCTTGCTGCCCAAGGCCTGCAGGACCTGGAATACTATAAACCTGCCTTCCTTCTAAGTACTTCAACAAATCAAGTTTCTCAGCAGTATCCCTTCTAGCTGACTTGAATGCAGCACAGCTGGAATAAAGGATCCATTAAAAATCTGGAGAGAGGTGCCTTCTGGTTGGAGCAAAGAATGCTGGGAATTGAGGGGGTTAAAATGCAAACAAAACAAAATGGGGAGGGGTACGTAAGAAGCCTATGATAACCTCTATTTCCCCCATTTATGCACATGAATTTCTGAGTGCAGCTCGCTTGCTTCTGAGCTGTAGCTACAGAAAACCTCAGCAAGACCCCAGCAAAAATACACTGGGTACAAAGCCCTCTTGGGAAGGATGAGAAGAAACTCAGGCACACGGGCCTGGGCTACACGTATCTCAGGCAACCAAGGGCAAAAGGGCTCCTGACATCTCTATACAAGTTAATCCTTCAACTACTGAATGTCTCAAAATAATAAAATCAAAGGCAGATACAGATGCAACATGCACTCACTAAGAATTTGTTCCCACTGAAACCAGTGGCAAAATAAATCCCATGTTTTCTGATTTCAAAGGTCATTGAACTGACCTCTACATGGCCAAGCCAATCCCAGTAGCCATGGAGGAAGACCATCAATGCAGTGATCCTCTTCTGGCTGGTAAAGGCCATTTTAGCAGGGGACACTTGACCAAGCCCATCTTAACATTAGGAACCAACAAGCCAAGCAGTGACCATGCCAGGAAGCACAGCCACGTGTGTGTGCAAATAGTTACTTCACTGAGAAGGTTAACAAACTCTTCCACCTCTTATTGTCTCTGTGGTCAGACAGCACCCACAGGTATTGCACCTTTCTGGCACTTTGTACCTATAGCCTTATAACTGGAAAAAAGGAAGTTAAGAGGCTTTCCTTGGATTGTTGGAGAAAGAAATGCAGAGTTCAGCATCTTATATCTACTGTAGGTGTCACTAGTGTTTTTGATCCCAGGGCAGTCTGCAGCAAATCTGTCTCTCTGTTACATTTGAACTCATTCACACTCAGCACAGTGGCTTGCCCAGTATTTGGCTCCTGGTCCCATGAACTACCTTCTTGTGAGTGTAATTCTTTCAACAGCACTCAAAGCAAGTATCACATTTTACCTTTTCATGCTCTTTTAAAGGTAAGATTCAGTGCAGGTAAGCAGGATACAGGGCCATTTATCTGATAAGGGGAGCCTGTCTCCTTCAGGAACTGTGTTTTTAGAAAATAATCACTTGGGTGACCTGGTTTTACAGTAATTATCATTTGGTGCATAAAATAACCCCAGATATAACCTATTGCACTAGATCACTGGCATGACCACTAAGCCACAATCATCTTTCTAGCCCTAATCTAGTCATCTCTATGGACCAACCTATAGGACAAATAAGTCCCATCCACAAAAAAACCCCCCTTAAGGGTGAACATGTTTCTGAACCCCACATAATTTGTAATTTTGAAGGTGAACCCAACTTTGCTCTGGGTGAAGCATCTTCAGAATAGTCTAAGGGTAGTCTGCAGCTCACCAGGCATTTAAGGCAACTTTATACCCTATGGTCAGTAAAAATCTCTTTATCCTTGTATGTCCCTCATTATGTCCATCTATCATATTCTCCCCAGTATCTGCACTAGTTGCAAGGTTCTTTCAAATACAGTTCACCACCATTTCCTCATCCTTGGTCAGAAAAGGTGTCTCAACTCTTCTTACCCCACCCCTTCCAACCAGAGATCTGCAGCACCATCTAGAGATTTTCAGGAAATCACTTCTGTCCCAGAGCCTGGTATCATGACAACAACCAGACCTTTGGAGGGACCTTAGTCTTTCTCAGATGCATGTTAGATATCCAGACTAAGAACAGCTTGTCCACTGTACTAATGCTTTAGGTTCCAGGATGTCATTGGTGGAAAGATCTAGGTCTCCAACCTGATGGAGGAGGATTCCTCTAGGAGACTGCTTTCACAGATACCATGATGCACTGGATGCAAGTCTGGATGGTCTGAAGCAAAGTGAGATCTTGCATGTCAGCCTGGCCTTGCAGGATTTTCTATGGCAGTGCTCCACTAAAGGTGACAATGGGCAAGCACAGAAGAGAACAAAACTCAGAAGGGTCTTGAGAAAGATGAAATGAAGAGGATCTCCTCGTTCCAGAGGGTTCATTGTCCCTGGGTTTGTAGCATGCCGAGACGTCACACCTGCAGGAAAAAAAAAACAGGAAATGGAAATCTTTGTGCTGTGTCCAGCTGTGACCCAAAGACTGGGGGTACAAAAAGGGCACAGACAATGGTGATCAAATTACAGGGATCACAGACAACCTTAAACGGCCTCATTTTCAGAAGAGCTGAGCAATACCTCACTGAAGAGTCAAATCCCTCTTTGGTATCCCCAAAAAGACCACCCTAAGTGGAGGTATCTACAAAACAATAGTCTCTTCTGAATATGTAGGCCTTCAAAAAAAAAAAAAAAAAATCACAATTCTTTTGCATGTCCAGAAACAAGTGTATAATGCTCCTTTTTCATTTAATGTATCAAACTTTCAAATTAACTTCCTCAGCTCTTACAGAAATAAAGGAATTAAAATCTGGCCTTGATCATATAGAAAAAAATAACACAAAGGAACTTTTTTAGGGCACCAAAAAAACTGGCATGCAGACAGGACCAGCAACCCTCATTTAGCCTGTAGGTCTCGAGGAGCTTGATACTCCTGATCCAGGTGGCATTGTGA
>NW_017728964.1:3744860-3752452 GCF_001723915.1 Gavialis gangeticus
ATCCAGGTGGCATTGTGACTCCCACATGGGCTTATGACCTGCAGCTCAGCTGTGCTGTGCAGAGCCACATACTCCTACTTAAGTCATCCCCTATTCCTGTAATGGATATTTTCTAGAGTTTTGGCCCCAGACATTCAAAACAGGGGCAAAGCCTAAGCAGCACTTTTTCATCTAGAATAGTGGTCCCCTAAACTAGGGATTGTGACCCCCAGTGGGGCTCTAGTCCCACAGAGCTCCTTATTTGTCTAAGCCTGCCTTTTCTGCACTTAATCTGCTCTGTGTTAATGAATCCCATACCCTCAGTGACCCCATGATGAGAGCTGAACTGGAGTAGCTTACCTTTGAATAAAACAGGGGTAAGTTGCACCAGTTTAGGTTTCACTGGCTAAGGAAGAACTGCCAGTACACAAATAGTTTTTGTGCCTGCAATTACCAGGGAGCAAGTACCAAAGCCCAGCTGCTCTGTGGTAATTGTTTGTGGCTTTGTTCTTATCCCATGGAAAGTACAAGCTAAAATGGGGAAACAGCTCTGTTTCACTGAGGGATAAGTTGCCTCCATACAACAATCCTTGTGGGATAAAAGCAGACCTGGGGCCTAACCCCTTGCTAACTATGGACATGCGAACAGCAGTAAATGCGCTGTTCAAATATTCAAAATATCCTGTACCATGATGTCACCTGACTATAAATGGGGCCAAGACCTGAAAAAAGATTGAACCATACGGTCCAGGGATTCAGGGGGCTGGCTTTCTCAAAGCACATGTGTGGCCTGAGACAGGTTTCATACATGCAGAATGGGCCTATTGTGGGCGGGCTGGTTTCCTACCTGGTTACGCTCTGCAGGATTTTCCGCTCATCCTGGTCCAGGCACACAGCAAAGGAACAGTTGATTCCAGTGATCTGGACTTTGTCCACTTTAATCTGGGACACACTGATTTGCTATGAGAGAGAAAAAGATAACATGGTATGTTGACAATGCTTTGTGGCCAAACAAGCACAGCTAGGTTTCATGGTTTGGGTAGCTGGACACCTGGAAAAGCAGCTAGGATTCTTTTCAGTGCATATTGTACCTTTCCATGTCAGAACTTGGCCTGAATTGGGGCAGTAAGTCAAAATGGAGGCTGTCATAGCATAAGATACTCACCGTGTGCTTCTGTGTGCGCATGAGCCATTGCTGGCCATATTCACTACTCTAACGCATCGGTGTGACATTCATTTGGCCCTGCAAGCTGGTCCTGGACCATGGGGCTTCTCACAGGCCCAGCACAGACTGTGAGACTTCTTGCAGGCCAGATGAACCACCTCTGGCAGCAGGGTGACTAGTGGTGGCTTTAACCCATAAAGCTGCTGGAGCCACTGCTTCAGTGAAGCTCCAGAATCCAGGGGATTAACACTACTCCTGCTTGCCCTCCCTCTTCCCTTGCCACTAATTTTAGTCAAAGACGATCAAAACTCCCTGATGCAGTAGCTCCAGCAGGCATAGCAACAAGTCCTGCAGACCACATCTTGCTCATGGAGGTGGGTCATCCAGCCCATGAGAAGCCCAGTGGGCTGAATGACCTACCTCCAGGGGCCAGATCCAGCCCACAGGCCACAAGTTTTACACTCCTGCTCCAAAGTTACAATCAGCTAGACTACAAATGCATGCTGCTGTATCCACCATCCAGTCATCCCTTTCTAAGGATACCAGTCTATTACAGTTTTCCTCTAATCTTTTCCAAAGATTTGGAGAGCTTTGAATTGATTCAGACCTTTTTATTGGTCCCCTGATTCGATTCGGATTTGGAGATTTGGCCACCGAATTGGACCGAATCTCCTCCAAATTGAATCAGCACCCGAAGCTTTGCACAGCCCTAATAACAAATACTGGCCATAGCTGAGTAAGAGCTTTGTAGCATCCTCACTTGCAGCAGTTGCAAGTCATTGGAATGTAGTGATCTATTAAAGTTAGCACCTGGTGGGAGATAACCTTCACTCAAAAGAGAATAACTCTGCAACTTCATGAGGGTACTTTACACATGCTAAACTGCTTGAACCTGTGTCTGCTTGAGTTTTAACTGCACTTAGCAAGTTGAACATGTGAGATCACCCTACCCCTGCTAGCAAACAGAGCAAAGTCTCCACTCCCATCTTGAAGTAAATGCACCAAAGCTCAAGGGTTGGGATCTGGCTGCTTCATGGCTCTAAATTCATTTCCTCTCCCAAGCAAGCTACTGGCTAGCCTCTCACTGCCAAACAAGGGAGGACAAAAATGTAGCAATCTGATTTACCTGATTGAAGCTTTTCTTTGATTTGGAGTTTTGCCTCTTGACAACTTCTGTTATGGTTAGGTTGAGGCATTCCACTTTTGAGTCTAGAACACAAGAAATGTTATTTGGGTTATTTTAAAGGTCCCTGATTCTAATTGAAATAGCCCTGATGCCTAATGCCCAGAACTGCCATGCTCCAGAGGAAGCAACCTCCAGCTTCATCTCCTCAGGGGTTGCCAGCAGAGCACAGGGGCTTTGAGAGATCAGAGTAATGGTCAGAAAGAGAACTCAGGACCTTCTCTCAATTAAAAAAAACAACACATAGCAAAGGAACCTCAAAGTATCTTTAACAAAACTCTGTCATTTTACCAAGATCATCCTCGTAAGAAGAGGACTCAGACCAGAATACTGGTGCACATCAGATGGGTAGAAAAACTAGATGGCACCAGAGAGAGGGAGGACATTTCATCTTTCATAGCATCATTAAAAAGGGTAAGGGTAGAACTTACACATGCAACAATGGAGCATTAAAATACCACCAAACCCACAGGAGCAAGACACCATCATAGTGTTAGTCAGTGGGATTTGCTCTGTGGGACACGAAATACTCTGCTGTATCAGTGACACTGTAGCATTCCAGAACCAAAGAAACTTGACTTCCTTACACAAAACAACCAGCTAGATGGATGAAACAAATGCAGTGGATATGGTATATTTGGAGTTCAGTTAGGCTTTTGGCAAGTCCCATGTGACCTTCTCATAAAGGAATTGGAGAAATGCGGGCTAGACAAAACTACAAGGGGGATAGACAACTGGCTCAATAGCTGCGAGCAAATGGATCCATGTCAGGATGGCAGAAGCATTTGGGTGGAGTCCCTCAGGGGTCAGCCCTGTGTTTATTAATGATTTAGATCCTGGAATAGAGAGCTTTTTGAGCAAGTTTACAGATAACACAAAACTGGGAAGAACTGCAAGTCCACTGGAGGACAGGAGCACAATTCAGAAGGATCTTGACAGATTGGAAACCTGGGCTAAAGCCAACAGGATGGAGTTCAATGCTGACAGATGCAACGTGCTAACACCTTGGGAAGAATCATCAAAAACACAAGTACAAGATGCGTAACAACTGGCAGCACTATGGAGAAGGATCTAGGACTTGTGGTAGATCACACACTCTACACAAGTCAGCAGTGTGATGTAGCTGCACAAAAGGTGAACGCAGTTTTGGGGTGCAGGAGTAGGAGCATTAGGTGCAAGACATGGGAGGTGATAGTGCCTCTTTACTAAGCACAGGTTAGAACTCATCTAGAGTGCTGTGTGCTCCATGTTTTAAACAGGGCATGGAGAAGTTAGGTTAGACTGCCTAGGGAAGTTGTGGCATCTCTATCATTGGAAGTTTTGACAATATTGGGTAAGCATTTGTCAGGGATGATCTAGGAGCAGTTATGCCTTGGGAGCTCTGTAAAGAGCAACAGATAGATTGTTAGGAGATCATAAAAAGAGCTCTGCCACCTAAAGCAGGGGGATATTGGGGAGAACCATTGCCAGAAGCAGTGGAATGTAGCATACATCCACAACTGGCTTAGTTATGAAAGGAAGTTAAAGCAGCTGGGATAAATTTATGGAAAAGATACAGAAAGAGGAGCTTTACTGTCTTTGTAGGTGTGATGTCTAAAAACTACACTTGCTGTCCCCATGCTGCAGAGCAGAGTGGAGGGTAGTAGGTTTGGTTTTTCCCACACCTGCACTTTGCTGGTTGCCATGTGGGGCAAGGAAGGATTTTTTTCCTTTCCTGTTGCTACATGTGTCTGGGAGTTTTTTTCCACCTTCCTCAAAAGGTATTGGGTGTTGGCTGCAGCCAAGGCTAGGGATTTTAACGGGGGTGTACTAATGCTCCTGCTGGGGCCCAGAAGCTTCTGGTTAAAGGGTCTTCCTCCTCCGCTCAGGGTCAGCCCAGTCGTCACATAGGATCAGGAAACAATTTTACTCCATGATCAGACTGGTACATGCTATTGTGAGGTTTGCCTTCCTCTGTAGTGGGGAACACAGCCCTCTTTTTTGGATCTCTCAAGTACATTTTAACAGCCTTTACAGCAACAAGACACTGACTGCCATTGTTCCCCTGCTTCACCTGTGGCAGATTAGGGTAATTTTGGTGTCTTTGCACAATATGCCTCATAGTTGTATGACAGGGCTGACTGGGTAGTTTTAGGAATAGGTTAGGCAAGGATTAGTATGGGGTAATTTTGATAGGAATAATCCTGGCTGAAGCAGGGGGTTGGACTAGATGACCTCTGGAGGTCCCCTTTAGCCCTGTTTTTCTATGATTATATAACTTTAATTTAATTACATCTTTTGGGATAAAGAACATCTTCCTAAAGACTGTTATGCTGTCAATTAAAACAGCTTCCAACTACACACCCTGATGTAAATCAAACTGATATTCCTTCAGCCTTTTCTGCAAACAATCACACACGCAGTGCAAACACAAATTTTAGAAGCAGAGGAAAAACCAGGAAATATCTAGCACGTACTGAGCATCCTCAAGTTACTTACTTTCACTTTTGGAGTAAAAGTAATGAACTATTTTATGCCTAAATACTGAAGCTACAAAAGCAACTCTTGCATCATGTCTTGGAACAAACTCTAGCTCCATAGGCTGAGCCCTTATGTCTTCAACAGCAGCCTGCCACCATTACATATAGGATACTGTTCAATTGGTAATGGGTGTCTGGAATAACAGTGACATCCTGTGGCCAAACTGGTTTATATGGAAAGCACATTCTTCCACTTAAAAATAGAAGGTAATCCCAGTATGTTGGAAAGGTATTTCAAAGGTATGTTAGGAAAAAAAATCTTCCTAGATGTTACATTACCTATAGAAAGATGCTTGGAATTAACCCAAATTGTAAGGCAGAACAGCAAGATGAGCTCCAGAATTAGGATAGAAATGGGTAATAATGTAATTTTTACAAATAGCATATTGCTAATGGTTAGAAAAATATAATGGCAATACTAGCTTTGTGGGAAGGGGGGGCAGGGAAGAGTGGGGTGAGAAGGGGGAGGGAGTTGACTTTCTAAGTTGATGGGAGAGAACCAGTATAGAGGCTTAGGTGTAGAGGCTCCAGTTCACTGGATATTGATTCACCTGGTTCCCTGGTCCCAATTCCTAGTTTTATAGCCAGGAACACCGCACAGAGCATTTCAGTAAAATGGAACAGATTTGCTTGAAAATGTCTCATTATATTTGCAACCTGATGTGTATGTGCAATAGTGGTTTTGTTCTTAAGTGAAGAGAATACCCATGGCTTCTAATTAAGAAGCCTACAATCTCGGAACAGCTTCTACACTTAAAAATGGGGGATCTGGGCACACTGTACTAAAAAAGGATCTAAAGAAAGAAAGAGATTTAAGAAATAAAAAACAACGTACACCCAGCTGTTTTAGAGAAGGAGGAAGAAAAGTCAGCCACTAGCTTACTGGAGAGGTCTAGCTCCATTTGACAGTAGGATGGACAAAGCACACAGCCCAGTAAAGCCAGAGACCTTTCACTCTAGAGAACAGTGATGAGCTACTGCATAGAGGAAGAAAACATCCATACCAAGAATATGCTTTTCTTGGAAAGCAGCAGGTTGCACCATCCCCAGATGGGCATTCAGATATGGCCTGGGACATCCAAAACTACATAGGGCAAAGGATACCCTCATTCCTGTAGCAAAGAGGGAATACAGGCTGCCCCAGGATGGCCTGAAGCACAGAAACAATGCGACTGTGCAATCAGGGACCCTATTGCCCTGGACTAACTTGGCTGCTCACGTGATGCCCTATTTTCATGTCTGACAGAAAGAATGAAGTTGCACAGGGAATGATTACTAGATTTCCTTCTCTGCACCACCTGTAAGCTTTGGGCCTCACTCCTGGGGTAACATATAAATATAATTATAGTTTGCTCAGAAAAAGCCAATGCAAAATTACGCCAGGGCAGATGTGAAAAGCACAGTACAGAGTACAGGACTCAGTCCTGTAACCAACAGGCCAAAAATCTGCTCTGGAGCAAACTGATGGCCCAGCTCCTCTGCTGTTTATCTCAGGCATGCAGTACTTTTATTTTACCTATATGCCACACAGAACTGTTTTTAATTTGGGGCTCCCAAGCTAGTTAATAGGATGTGAAGCCTTCCATGTTCATATCAACCATTGTATCCCTGGTCAAAGACTAAAGGGTGCCATGTGCTCATGACTGTTATTCTGCTTAAAAGAAACAAGTGGCTGGTTTCCATCTAGTGGGCAGACACAACAACCATGAAAGGCACCTTTGTTGGAAATCTCAAGATAACAGGATATCAAATACCTTTCTCCCTTGGAAGTGGCCCTCTGAAAATGTGAAGATGACCTGAATCAGAAAGATGTGGCTTGTTTTGTCCCAAGGTACAAAGGACAACTCCAGTTTGCCACCTTCTGTTACATGTGCACTCTTTGCTATGCTGATACTTCACCATTATCCCCTCCACTGCCCTCCACATCCCCTGTAAGGTTTTGTGGTCACCAACACTCACCTAGTTCTTCATGTTTCTTACAGGCTTTTCTGAAGTTGACAGACGTGCAGACCTTTTCAACGTTGTTCCAACGGTTTCTTCCGCTGATTGCTGTCTGTAGGGACCAACCAAAAGCCAATGGGTCACATTATGCCATGATATTGCTTCACTCCACCCCTGACTTTCTGGATGGTTTATTTTAGAATTGGATTTCACTTGACCTGGCTGGACCAGAACTTTTGGCAGCTGTTAAAATATACCTGCTTTGTATACTAAAAAACTAAATGCCTTAGCTCTCCATGAGATCAATGTTTGATAGCTGCACAGTGTGATGAATAAACAATAGCTGGATTGTTGTATATTCATTGTGTCATGCAATTCTTTTCAAAAAGGGCCCAATGGGCAGAATCAATTCACAGCCCTTTCTCTTGCCTGTGTGAGAGTTTGCAGCTATTCAGAGAAAAAGGAATTCCTTCAATTAGACAACAGGCACTATGAGCTGAACAATATCTGGGGACTTAGTTACGTCACAGATTCTTAAGGCTGTAGGACAATGTCAGGATGAAGTTGAATATCCTGTCTACACTACAAACTATGACAATATTATAAACTGGTCTCCAGATATGGCACCTAGTCAGATATTCTAAATCATGTAGTGACCTACACTTCATCCGTCAGAGGTAGGCAAAAAATATTAGGGGTGCATCTTTAAAAAGTTTCTTGGCTGATACCAATGGCTGATTATTAACCAGCCATATCAGATGATACCTATGCGATAGCTGATTGACAGGGATGCAGCCCAGCAGCT
>NW_017728964.1:3752599-3761391 GCF_001723915.1 Gavialis gangeticus
GGGGGGGGGGGGGGAGGGGGGGGGGGGGGGAAGGGGCGTGGTGGGGGCAGAATGAGGCCCCCCACAGTGAGGGAGGGACTGGGGCAGGGGCAGGGACAGGATTTGTGTGGTGGGGGGAGGGTGGGCAGACCACTGCAGGCTTCAGGCAAAGGGCTGCGCCAGCTTCATCCTGGCCAGGGGGGCTGGGCTGGGGCTGGCACTGAGAGGGGTGGCTATGGGCAATTTTGGGGTGGCAATAGCTCACCCTGTAGCCCCCCCCATCCCAGCACCACTGCCACCCACCCCACTCCCACCTGCCCTAAGTGCAGACCCAGTTTAGCCCCTCCATTAGGAAGAGGCCAGTGCAGCCCCTGGTTTCAAGCCCACAGTGGGCAGCCCAACTTCACCCCCCACACAAATTGGGGGGGGCACATGCCCCCTATGCCTCCCCTGCAGATGTGTGCAGTGGTGGGGAACCACCCACCCTCCCAACATCCCCCCTGTGCCCCCTGGATGAGCACCCTGGAGATACATGCAGCAGCAGGGAGCCACCCACCCACCCTACACCCCTGTCCATCTGCTGGATGAGTCACCTGCGGCTCCATCCCACTCCTGGGCTTGTATTCACCACCCTGGCTGAGCAGCGCCTGCCCCTGCCCCACTCCCTCCCTCACCATGGGGGCCTTGATCTGCTCCCCCATGCCCCTTCCCCTCCAAGCTGCCTGGCTGCATTCCTGGCCATGTGCATGCTACAGCTGCATGCATGTGGCATTTATCGGTGACATTATTGGCTACACTGGCCAAAAAAGCCAATTGCTGATAGTGCTGATTTTCCTTTTATTGGTGCTGATCCTATATGCCACTGATATATCAGTGAACCTTTAAAAATATCCATGATGCACTTGACTATTGAACATGGCATGTAAGAGACATATCCCTGCCTGACCCCAGGGAGAGGTATTTAGCTGCTTTAATCTGAAACCAGGCAGAAGGCAGGGCAGAGTTGACCTTATAGATAGCATATGAGGTACAGCTCTGTCCTCTCTTCTGACCCCACAGAAAGAAGAGCAGCTTAGCCCTAGAATCACCAGATATCCTTTCCCTGGTCATCATTTTATATTAAACATGCTTCCCTAATGCAGTAGCTTTCTGACTTGTATTTATTTTTTCTCCACCAAGGGAGATTTCTTCTTGGATTCTTTTAAAATCTTTAATCCAGCTACAGGTCCATAAAATACTGAAGTTGCTCTTCCAGCATTTGTCCCCATGTCAGTACCAACCAGTTACCTTGCTATAGGCAATTTGTAGTGTTAATGGGATTGCTTCTCTGTCCCCGTCTATGCCCAGCCTTTTGCTGCCTGGACCTGTGCAATACAAAACAGGAGTTGAAACCACACAACAGCTTTTTTTCCTCCCCATCATTCAATACATTTCCAGACCCCCTCAGCAAAAGCCACTTTGTTGCTGATGGATCCAATTCTCCTCTGTCTCTCAAATCACAAGGCAGAAAACAGCAGAAGAGTGGGCCATTTTCAACCTCGTGGGACAAATGGACATAGGAGTCACCCCTTGCAGCGTATATGATGGTTGGGTGGTAGACACTCCTGCTTATTAAAAACAAATATAAAACCACAACATACTATACTTCAGCCTTCCTTTGGGCCTTGAATCATCTTTTTCTAGGGGCTCTCCCATTCCACCCTACATCTAACATCCATTCCCAATTCCAAGAATTATTATTTTGCTAATTGTTCAGAACACTTGAGACAGTTTAGGAATGGTGATCCTTTCCATTGCCTGATACGTGTTACTGCATCAGAGAGGAAGTCTTCCAATCATTTTACTAGAATATGACTGAAGACAAAAGAGAAAAATAAAATGTAGTTTAATAGCTGCCTCAGATGTAAATAAGCTAACTTGGGATGTTCAATGTGAAACATGGCAAGTGGGTGCTGACATCTCCACAGGATTCACAATTAAAATATATTTATGGGCACTGTTAGGTAAATGTGTCTTGGAAAAAATACAAAAGAGCAAAAGTGTGGTTTTCTAAATGGACCTCCTTTTCTGCAGGTTCAAATTTGTACTCAAATCAAGCTGGGCCTGAAATATTGGACTTGAAGTCCATTAGTACATTGCCCTGGAAAATGTATTGCAGGTATAAAAGAACAAGTGTGAGAACTGCATTAGTTGAACTAAAGGCCCAGTTAAAATCAGGCTCTTAACGTTTCAAACCAAAGAAGGCTGTTTGGTTCACTATTTATAGGAACCATAAATTGATCGAGTCCATAGTTGCAGGGAGGCAATATACTCCCAGCAAGTAGGACACTGCAGTTTGCTTAGCAGAGACAGGAAGAGGGAAAAGCAATCTGTCCAGGGAAAAACAAAACTAACTCCTATGTTTTAGCAGTATATTATTCAGCCAGTAGGTGTCTCTACAGGTGGCATGACATTTCAGACAACCATGGAAAACAAAACTGGTGCCCAAGCAGTATGAATGCTGGTGTGCCTGTAGTTGTAGCTGTTTTCTGTACTAAAAATACTTAATTTTTAAATAGATGTGACTCCCATATATCAGGGCAGATTACATGCCTTCATGTGAAATGCATCAATTCTCTGCTTTGCCTAAATAAAGTGTAAGCACAGAATTTTAGAAGTTAAGTCCAAGAGATAACACACAAAATAGAAAGAGTAAAGCAGTAAGAAACAGAGCCAAAAACCCCAAGATAAATACCACCTTCTGAAAAACAGCTATCCTGTATCAGGGTCTGATGACAGGGAAGAACCTATTTGTAGTTATCTTAAATTAACTTCAGACCAGGATGAACATAATGAAAATGCTCCCTGAGATATGGAAGCTGGTAAGACATCATTGAAGGAAAATATAAGCTTTATAAATTTATGACTTTAATTTCTAGGTTTTTAAAAAAATAAAAACAAAAGAAACATCTCTAGATCCCAGCTCACAGCAGTCTCTCTCACCACAGTCTTCTCCCAGCCCCACTTCCAACCCAGGCCAGGCACTGGTCTGATTTTCTTCTGAAGTCCTCCATCCTTTGTAAGCAACAACTCATTAAGCATCTATCTTCTGGTCTATCTGCACCTCCATTTCTAAAGCTGACTATATTACTATTATATCCATGATGTGTGACACAAAGGGGAGCAAATACATACCTGAAGCTTTGATGGCCCGAGTGGCAGCTGAATGCCCCAGCTCTAAGGAATGGATGAAGACCTCTGTTATCTTCTGCCCCCCCATCAAGGTTAGCTGTCAGGTGAAGGAGACAGGAGATATGCTAGTGAGCTAACATCAAAACAACATTCATAACAACAGCTGGGCACATCCCCAGCACTAAACTTTTTTTTGGCAGAAAAGGACACTGAAGTACTGAAATGCTTCACAATTTTCTGAATTGTTAGTCTAAAAAAATTTCAAAAAGTAAATCCTAAAAAAAGGTCATTTTCAGAATAAAACATTTCAATTTTTCATTTCAAATTATTTTAAATGTCCTTTATTAAAATTGCAAGCATTAAAAAGCATTTAATTAAAATTGCAAGCATTAAATTGTTCAAAATAGTTGAATACAAAAGTAAAAAAGTGATTCAAGGACCATTAGTGTCATCTGCTCTGTATGCCCAAGTCCCAAAGTGTTAGTAACTACTCATGGTACAAGAGTAGCAGTCCAGTATTAATGTAGAAGCCTCCTATGCCATTTCAGTTACCAGACCAGGTACATCAGCTCACAACCTGTAGCCCATGTCAGTGTAGTACCTGTAACTAGGAGGCTCTGCTAGGTTGAGAGAGCTGGTACAGGCAGACAGCTAATGGAAGCACAGTTTCACCACCCATGCTGGCCAGGTCTGACAAGCAAACTGGCCAAACCATTGAGCGTGATGGAGGTAGCAGTAATGGGGAGATGTTCTGCTCTGTCAGGGGGAAAACTGGACTCCTAGCTGGTCTATTCAGAGACTACCAGTCCCACGATCAGATAAGATAAGAGGGAAAGCTCCAGTCCTGCCTACCTCTGTCTGATAGAGCTGCAGTAGCACTGGGCGCATAGCGAACCGACAGTAGTAAAGGATCATGTCAGCCAGGATAGGCAGCTGCTCCCTGGAGTCCTCTTGTGGCTCCATTTCAGGCTTGACAGATTGCTAGTGTAAGCACAAGGAGAGAAATTAAAAACACATTCAGCTTGTCCTATGTCCTGCTTGCCCAGGGCTGAAAAGTACTGGGGGAAGAGACTAAAAACCTCCATTTATCCCTCAAACAGGCACATCAGAGAAGAGGTTCACCCATAAGTGCCCTTCAGCCCTACCCTACTAGGACCAGCTGCTAGAATGAGAGGGGAGTGCAACCCTCTCTATTGACAATAGGGACAAGGAGGACCATGATGGCACAGTAACAGAAAGACTGACTTTCACATTTGAGTATCTCTCTCTATTTCCTTACTGGCAGTTTTGTTCCCTAATGCACAACAGAGGTGACAGGGATGCTGCCTTCCTGCTCACCATTCTGTGAACACACTAGAGGAAGGGCAGGGAAATTAGGGGTCTGGCGTAGAAGCCAGAGATCATCTGTAAATACAATGAGCCTAGTGGATTGGGACTGTCAGGGTCACTGCCAACTGATGCAACAGGGTGAACACTCCAAAGGAATAGGGAACCTCTCACCCCATAACAACTCTGGAAAGGGAGGGGAAGGGAAAGACCCTATGCCAAGCTCATTTTTTCCTGGACATACCTGGCCCAAGACATCTGTGGGCAGGTTCATCAGTCCAAGAACATTGCGCTCGTACCATGGGTCCAACATCCCAATGTAATTGGAGATATCAGTGGTGCTGCTTTCCATCCCAGCCAAGAAGGGCTCCTGCAACCAAATGGACAATCACTTGTGGTTTATTTCATTTGTTTTAATTCTTACAAATTAATTTTAGTGGGTGGCAGGTGCCAAATTAAGGCCCAGGAGGTACCAGGCTGAGTAGAGAACCTGTGGCAGCATTTCCTTTACAGAGTGCTCCAGCCTTCCAGCCTTAGAGGTTCTCTCCCCGGTTCCTGTTTAGTGTATGGCTTCTCTGCTGAGCCAGCTGTTATGTTCCAAGCCTGGGTTTTTTGTGATGCAGAGAACCATTTGCACTAGGATAGCAGGCAAAACACATACCACCATTTGTGCTGAGGCTCTGAGATGAGGTTCTCCTGGAGAAGGAGGATGTGTCAGTGGTGTAGATGAGGTAAAACTGCTCCTTTTCACAGGGATGTAGAAAAACTGCAGCTTGAAGTACCTTGTCAGTAATGGACAATTGCTTTCTTGCAATCTAGAAGGGAGGAAAGAGGCTGGGTGAGTGAGGCAAAACACACTGGCAAGCCAGTGAGATCAATGGTAGTGCACTGAGATGTGCTATCAGCCACATATGTGAGCCTGCACCACCACATGTGCATGTGCACATCACACCCCTCCCACACTCACCTGCAGGGCAAAGGAAATCATTTAACTCTCCATCATTTGACTTCAGTGGTAAGCTCTTTGGCACAGGGAATATTATTTTGTTATCTCTGAAGGATATGTAACCCAGGGGGGGCCTCATAATATCAAGACATGATTTAATGCCATTGCCAAACAGCAATGACACTGCAGCATCATAGAAAAATGGGGCTGGAAGGGAGCTCAAGAGATCATCTATCCCAATCCCCCGCTCAAGGTAGGATCTTCTCTGTCTAAATCATCCCAGAGAAATGTTTGTTTAACATTAAAAACTTCCAGTGAGAAGGACTCCACAACCTCTCTAGATAAAGATTTGAATCCCTGATTCTTTTATAAAGGCAAAGGTCTACATGCACTAGAATTGTATGTGCGCTGTGGGGAAGGGAGGGAGACACTGTGGTAAAGTGTACCTCACCACACCTTAATCCTAAAAGATAACTGCAGAAATCCTATTCTCCATCACCACCTTCCAGTACAATCAGCCTCATAAAAAGGTGGCAGAGGATGGGGGTCAGATCCTTTGGGGAATTAAGCAAGATGCTCAGAGTGAGACCACCTGAAATTACAGCCTTTGGACTCCAGGGGCTAGATTGTGGGGTCAGGGCAGTGTACATACATTGTAATGACAGCCACCTTCCCATGGTTTTGTCCTGCTCACCTGAGGTTGCTGTAGGCCCTGGCCACTTTTCCTGAGATGCGGTCTGACCCAAAGACCACAACACGCAAAGTAGACACCTTGGTATCCTCATCATAACTGAGAAAAGGCCTGCGCTGGACGCACACTTTCTGGGTTGTGTGTTGCGGCGGCAGGCGTAGTCTCAGCACGTGCTGGGGCAGGGAGTGGGCCCTCCGGGAGCGCGCTGGGATGCGGTGCTTGGCTTCTGGATTGCCCAGGCTCTCAGCCCGGCGTAGAGGCAGTGAGAGCGACCCTATGTCTCGATAGTCTTTCAGGTCTTTCCTCAAGACCAGCTGGCTTCTGCTCTTGAAGAGTTTGTAGATCTTATTGGTCAGACTTTGCCTCTGTTTGTGAAGTGTCTTCTCCCTCAGCTCTGGCCTCCCCAGAACCTCAAGAGAGCTCTCATCGCTGTCTTCTGCATAGCCACTGTCCATGCAGTCCTTGAGGCTTGAGACAAAGGACTTGAATGTCTTCTTGGAGACCAGAGACAGCTCTGACAGAGAGTCCTTGGAACTGGTGAAAAGGGATATCCTCGAATGCTTAGACATGTCCTCTGATAGAGCAGGGTACACAGACTCCTTGGAAACGGCTGAAATGGAAGAAAGCAGTGAGTCCCTTTCTGGAAAACAGCCATCAATTTCCACCTCTTCCTCCTCCTCTTCCTCCTCTTCATTTTCCAAGACGACTGGCTTAGCAATGTCACATTCTTTGATAAGCACCTCATTGAGGATATCTGGAAGGCAATGTAGGAAGAATCAGAGCCAGGGCAGAACCCTAAACACCACAGCACAAAACCGTACCAAAAACAAGAGACACACAGTGAATCAGGCCTCCTCCCACCCATCTGTCCTGGAACCAGTTTGCAATGACTCCCTACTACTGTACCTAATCTCCAAAAATTTGCTAGATTCAAATAAGTGAAGTGATGGAACTGCTCTCATTTTTCCTAGGAAGCCATTCTACAGCCTAGTATCAAATGTAGCAGTCATCTTATTAGAAACTGTGAACCTTTTCTGGTCAAAATTAGCTTTTCCATAAATATCATAGTTATGTTGAAATTAAGCATGTTCAAGAAAACTGCTCAATATAAAAGAAGAACTGAAAAGAGAAACAAATATTTTGTTCCAAACTAAGATTTTGTTCCAAGTACGCTATTGAAAACTCAAAGAATGTTTTTGTTTAACTTATTTTTCTAATTAGACCTTGCTATTGGATTTTTCCCTCTCTTGTGCCTCCCACAATGCACTGAAGATCCATTTAATCAAAAAGAAAATGTTAACAGCCAGTCAGGGAAGAAGCGATAATGCCACCTAATGATAACTGGCTGCCTGACAAAACTCTGCTTAATGAAAAGAATGAAAAGAGTTTGCTTTCCAGAGAAAAAGAATCTACGTAGTCTGTTGGAGCCTTCCGGCCACAAAAGCAGTAAATCTGCACAGAAATAAAAAGGTTTTCCAGGAGCAGGGAACCTCAAGCAACTGTATGTATAGAAAGGATGCAGGAAAATGCTGGTGTATGGGGGGAAAGAACCAGCTTAGGCTTCTCCCAAGCCTATCATTGGCATAAAGGTAAAACTCTAATATTTTACTCTCCCATTTAAGAATTAAAGGGCCCCTCTACACATGCCAGTAAAGGTGCAATGAGATCTAATGTGCAATTCACATAACTGTGGCTCCTGCCATACCACACATGCGTGGCAAGAGGTGCAATTGTGGGATTGTGCACTACATCCCATTGCACCTTATCTCCGGTGCTGGATCACAATCTTGGGCTCCCCCTGTACCAGCTCTTGCAGCTGTGACCCCACAGCAGGTGTGGCTCAGCAGGGTTTGCAGTGGGGGCAGCGCTGGGAGCGGTGGCCCCACTGCAAGCACTGCGAACTGTGGGGCTCGCACTGGCAGCAGCAAGGAGAACGCTGCCCATGGTGTGAGCCTCCTGAAGTGTGGGCTCTGCAGCTGTGGCAGCATGGGGAACACCACCGCCACTGCAAGCCCTGCAGCCCACATTGGCAGGAAGAAAGCTACTGCTGCTGTGAGCATCCCGAGGTGTGAGGCTCAGGGCTGCAGCAGCATCCCTCACGCACTGCCCTGCTGCAATCCCAGCATCACAGGAGGGTCATGGGGAGCAGCGTTTTCCCCATGGCAAGCCACACAGCTGACAACACTGCCTCAACTGCGAGCCTCGTCAGCTGAAGGGCTGGCAACCAGTGGTGCTCCCCTGTGGCTGGGAGCCCCTCAGTTGATGGGGCTCCCAGTCACAGGACTTGGCTGCACCTTCAATTAATGGAGTGATTAGAACAAACTAACAAGTTATTACACATTTTTTGTGGAATAACTTTGTAGTGTATTGCTTGTTTTAGCCTGCCATTAATTGGTTAAACATATAGCTGGGTCACAACTTAAGGCGTGATTACCTGGTTAATCATGCCTTAAGTGTAATGTGTAGGAGGGGGCCAAATTCTCACCTACAGGTGGACCAGTGAATATTAAATAATGCAACCTTGGAAAATATTATTTGTATTTCAGTGGGGCTGAGGAACTCTAGCCCTGGACCAAAACCCTCCTGCACTGTACAACCACAGAAGAAAAGTCCATACCCCAGAGAGCTTACTACCTGAGTCCTGGGCAGTTTCCAGTAACACAGGTTTTCAAAAAAAAA
>NW_017728964.1:3761559-3776527 GCF_001723915.1 Gavialis gangeticus
AAAAAAAAAAAAAAAAAAAAAAAGGCTGGTGCACCCTACTGACATTCCAGAAAGGCAGGAATTTACCATGTCTGTACAGAACAAACCTGTGCATACTAATACACGTGCTCATCTGTAAGCATGCAAGTTATACCAGATTTCAACATGCTTAAAGTTTAAGTGTGTTCAGTGAAACCTGGATCATTCATATCTGCATGTTTCACAACCCAGTTGATTTGCAGCAGGTGGCCAAATTAAGGATGAGTTACTCAGCTCTTTATTTTCACTTCTACTTGAAAGGGCACCTTTTCTCCATTCAGGTGGAGCTCATCAGCAGTCCTGTGCAACTGACTGGAAAAGAAGCACCCTTTGAAATAAAAGCCACAGGAAACAGCTGGAGCACCTCAGTGGTTCAATACAACTGCTTGCTGAAGCTATGTACATCCCTGGATACTTCACAAACACTTATATTTGCATGGGGGTTAGGAACCTAACACTGGGAAGATGCTGGGTCCTACTGTACTTGTCAATGAGATTGGGGCTTGAGTGTCTATTGAATCTGAGATGCTCTGAAACTACTGAAAATGGCCCACTGTTCAACAGGAAGCCCATAATGTACTTTAGCATAAGTGAACCCAAGGATTATGGTATTTCTTCCTGAATAAAACTGACACTCAGTTGTGCCTTATTTTTAATCTTACCAAAATTATCCTTATCCCAGCTGTAAGCATAACATCGAGCAACAGGGATTGGAATTGTGTGGGGTTTATATGACTGGGCTAACGCTGTGGAAAAAGAAAGCAAGAGAAAAGTTAGCTCAAACTCAGATGGTAATCTCCCAGACCCATTAACAACACGAGTTGCACGCACTCCTGATATTACAATGAGCTGCTGCTCACAGGAGATTGCATAGGCAATATAGCTATACTTTTTTCTATTGCTGTGGGTAGTAGCGAGAAAATTATGGGCAGTGACATTTAAAATTACTATTAACACATCACCAAATTACTATTATCACATCACTCAGAGCTATAGTTTCAAACTCTTTGCAGGTTCAAGCAATGCTATTGTTGCAATAATTTTATAATTTGAATGCGTTCTTAACCAAAAAAGCTGCAGACTGAATTCCTTTAAAATGAAAGCTGAGATTCTGGGGAAGAAAAAGCAGCCAGCAAGAAAAAAAAATCCAATAACTGATTCATCATGAGGTTGGGATGTGAACCTGAAGGTGTTTGCATTTTCCTTCTACTTTTGAAATGTAATGCAATGCAGGATTTCACACTTCAGAGCATTTGCTCCTAACACACTCAAAATAGAGATGTTAACTTATATGTACAATCTGAATTAAAGACTGACAAGTGGAACACCGAAGAGATGAGCCCAAATTAATTTGTGCTTATACCTGTGATTTTAGGAAAGCTTGCTCTTGTCCCAATGTCCTGTAGCGTGAACTTCAGCTGTTCTCTGGCTGTGGCAGGGTCGCTAGTAACAGCTGCCAGCTCCAGGGCGTCTGTGATGCTAGAATAGATGTCTAAGAGCACTTCTAAGGTCTTTGACTAAAGAAAGAAGAGAAGAGAGAGACTGAGGCAACCAGCTATGCATCTCTCTCTCAGAAGCTAATGCAATTATTTTAGGAAGACTTCTAGCCAGAGATGAGTGAATTTCCATAGTGCCTCCTCTCCAAATTAAACAAGACAGTCACGTTAAAAAAAAAAGTTAACTAAAATGAAAATTTTCATTCCATTTCAAATGTTGAGTTTTCCTTTGCTTTCCCAAACTTCTTTCAGTTTATGAGGGGAGCGAGGGAAAGAGTAGTAAAATAGTGAGAAAAACTGGAATATCCTTTCCTATTCTTGCAAACAAAAACTTACAAGATACTTCTTGGAAGTATTTAATTTTATGATTCCTTTCCAAAGGAAAAAAAATTGCATGAGATTTTTTTTCTATGTTCAAATGGTCAAAACCCATTTTTCA
The DNA here is from genome assembly GCF_001723915.1 of Gavialis gangeticus. Lineage (NCBI taxonomy): Eukaryota > Metazoa > Chordata > Crocodylia > Gavialidae > Gavialis > Gavialis gangeticus. The sequence goes on from NW_017728964.1 coordinate 3,763,513, forward strand.
ACAAAGAGTTCCTTTAATTAAGAAATAATTTAGGCAGTGCTATTCAAAGATGGCTTTTAAAGCAACTAGAATAAGTAGCAGTTTCTGAACTGAACAGCTTTGAGATCTCATTCCACCTTACAGTTCATAAGACAATTTACATTCACTCAGCAAATTTCACTCCCCAGAAGAGCACTACTCCACTATGGAAATACAGCTGCCTCTAGAGCAAGGCTGACAACTATTAGCCTGCAGAAGCTTCACCCCGCAAGACAGGGACAGAACTGCTGGGCCTCAGTACAAGCCGCACTCTACCTTCAGTACTTGACATAAGCTGCTTAAGTCATACTGATTTCCAAAGTTGGCCTGATAGATGTGTTCAATTAATGTGACAACAGTGCTGTGCTGCGGCTGCTCGGTGCCACTCAGCTTCTCAGCAATGGACAGGAAGTCGCTCTGAATTTCGGAGGGGTTCAGCAGCAGCACCGTTCTGAGGATAAAGGAAATGGTGGTAAGTGAATCTGATAGAAAGTGAACTCTCACTACCATGGAGATTAAATGGCACCTTCCAGAATGGGCCCCAGTTAGAGCATTACACTAACAGTCATGTTACCTAGTACTCGTATTGCTCACAAGATATGGGCAGGGAGGAAAATTGGGCAGATTTTTGCAACATTTGATAAGTTCCAGACTATTTAATAATAGACTGGCCTCTGGCTGCTTTACCACTCCATCCAGGAACAGCAGAGACCATCTGCAGACTTCCTCAGCCTGACAAAGGATGTTTGTGCCCGAAAGCGTGCTAAGAAGAATTTCTCCAACTATCAGATATACCCAAAGAACCTTGTCTGCCTATGCCCTTGGACCAACATAGCTACAACCTATACCCCTGAGACTATTTAATAAGACACCCGCTAGATGGCAATAGCCTTCCATATTATAAAAACACCATGCATGGGTGAAGGGCAATCCTCATGGTGCCCCTTTACCACTCACATAAAGCAGTATGGGCTTTCTTTTGTTCTGCACACTTCTGTATAGTCAGAGATGTCACATACCAATTAATTCCACTCTCTTAACCTCAAGCAGAGACAAGGCAAGTGCCGTGCAACTTCCCTTCCTAACCCAGAGAATTCTTGCTCCTCAGCTTCCTTTCAACACAAGCTGCAGACTGTGCCTAGACAAGACATTTTTCTGGTGCACAGGTTCGACTGGGAACACGAAATTTATGTTGCCAAATCCAAATTGGGAACTCTGTTATGCAGACACTGCTATGGCCATTTTAATGAGTCGGGAAATATGCTTCCCCCTGTAGTGTAACTTAGAGCTTCCTTAAATGTCTGGGGGAGGGTGATCTAAGAGGAAGCCCCCTGAACTTGAAACTGGGCTCCACACTGGTTCAGAAAAGCACTTAAAGCAGGTGTTTAACTTTATGGAGCTGAACAGTCCCATTAAAATGAATGTGACTTACTTTAAGTCGAAGTTTTCAGAATTGGAGGCTAATGCATCCAGAGCCTCAGGCAATGGCTGCAGGTTCTTTATAAACCTGGGTCTTTGTTTATACACATTTCTTACACTGGTACAGCTAAGTTATACGTCAAGTGCTCGTTTTTGTGTGTGGGGGGGATGTTTGTTAATTAGATAGCCTAGTGAAGTTCCTAGAGTGCCTGCAGTTGTACCAACATAAAGGTGCCAATCTGTTTTATTCTCTTTCCCATACAGGAGTACTGGTATAAGCACCTTTGCCATGTTATAATTGCATCCAGTCAAGGAGGGACATGTACTGCTATAACTGCACCAGCAAGGTTAATGCAATACAGAGTTTTGTATTTAGACACACCCTATCTGAAAAATGTGCAGAGCAGGGACAGGAGAGCTGCCACACCTGCCAGCAAAGGGCTGTGACTAATGGCTAACCAGGGTGAGGGCAGCTCTGTGTTATGATTTTCATATTTACAAATGAGGGCAATAGCACCAGGAGGAAGGGACTGAAGCTCAGATAACATTCCTCCAACCTCATTCACATTCAGAACCTCCTGCCACTCTGTTTCCTTGTATAAAAACTGGGTTTTTACTGACCAGGTTTAAACCCTATTGAAACCTTCTTCTAGGGATGGACTCAGTTCTTTCCTGCCTTCAATACCCTCTTTTTCCTTTCTAACAGGTATCTCAAAGCATCCATTCTCTCTCATGAACAGAGATCAGCCAAGGCAATTCTCTGTACAGGAACTGATCAGCTAAGGGAATACAGCATCACAGCAAGCATGTACTAACACAGAGAATGGTTAGGGACCCAGAATAACCACTATGGAAACATTACATTTTTAATTTTATTCTTCTTAATCTTCAGCTTGGTGTTGTTTTCCTATTCCTCCCCCTCTACAAAGCCACACACCTCTAGTCACTACAGCTGCTACTGCATGGAGAACAAAGGGTACTCTGGAACGTGTCATGTATTTGGAGAGAGTCATGAACATTAATTTCAAGGCCCTGCAAATCTCTGTTCCTTTTCCCTCAACTGCACTTACATGGTGGAGTTTTGGTAGTTCTTCACGAACAGTCCCTGCTCTGTTCGCACCAGCCTCTGGTATGAAATACCTGTGAAGAAGAAGAGGGGCATTTAAAAAACAGCAGCAACTCTTACCGCACGCACAGCAGGATTCTCTTGGCCCCAATCATATATAGCTTTGTTTTATTACATAGTGCCAAACTGGTCAAGTCAAAAGATTAGGCTAGAAGCCTGGCATCCATTTAAGATTCCTTAGCTGCATTAAAAAATCAGATCAAGGAGCTATCACATGTGTTAACATTGCTCCTTCAAGTCCTGGTGTAGACAAATCTTTAACAGATAACTTGTGTACAGACTCACACAACCCTCCAGACAGCAGACTGTACGGTGAAGGGAAGAGGAGGCAGAGGTTTATGGTGAAACAAAAGATGTCACAGTAGAGGTGACATCTTCAGCATGCAATAGCTATGGAGAGGGAAGTGAAGGGGTGGTCAGGACTAGAAAAGGATATGGAAAATATAATCTAAGGACTGGAGTGATGGGGTGAGCACTTCTATAATGGGAGGATCACACTTTGTGACAATCATGGGAGAGGCGAGAGGAAAGTGAGATGTGCTGGGGTGAGATTCTGAGGGATCTCTGCTATCAAAGGCAATCACATCACAGTTCACGCTCCTGTTTAAGGCCTAGCAGCACTGTCCCAGGGGCAAGTAGTGCCTTCTGTCATTTCATGGGCAACCTGTACAATTCTAGGCTGATACTTTTGCACACAGTTTAATGCAAGCAACCTTGCTTTGCAGAACAAAACGCATTGATCCCAGATTTCAGACAATACCACAGTTTAAGGAATTGTTGGCAAATACTGACAGCAGCTTTGACTTAGTTAAATATTTACCTCTTAGCTCAATAAGGCTTTGCCTTAACCTCATTATAAGTCAGGGAGTTTATAGAACAAGTCTATCAGGTCTTGGCTGGATTTCCAGCAGACAAGCATTGTATTCACAGAGCTGCCACTCATACCGGTGCCAAATGAAAGCAGAAGGGCCAAGGACTGGAAGTGCCATGGATATGTTACAGGTTCTCACCCCATATGGGAGTCCTTTTGGCTTACAGTTAGCACCCACTAGCATGTGTCAACAGCATGCTGTCTTTCTCTATGGCTGACAAGCTGCATGCTTCTTTGCTGGATGCAGAAAACCACCATTTGCCTTGGGGACATGAGCCAAGTAATTCTTGTGCACCTGTATCATAGTGATGACAGCAAGATATAATTAAGTCTCCTAGAGATTAATTAAAGGCTCCTGGGCATTTATTACCAGCATGCTGCAGGTATGTTTAAAGTAGGCTTCCTGTATCTGACTGGTGAAATGGCACTCAGAAATTCCAAGTTTGTAAACTGGTATAATAGTAATGATTGAACACACAGATGATTCTAGCTAACTCTAGGAAGTTAATGGACTCCAACCATCTACAGGACCACCAGGCTGTTTCACCCTTCAAGGGCTCCACCTGCATTACAGGCACAATCACAGCTCCCTGTTGTATAGAAGATTAATTGGCTTGTTTCGGTGCAGGGCCACAGCTGAGCCAAGAGAGGACAGAGGTCAACCAGCCTAGTTTAAACATCAGGCTCTTATTAGGACCGAGACAAAACCGGGGCTTGTTTCCAGCCCACCTCTCTCTACCCTGCTCAGCTGCATTCACCTGCAGTACTGTGGCTGTTCAGTGCATCAGACCCCAGGGCTCAGGTCTGAAAACCAATTGTATTGGAGCCTCCCAGATTGAACCTTACTTCACAGTTGCTCACTGTAAGCGTATCTGCAACTCTGGCTGGAAGGGGGAAAGGGGCTACAGTGAAGGATGGATGAGAGGCTCCACAAAGGAAAGAAACTAGGGTTGTCATCACAGCAAACCTGTCAGGTTGCAGCCTTGAAGCTGGGGCCTCAGTCTGACCAGCACGGCTGCTCATCCCAACATGCCCCCCTACCACTGACCACCCAGCTATGCTAGGCTGGCCTGAAATGTTTATCGGGGCCTAGCCCTCCACCTACCCCCCCATCGCTAGAGTGGCCAGTTAGGGTCAGGGGTTGTGCCACTGCAAGTGGAGATCACAATACAATCTCCCGATGGGGAAGTGTAGCCCACAGCCAATGCTGGCTGTTAACCAGAAAGCAGAAGCATTTCCAATGCATGCTGGCCCCTGCAATAAAACAGGTAAGTATCCTGGATAAGTGCCCAGCAATGAGTTACCTAATGAGTATCACTTCACTGCTCCTGTGTCATACCAGCCTTTCCTTTTGGTCTGTGTTGTTTCCCGGCTAATAGTTTCCCAGCCTCGTGCTTTTTTCTTATCTTCACTGTTCTCAACTCCTACTGAATTCTCACTGCATGTTTTTATGGGAGCAGCACTCATCGTGGAGATTCACAGGTTTCATGGTCAGTGCAACCCAGTCTGTCAGGTTTGGTTCTTACAAGGCCATTAAAGGCAGCGTGGGAAGTGGTGCAGTCAGCTGCAGAGGGGACCCATGGAGATGAGCCAGAAATGACTGTGGTATACTGGAGAGCTACCCAAACAATCTTTAACCCACAGCTTAGATACCAGTAGCAGTGTAGTCAGAGCAGCGTGGAGCTCAGCGCATGCTTATTTACCTTGCTGAGAATTGACAGCAGTGCAGGAAAATCCAAAGGTAACCAACCTCTTTCTATATTTCTGGTTACTTGTATGAGAGCAGATATAATGTTTTTCATTCTTTTGCTTCTCTTGAAAACATCTTCCATCCAATCCCATTTCTGGTAGCTCTAAAATTTTACTCGTATTTAATCCCTGGTTAAATCACCACTTAACGCCTCCGCAAAGGCTAAAGGAATTTTTGTCAACACTCTGCCAGGTAATCTGCAGTTGCTGGCATTCGCTGCCACCAGCATAAACTGAATCCCTGGCTAACATCTTGGTTAAGCAGCATGAAGCAATCCCTCCTCTGTCCTACCAGATTGGTTTAGGATCTCTGTGCCCTTCTCTAGGGCTCTGTCTCCCCTAATAAATCAGCTAGGCGAATGATGCCACAAGCCTTGAAACAGCATCTCACCTGCCAACAGTTTTAAATGCTGTGCCACCTAACTCGGTTTACAACTAATCTAATCCATGCCAATAATGCATCAGTTGTTAAATAGTACCCAGGGGTTAAGTGGTGATTCACCAGGTGTTAAATTCTAAAACATATTCTAGTGCTGTACTTAAAATAATCATTCTCTGCATCTTTTCCTAACATTTACTATTTTGTAATGGCCTCTTCTCTTAATTGGAATGCCTGTTTAATAAGGAATACTGAGCCACCAGCACATCTTAATTATGAGGAATACATGACTGTACCCGAAGTCCCATTACGAGGTAACCACAGCTTAGCCACCAAGAAGTGGCTAGGACTTTTAATGAACTATATGAAAATATTTATACAGCAGCACACTCAAAGCCTAAATTTTCAATGAATGGATTCACTGTTATCACCTAATTATGCCACTGTGTTCCGAAAGCATAGTTAAGGGTGAGGTGGAACAGCAACAGGAAGCAACTAAAGCTGCTTTACCATGCAAAAGATACTGCCAGAACAAAGGGGCTACAGTGGAAATGTTTATGTCTTTAACCCATAATGATCAGAATGTCTGACTGAATTTATCACTCTCATGGACACTCCCATTTTAGTTTGATACAGTGCTAGATTCATACACAGACCACTGAAAACCTAACCCTGTCAAATGTAGCTTCTCACCATTTGGAAGAGAGCTGGCATCCAATCTATGTTGGGTAACCAGCCGAAGCAGCTCCATGGTCTCAGCTACAGCTCCTCCTAGCTGACAATGGTCCCCAACCAAATGCTGATTTACAAATGTCATAGAACACAGAGCAAATGATAAGAAATGGTCCCACAGTTTGTTGCATTACCGAAAGAACTGGTACACTGGGCCACAGGAGCGTGTACTTCCGGGCAGTAGAGAAGGACAATCAAACTATTTGACTCCATGTGTCATGTGTCCCCAGTTAGCTATCTGCAAGACCACAAAGGACTAAATGACTAATGACTCTGTAAAACGATGGATAATTTGGGTTCCTACCTGGGGCCTTGAGTTCATCACTGATGAAGGTCAGAAGCTCCCGGAAGATGTCGCAATATGGCACAGGCCAGGTAAGGAAGTTGTGGTAGATGCTAATGGCTTTGCGAAGAAGGTCGGAGTCTAAGGGAAAGTGAGGAGTCTACAAGGAAGACATAAATGGAAGAAGGTTTACATTTAGAATTGGCCTGTGAATGCAGTCCTGAAGCCTTGCATACCCAAACCACTCAGACAGACCCAGATCTTCATGGATTCCAACCCACACTTCAAGACTCAACAATGAAGCATCAGACCGAGCTGCTTGAAAGCAAAAGGAAAAGATGATGCCATGCAGACCATTAGTATGACCCTTGAGGTCCCTTCCAACCCTATGATTCTAACATGAAGGGAAAACAGGTGGCTCAGACCAGCAGCCCATCTTTTCCAGTATCCCATCTGTGACAGTGGTCAAAACTGGACACTTCAGACCTTGGAAAACCCTACACAGCAAGGCTGCTTCTCCTCAGCCTCCATCAGCTAATGCCTAATGCCCCAAAGCAGCAACGTTTCTCTCTCTCATAAAGACGCATTCTAAGCAACCATGAAACCACAGATGCCTAATCCTTTTATGAATCTTTCTCACCTCTTGGTTGCTTTAAGATCTTTCAACAATGATTTCCACAGGATGACTGCTTTGTATTGAAAGAAATCTTTTGTACATTTCCAAACATCATCTCAGTTTCATTAAAAGTTCCCTTTGACTTTCTATTCTGAGGAATGGGAGTGGATGATTTACCTTCTCTGTATATGCATTATCTTATATACTTCCTTCATGTTCGTCCTCATCTCATCTCATCTTTAAAGTTAAACACATGTGTCAACTCTTCTCATCTCCAGTCATACAGCAGTTTCTCCAAGCCTCTGATAAACGTTACCTGTTTTCAGATCCTCTCTGTCTTTAAACTGAGATTACCGGAACTAAGCCTTTTAGATGAGGATATTCAGTGGATCTGTACAACAACATGATGTACTGGGTAGTGTTCCAGCTCTCAGCACAGCCCTGGACGCTAAAGATTAAACACTTTGGAACTTACACACAGGACAGCAGAGTAGAAGAGCAGAGCCAATGGAGTGAGGAGGTCATAGTCACAATCATCTTGGACCTGCAGGATATACATGAAAACAAAAAAGGGTCAGCTGTGTTACTTGTTTACTGGAATACCTAAATGCCACCAGTTCATTTTACATAATAAAACTAACAGGTACTAAGTTTAAAACTAACAAAAGGAAGGTCTTTTTCACATGGCATATAATTACAGTGTGGAACTCTGCCACCAGATGTTGCAGAAGTTGACAGTTTAGCCAGATTCAAAAAGAGACTGTACAAATTCTTGGAGGAAAGGGGTATCAGTAGCTACTGAGCGTGGGAGTTAAGGACGCAGCCTCTGAATCAGAACTTCCTAGACCTTAAATGCTGGAGGCTGCAAGTGAAAGAGGAACAGTGGAAAAAAACCTTGGTTATACTCTGTTGACTCCCCACCCCTTTCAGCATCCACTCTCTGCTGCTGTGTGACAGACACTGAACGAGAAGGACCTATGGCAGTGCTTATGTTGGGAGATGGAAACTTGTAAGAAACCATCCAATGGTCAGATTTATCTAAGGGTCTCACCCACTTCCCCATGCAATGGTATCAACGTTTGTTTACACAGGGAAATAGCATGGCACAATATCTTGTGGAAAAATAACTGCTAAACCCTAACTCCCTAGAAGAACACTGGTTCTGAACTGAAGATCACCTTTGTGTGAGACAACTTAATCCACTCTGTAAATTTAGAGCCACAAATTTGGCAGGATCTTTCTTATTTTCACTTTTCAGACAATGAACTGATTGGACTTCACTACCCTATGCAGCACCCAAGGGGCACAGATTCAAGTCAAACTGCTTCCAGGCACTTTCCAGTGGAAGAGCAGGGGAAAGAAGAGAGAGAAACTAGTTTCCATGTGGGATGGTAAACAAACTCTCCACCCACAGGGAAACCAATTCAAAGGGAAAGGTACCAGAAGCAGCAGCGTAATTCAGGGGAAGGATAAATTGCCTAGAAGTTGTGGAATCTCTTTCATTGGAGGTTTTCAAGGAAAGGTTAGATAAGCATTGGTCAGGGATGATTTAGGAGCAGAAGTGCCTGGAATAGGTTGTGAAGTGCAACAGTTGGAACCCCAGGAGAACGCCCTACACAAAGCACTTAGAAGAACTCTGCAGCCCAGAGCAGGCAGAAATTGGACAGGACCATGCTCAGCAGCAGGAGAATAAGCAGAACTCCACAACCAGCTTGGTTATGAAACAAGATGAAAATATCTTGGTTAAATTTATGGAGGGGATAGATTGATAGAAAAGGGAGTTCAGGTTCTCTAGTCATGTGTAGAGTTGTGGTTGCAGCCCCAGGTTGCGATGCAAAGTGGAGGGCGCCTGGTTATGCCATGCTTCTGGACTTTGTTGGCTGCCGTATAGGGCCAGGAAGGAATGTCCCCACTCCTGTTGCATCCATTCTATTTTTTCCCCCTTCCTTAGAAGCATTTGGTGTTGACCATAGCCAAGACTGAAGATTTGGACTGAGATATGTGATCCTTCTGTTGGGACCTAAAAAAAAACCTCAGAGGTTCCTGGCTAAAGGGTCTGTCTCCTCTTCTCAGGTTCATTTGTATGAGGAAGGAATTTTATGGTCACATTGGAATGGACTGTAGGAGTTTTTGCCTTCCTTTGGAGTGGGAGATGTTGTCCTCTTTCTTCAATGTCTTGAGTATTTTAATAAATTACTACTTGTCCCTACAGTGGCAGGACACTAATGGTGCCCTTGTCCCCCTGCTTTACCTGTACAAGTTAAAGGGTGCTTTTGATGTTTAGGGCATTATGCCTGGTAGTTGTGCATGAGGACTGTTCCCCAGGGAATCACAGTTTGAAGGTTTTGTCTTTATCCACGGGATACAAATTCCCCCCCCCCCCCCAAAAAAACAAAAAGTTGAGATTTTTACCTAAATCACATGAGTCCATTAGGGCTGTGTGAAGCTTTGAACCCTGATTCAATTCAGCGGAGATTTGGCCCGGTTTGGTGGCCGAATCTCTAAATCCAAATCGAATCAGAGGACCCTTTAATCTCTCTGAATCAATTCAGAACCATCTGAATCGATTCGGAGAGATTCGGCAATTCGGACACGGACACAGCTTTAACTGTTTTTTCTACATATCTCTGGGTAGCAGGGGCTCTGAACGGTGCAGTGCTGGGGCAGATGAAGTGTCCCCCAGGAGCATGGGGGGCGGGGTGGGCCCCAGCGCACTTGGCAGCAGACCTGGAAGTGGACCAGAAGCACTTCCTGTCCACTTCTGGGTCTGCCAGGGAGCATGCAGGGGGGTGGGGGGCCCTGCGCCCCCCTAACTCAGTGACTGGTGCCTCCTAGGTCTGGAGGGCACCTGGGTTCCCCCTGCGGCCAATTGTTGGGCTGGAGAGGTGGGGGGGGGGCACGGCACTCTCCCTGGCAGACCCAGAAGTGGACTGAAAATACTTCCGGGTTCATTGCCGAGCATGCTGGGGAGCCCCCCCCATGCTGTTGTGGGATGCTCCATGCACCCCAGCACCGCACCAATTACAAGCTGCGCTGCTACCTCAAGGTATGTAGAAAAAAACTTTTTAAGTTGTGCCTGTGTCCGAATCGCTGACTCTCAGAATCAGCATCAAATCTTCAGATTCAGATTCGGCCAAATCGAATCAGGGACAGTGATCCAAATCAGCGGACTGAATCACTGTCCCCGATTCGGCCCGAATTGGAATCAAATAGGGCTCGTTTCGCACAGCCCTAGAGTCCATGATTTGGGGCTTTAAGAAAAACATCAAACATTGTAAAATTCTTGATAAGAGAGAGATTTGGCAATGTTTTTGCTGTGAATTAAGTGCTCATCTGTACTCAGAGGTCAACACCATCACTTCCTGTGTCCCTAGATATTCCTTGGAAGTCTTCCATCCATGTCCTGCCTTAACCCTACTTAATTTGTGATGCCATCAGCTTTCACATCACAGGGTGAAAATGTTGCTGGTTAATGATCAGCACCCCAGATGTCTCACTTCCCAGGCTTCATTTGATATATCAAATCTTAGCAACCTGCTGTTTATTACAGTTTATTGTTCATAGGTCCAAACCTATTTCTAGTTACACAGCAAGCTCAGAATAGTCACAGCAAAGCTTCTGTTAAAATAACAGGAAGCCATCCATTTCTTTTGAATTGGACAAGCAAAAATGCTTAAACAAGAGGGGTCCTCAGGAAGCCCAGCCTCGTAAATCCTAGGCTACCAGGCAGACTGGAGCTCTGTCCCATGACACATGTATACCAGGGGCTCCTAGAATCTAATAGCTAGGATCTCCCTTCCTGGCTTTCCCCTCACAATAGGCAGCACACAATGGATAATGAGACTGGAATACAGGCTGCTCCCTGGACAGGAGGCTGGTTGCTATTGTGGAACAGAGGTCATGCACATAACAGGACTTCAGGAAGTAGGAAATCTCCCTTGTATCTTGCAGTGCTATTCAAAGTGCAGATGTTCAGGTTCATTCTCCTTCCCAGTGTAGCTCCACATCCCTTTTCTCTGCAGTTCCCACACAGCAGAAGGAATCAAGATCCAAGGAGCTGCTCTATAAAGGGATGGCCCAAGTCCAACCAACCTGCTGCCAGAATGAGGTGCTTGTGTCATGTGTTTCTGGAACCCTAAAAATACCTAAACAACATTGCAAAACTCAAATTGCTTCAGACACAGAAGCTGACACCTTTCCAAACTGGAGTTGAAGGTGTAGCCCCTCCATCCCAGTCTGGAATGGGGGCAACAGACAGCAAATCAGATGCAATTTAGAGGACGTTAAAACAGATTTAACTAGCTCAGGTGCTACAAGACAATGCAGCCAACTGAACAGAAATCTTGCATGCTTAATGGCAGTTTTTCTTTCACTGGTCACAGGAGTCCAGCATTTTAAAGACTTCCCCAGGAGAAAGAAAGGAGATGGATTCAGTTGTAAGCACTTTAAGGGAAGGAGGAAACAGTTTTCCCATGTACCAAAGCCCTATCCATGCGTGCCTATGCTAGGTCTTGTTAAAGGAACATGACATTTTGAACTGCTCTGTACAATTCAGACAGAGCAACAGGCATATAACTCATGTTTATTAATTTGACTGACACAGCATATTCCTGTTTGAAAGTTATCTGTTAAAGAAATTACAATGTTCTTGAATTTGCTATTGAAAATTACTTGCCAAGCAATATTCACCAGTAATTCTTAGATCAGATTTAATGTTGTCCTTGTCTGAAATGCACACCACTTATAGACTGTTCATCGGCTTCATAACACTTTATAACAAATACTTTATATTTGGAATTCAAGCCATTAGTGAATTTTGATGTTTCACGACTGGATGTTCTTAATTCTAAAAATCAGGTGTCAGGTATAAATATTCACATTTAGGAATTTTGTAACTATTCTCCATTATTCACTTAAAAATTCACTGCTTTTTCTGAACCCTTCTAGCAGCAAATCTATTTGAAAAGAACATTCATAAACAATGAGCACAAGAGGAGCACAAATTTATTAGCAGGGAACTATTTTTTAAATTGAACTTGCCATCACAGGGATCACTGCTGTTGTTTGGCACTACCCATCACTGTGGCTTAATCACAAGCGATGATACCAATATACTACAGAATCATGCTCCTAACAACAGATATTTGCCCAAAGGTCTACTAATAATTTTTCTTTCCCATCTGAGCAATAATCTGTAGGAGCTAATGTCTTCTGAATGGAGGCTAGATGGTGTACCAAGCCTACTTTGGAAGGCATTTCCCTAACAAATGCACTGTGAAATAACCAAGCACCAACACAGCAACTGGTTACACACCAATGCTGAAAAATCCTCTCACCCCCTAAACTTCAGATTCTTACAGGTACTGTTGGTGGGCAGGGCTCTTATTGTGTTAGGTGTCAAGCACACTCAGGGATCCAAATATCTGAAAGGCCGCTATAAAGAGGTGGGAGGACATCTTTTCTTCCTCATTTCAGAGAATAGAAGGCAGAGCAGTGGCTTGAAGTTGCAGCAAAGTAGGGTTGGCTTGCCTATCAGGAAAGACTTATTCACTGTTAGAACAGTGAGGCAGTGGCATAGACTGCCTAAGGAAGCTGTGGCATCTCCTTCATTAAAGGTTTTCAAGAAGAGATTGGATAAGCTCTGGTTTGGGATGATCTAGGAGTAGCAATGCCTGGACAACAGTTAGATGCCCTGGAGACCCCTCTACATTAGAGCCAGTCAATTATTTTGGCTGGAGTGGTACTTAATGAGTTTTGGTGAGTTGTTGAGTGCTGCAAGGGTAGCCCCACCCCGCCCCCCTGTTTGCCATCTTGGGACCAGA